>NW_015174283.1:267302-345291 GCF_001447785.1 Gekko japonicus | reverse complement strand
AAGCTACAGTTTAGGGCCTCGCAATCTGCTGGGGCCTCAAATAAAAACACAAAAAAATATAAAAAATGATTTAAAAATCTCATAGAAAAATCACTCAAATGAAGTCAGACATATCACAATGATAAATTCTAAATAATTTTAAATATACAAAATATAGGTAAAGGTAAAGGTTTCCCTTGCTCAAAAGCCAGTTCCAGAGAGGGCCCTGCAGGAGTATCACTCACTAGGTTGAATGGGGCTTCCTCACCTGCCTCTGCAGGAGGAGTGGGGGGAGAGAACAGTCCGTCAGTGTATTTTCTGTTGCTCTCTCACTCCCCCACCCCAAAAACGGTCTTGCTCTTGTGATCTTGTGGTATATTCATTGTATACATGTAGTGGAATTGTCTGCTCTCTTCCCCTAATATCTGTGTGATTTGGTTTGGTCCTGTTGGATGGAGCTCTTGTTTCAGTTTCGTTTTGTATATGCTGAATGGACCTGACAGGCGGCTCAGTGAGTATTCTAGCCTGGGAACCCACAGCCAAAGGGAAACATTACAGTGTAAGCCTTCAAGCTCCTTTTTAACTGCTGGGGGGGGGGGGTTTTGGAACTTGGGGGGAAAACAAACATGCACAGAGGCTTTCATTTTCTTTCCCTTTCCTTTCTTCCATTTCTTTCTTTCTTTGTTTCCTTCTCTTTCTTTGTTTCCCTTTCCCCCATTTCTTTCTTTCCCTTTTTTCTATTTCTTTCCCTTTCTTGGAGCCCTCTATCCATGCCTTGGCTAGGCATCAGGGAGGGAGCGGGGGTGCATCTCAGTGCTGAGCATATTTTTATTTGATTTCTTATTTGTTGTGATGTCAGTGCACTTTTTGCGATGTCAGTGCACATGGCTTTGGGGGGGGCCCTCACTTTCCCCAGGGCCCCCCCACTAAAAATGTCCTAGCTACGGGCCTGCAAAGACATATTCTGGAGACACCCACCACCACCATTCTCAGTGAGGGAAAGCAGAACACAGAGGAGGCTCTGGAGACAATGTAAGATCTGCCCCTAAAGCTTGCTAAATAACCGCGATCCAGCCCCTCAGTTTCAGATACCATATCCATAAAATGGGAATAACCGTGAACGACCTCAAGTGATGCCTGTAAAAATTAGCTATCAAAAACTGCCAAATTGGCCAGGGGTGGGGGGAAGATTGCAATGGGGGTGGGAAGGGCTGGATGTGAGAGAACAAAGATACCGCCTGTTCTCCGGCAGGTCACCTGTGATTCAATAGGTTCAGGGCAGGCAGGAATTAAACAGGCCAAGTCCCCCCTTTTTTTTGGCAACACTTTTCTTGTTGAATTTCTGCCTGCCAGCCCTACCCCCCCCCCCCAGAAATAGGAGACTGGTAAGAAAAGACAACATGAGCCATTTCCCCTCCAGCCCCAAACCCTGTAGTTAGCAATGTAGGCTGAAGCCCTTACCTTCTTGGCTCCCGTAGGTTTTGTTGAACCGTATCATAAAGTCCTGGAAAATCAGGGCTGCCTGGGTCTGAAACAGAAAGGAAAAATTAAGCTGAGCAGAGGGTTTAATTAACAGAAAGGAAAAAATAAGCTGAGCAGATTCCCCCTCTTCAACCATTATTTATTTAATATATTTGTTGCGTTTATTATTAATTGGCTACCCACCCCTATCCTGGCCTCAGTGCCTTCTCCATGACCTCCTTGCTGGCTTGCCGACTTTCCTTCTGGTGCCCGTCTAACAGCCATGCAAAAGGCACAGAAATGAAGCAGAGGTTGCTTTTTCTGATATGGCTGTACAGCTGGGAGGGGGGGGGAGTTTTACCTGTTGAATTTCTGTCCATAAAACAACAGTGAAAGGCATAGGAGCCCCATCAGCAAAAGGAAAGGTATCAAACCGTCTTAGTGGCAAAAATCACCTGCCTGCCTGCCTGCTTCCGCTCATCCCTGCTGTCTTCTTGGCACCCCCCCCCCCCGCGTCCGCCCCCCTTTCAGTCTCCTCACCAGGTTCAGGTCCGATGGTAGGAAGGAATTGTCAGGATAGGGGGCAGAGCCCCGGAACCCACACAGCATCACGCAAGCATGCAGGGTGGCTGACCACATCATGAGTGTATCTCTGTTCCACTGTGGAACTGCCAGCCTGCAACCCTGAGCAAAAGTACTTTAGGGGCTTCAAGTAGGAGGGGGGCATCCGGTGGGGAAACCACTGAGGCAGGAAGAGGAGGAGGGCTGATGTTTTGGAAGTTAGAAAATTTTCTGTGTGTGTGGGGATGGCAGGGCTTAATTTGACCTTTGGGGTCTGTGCTACAATAGCGGAGTGCCTCTGAACACATGCAGAATGCCTTCCGGTACCACCACCATCACCTTGCCTTTGGAATTAAGGGCCCTTCAGAATAAATGGTAGGCACAAACCTCTGCACCTCTCCCTTTCTTAAGAAATCAAGCCCTGCACATAGTGTCCATTTACTATAACTGACATCTGTGGTTGCATAACCTTCCCTTCCAGCCCTGCACTGGATTCTCCCCTATCTGCATCCCTTCTCTCTCTGCCCTCCCCCCCCCATGCCTGGTTGCAGCCCCCAGGCCCATCCCACAACGAACAGTCCCTTGCCAATGTTCCTTTGTTCTTCTCTAGTCGGCCTTGAGTCGTGTTTGGCTGGCTTTAAGCAGCAGGTTGTTGGAACAGGCCCAAAGGACAATCCTGCCGCTCAAAACCATCTTCTGTCTGTTTCCCACTTTTTGCAAACTGATGTCTGCTGCTCTGAATAGGGAGAGAAAGAAGGCTTGCTTCTCTCACCTCCCATCACCATCGGGGATTAAACAGGTCAGAAATTGAACCAGATTCCAGTTGGGAAACGGTCCCTTCTACTTTGCACTCACATAGCACTTCAGAATGTTCCATGTACATTATCTTATCCGTACAGCAACCCTGGAAAGTAGGCCAGCATTACCCGCCTCATATTGCAGGAGAGTGTTTGTGTATGTGAGGGAATTTGGTTTGTATAAGGCCATGCAGAGATTGTGACAGAGGCAAGATTTGAATCAGGGGTTTTTTTTGGCCTGGCTCCCTTAAGAAAAGCTCTTTCTGTAGACATTGGCAAATCAACCTTTTCCCATAGCATGGAGAAAATAAGCACAATCACTCAGATGAGCCACTCCATAAGAACATAAGAGACGCCAATGTTAGATCAGGCCAAAGGCCCATCCAGTCCAACACTCTGTATCACACAGTGGCCAGAAATACCAGTGCCATCAGGAGGTCCACCAGTGGGGCCAGGACATTAGAAGCCCTCCCACTGTTGACCCCCCCCCCAAGCACCAAGAAGACAGAGCATCACTTGCCCCAGAGCCCCTAGCTATACCTTGTGGCTAATAGCCACTGATGGACCTCTGCTCCATATGCTTATCTAATTCCCTTTTGAAGCCGTCCATGCTTGTAGCACCCACCACTTCCTGTGGCAGTGAATTCCATGTGTTAATCACTCTTTGGGTGAAGAAGTACTTCCTTTTATCCGTTCTAACCCGACCGCTCAGCAATTTCATGGAGTGCCCACGGGTTCTTGTATTGTGAGAAAGGGAGAAAAGTACCTCTTTCTTTACCTGCTCTTTCCCATGCATAATCTTATAAACCTCGATCATGTCACCCCTCAGTCGTCTTTTCTCCAAGCTAAAGAGCCCTAAGCGCTTTAACCTTTCCTCATAGGGAAAGTGTTCCAACCCTTTTATCATTTGAGTTGCCCTTTTCTGCACTTTTTCCAAAGCTATAATATCCTTTTTAAGGTGTGGTGACCAGAACTGCACACAGTATTCCAAATGAGGTCTCACCATTGATTTATATAGGGGCATTATGATATTGGCTGATCTGTTTTCAATACCCTTCCTAATAATCCCCAGCATAGCATTGGCCTTCTTTATTGCAGTCACACACTGTCTCGACATTTTCAGTGAGTTATCTACTACAACTCCAAGATCTCTCTCTTGATCAGTCTCTGCCAGTTCAGACCTCATCAGTGTGTATTTATATTTAGGAGTTTTGGCTCCAATGTGCATCACCTTGCACTTGGCCACACTGAACCCTATTTGCCACTCCACTCCACTACATCAGCTATAGGGTTGCCAAGTCGAAAATCGTCGGGAGTGGGGGACTCTCATCCGGCGTTCTATGTGTGCGTGCACAAAGTGCGCACACACCACACACACATCACCGGAAGTGACGTTATGACGCCGGGCACGCTGGGGGCGGGGCCATGACCATCCAAGGGGGAAACATAGAGTTTCCCCCTCGGATGGTCGTGGCCCTGCCCCCAGCGTGCCCAGCATCATAATGTCACTTCCTGGTGACGCGCATGCCGGGGTGGGGTTCCCCCCGGGGCCCGATCCGCTGGCGGTGGGGAACGGACCTCTGGGGCAGGGGTTTCCCCGCCCCCCAGGGGGACTTGGCAGCCCTAATCAGCTATCAAATATCAAGGAATCTTTTGTATTCACAAATGCCTCTGAACACATACAGAGTACTTTTCTATTACAAATACAAGCTGGGATCCAGGAAGCTCCTTTAGAGGACTTCTCCATGCCCAAATAGATGTCTGACTTTTTCTTCTTCTGAAGAACCGTAATGTCTCTCACATAGGGTTGCCAACCTCCAGGTGGAGGCTGGAGACCACCCAGAATTACAGCTGATCCCCAAGCTACATACATCATGTATTATTTATTTATTACATTTATTCCACTTCTCCTGGAGAAAATGGCTGCTTTGGAAGGTGGGCTGCATGGCATTGTCTCCCACCAAGGTCCCTCCCTTCCCTAAACCTCATTCTCCCAGGCTCCGCCCAGAGTTGGCAGCCCTGTAGTCTCACACCCTGTCTGCTACTCTAGTGCCACAACTGCTTTCCAAATCCCCCCTCCCATTGCAAGAGCCATTTGCCATGTGGCCGTAGGGGGAGGCTGCTGGGCAACCGCACCCCAAAGGACCCCACTCCTGGGGTAGATGGAACTAGTTGCACAGTTGTTTGGATCCTGGCCACAGAGTGCTGGCGGCCCTGAAAGATCACACCTGCAGCATTCAAAGGGAGAATCCAACAGGGAGGTTTCTGAAGTAGACTTCACTAACAAGTTCAAGAACTTGGACGGTCCAGGCTAGCCTGATCTTGTCAGATCTCAGAAGCTAAGCAGGGCTGGCCCTGGTTAGTGCTTGGATGGGAGACTACCAAGAAAGCCCAGGGTTGCCACACAGAGGCAGGCAATGGCAAACCACCGAAATTCCTCTTGCCTGGAAAACCCTATGGCATCGTGTAAGTTGTTGACTGCAACTTGATGGCACTTTCTACCAACACAATTAACACAACACAAGACAATTAACCTCCCCAAAACATCACAGGAATCAGGGATTCCTCAGGCACTACAGCTGTTAATAACTTGCATATCATACCCAATGCAGATGCCAATTAGTTCAGTGGTATAGTCTATACCAGTGGTGGCGAACCTATGGCACGGGTGCCAGAGGTGGCACTCAGAGCCCTCTCTGTGGGCACGCGTGCCATCGCCCCAGCCAGGCCCAGACCATCATTAAAGTGTCGAATTCTCTGCCAAATAACTTTAAGTAAATGAAAGCATTTGGGCTTGCTTTCCTTACTTTGTTTGGATCATCTTAAGTTAATGTATGAGTTGTTTTTTTCTAAAGTAAAACCTCAGTATTCATGTTAAATTGCCGTGTTGGCACTTTACGATAAATAAGTGGGTTTTGGGTCGCAGTTTGGGCACTCGGTCTCTAAAAGTTTTGCCATCACTGGTCTATACCATTGTAACTTCCTAGTGTATTGGCTTATCTTGCACTAAGTTTTATGTTTGATCCTACCTTGTTTATCTGTCTGCAGTTGAAGATGGTCCCCAATCGCTCTGAGTGAATCACTTGCTCTCAGTACTGGACCTTGTTTGAAATCTCTTTGTAACATCTCCCACCCACCACATTTCAAAAGTAAATACAGTTGCACCAGGCTAATGGATGTACACTTCATTGCCTCTGTTGCAGTGAGCTCTAACTCACAAAGGCTTATGCTGCAATAAATGCTGTTAGTCTTTTAAGGTGCCACTGGACTCCCGTTTCATCTTGCTGCTACAGACTTAACACAGCTACCCCTCTGGAATTACCTGTAACCCTGAGCATTCTAAATCAGCCCCACCAAAGTCAGAGGCATTCACAGGACTGAGCTGGAACTGATTGATTGCAGTGTGACGACACTCACTTCTGCAGATGTCCATGGAAGAAACAGTGCTGGAAAAGCTGTTTAGCCATGAAGGCAGAGGTTCCCCAACCTTTTTGAACCTGTGGGGACATTTGGAATTTTGACACAGCATGGTGAGCACAGCAGCCAAATAGGTGCCACAAAATGTCTGCTACGCGAGGGGGAGCCAGCCACAAAATGATTGCCCCAGCTCCGCTTCAGTCACACAGTGCAGATCCTTGTGCTGTGGGGGCAGCTGCTGCCCAAGCAACATTTTAAAAAATCTGCACAGCCAATCGGAAGCCCTGCTGAGCTAAAGCCCTACCTGATCCCTCCCACTTCCTGTAGACACTTGGTGGGTGCCCCATGTCGCCATGGGCACCATGTCGGGGACCCCTGCGCTAAAGCAGCACAGGCCTTTCTGTCACCTTTACTGCAGACAGGTCAACACCAATGCTCCCTCTAAGGTGTGGAGTCTTGTGAGCAGAAATTCTACTTTGTGAGCTACTGGCATTACAGATGTGAGCGAGCGATTTGGCTGCTGCCTAGATTAGTTTGCTCTGGAGCCCTCCTTCCTGAGCTAAGACAGAAATGTGTGAGCCGGAGGCTAAAAAACGGTGAGCTAGCTCACACTTACTCAGCTTAGAGGGAACACTGGTCAACACAGTTCTCGGCTGCCTCAAGACCTCTGCTCTGCTCCGTGCCTCTGCAAGGGCACCCTTCAGAGGGAGGGTGGCATTTCTTTTTCCCACTTCACGTCTCAAATCGCATGATTATTCCTCCAGAGGATCTTTACTTTTATCGTTTGCTATTATTACAACAAATGCACTTTAAAAAAAATCAACGTATGGATTATGTCCTTTTGTGTTGAATGTATCTGAAAGCAGTTTTTTTGGCCCCCAACCTTTCAGGGGATTTCTCTCTGCCCATCAACTAACTTTGCACCTCCTCCCCCAGCTGGGACCTGAAACAGGAGCCCTTGAACATCTGGAATGGGATCCAACCTTTCAAGTCAGAGGATGTGGTTTCCATGATTGCCAACTCATTAGAGGATGAAACAGCCTGTTCTAGTCTTGTGGCTTGAATAACAGCTTGAGCTGTAGATAATCTGCAGGTTATGGTTTTTCACCACACAGAAAGAATAAATACAATCACTTTCTACTTCATTTGTGCACACCAAACAGCTCTTAAAGGTACAGGGGATGGTCAAAAGGCAAACACCCCCAATGACTTGGAAGAATTTAGGGTTGCCAACTGCCCAAAGGAACAACACATCCTTTCCCCTTAATGGGATGTCATTTAACCCCATGCCGTGAAAAGCTTCCACTGCCTATTTCCACACATTAAGGACAGGACAGGGCTTTTTTCTCCAGTCTGTTGGCACCCCCTTCTTGCTAGGGAGACTGGACAGGTTCTGTTTATGCTTGAGGCTATTTCTGTGGCCAAAACTTTTATTAAGCACACTGACGAACTCCTCTAAAGCTCATTCTTCTATCCCCAGAATGGTCTGCTTCTGAGATCTGCTGCATTTTACTTTATCTGTTACATTTATAATTCACTTTCTTCTCACGGAGGAAACACAGTGGTTCAAAGGAGATCTTCCATAGAAGCAGGGCTCTAGTCGGGGGGGAGCTCTCAGGTACGGAGCTCCGGAAGAGAACCTCTAGGGGGCGGGGCGGTCACGTGGTGAAGCCCCGCCCCCTTCTTTACCCCGCCCTCTGCTTCGATCCTCATTCCGTTTGGGAATGAGGATGAAGCAGGAGGGTAAGTAGCCGGGCCTTCTGACACACTTCCGGTGATGTCAGGGGGTGTGGCCTTCTGTCACTTCCGGTGATGTCAGGGGGCGTGGCATATGCAAATAAGTTATGCTAATGAGTTATGCTAATGAGCTCCGGCAGCTCTTTTTCTACAACAAGACCCCTGCATAGAAGTCATACTCAGATGTACTTAGCTTCAACAAGGTTGCCGTCCCTGCAATAGAGGCTTCATGCATGAAAATGGGTAGCTGGAGTAACATCACCTGGTAAATAACATGCCATTCAGCCTCTATTAAGACACAGGGATTTTTTCTCTCTCCCGGTAGTTAGCAATGCTGCTTCCAAGTAAACATCTCTATAGTCTGGCAGAGTTATAAAGAACTCTGACCCGTGCAGCTTTTCCCTTCATGGTGCTGCATGGTATATGTCAGTGATGGCAAACCTTTTAGAGGCTGAGTGCCCAAACTGCGACCCAAAACCCACTTATTTATCGCAAAGTGCCAACACGGCAATTTAACCTGAATATTGAGGTTTTACTTTAGAAAAAAACAACTCATACATTAACGTAAGATGATCCAAACAAAGTAAGGAAAGCACATTTTAAAAAATGTGCAATAGTAATGGAGATTGCAGTCATAGTAACTTCTGGTGTATTAAATATTGGGTTCAAGACGCATTGCAGTGAACAGCTCTACTTAGTGATTTCAGGAAGAAGACTGAAGACTGCAGGGCAACTGCCCTGTTTAAGTACCCTGCAAAAACCACACCTAAACACACCCGACTCCCAACCATAGGCTATTTACATAACATCGTCTCCTTATTGGTTACCTCTATTTGCATAACTTTGCCTTCTCTTTGGTTACCTCTAGAATCCCGGTGGTCTATTGTTCCAGAGCATCAAGCTCAGCCCGTCTTTTGGACAAACCTGGGAAATTCCAGCCCAATACATAACATGGTAACCCCTAGTGGGGTTAACATTTTCAGAGAGCTGGCCTGCCTCTGCATCCTGGCCCTGGTTTTCCTTGGAGGTCTCCCATCCAAATACTTGCCAGGGTCAGCCCTGCTTAGCTTCCAAGATCTGATGAGACTGGGCTTGCCTCCGCTATCCAGATCAAGGCCCGGGGGGGGGGGGAATTATGTACAGCTTTCCTGTACATAGTGCTGAGAGTTGAGACCAGTTGTCTCAAGTAGCTAAAATGTCAGAATTTCCCTATTGGGCCACTCATTTTCTCTCTCTCTTTGCTCCAGGTACAGTCAAACTAGCTTGGATATGAGTTGAGATGTGGGTTGTTTTCTTGGCTTTCTTCATCCCGACAATCAGTTTAGCGCCAGGGTTGCCACTTCTGGGTTGGGAAATCCCTGGAGATCTGGCGGTGGCACCTGGGGAGGGCAGGGTTTGTGGAGGGGAGTGACCCCAGTGGGGTGCAAGGGCCATACCGCCCACCTTCCAAAGCAGCCATTCTCTAGGGGCGGCGGCCCCTAAAAGTCCTTACAAACTGCGGAAAAGACAGGATAAGAAAAAATGAAGGCTGAAGGACTCTGAATTGTGCCTTTGAAAATACTACTGTTAATAATGAGATGCTTTGGGGTCTTTTTTCCAACAGTTAAATTCAAGACTTAAAAGTTACATTAGCATATCTGACTAAGTTCATAAAAGCATTTTAAGGGATGGCTTTGTATTTAAGCTAATTTGATGATCTCCTCTCTTGGGTTTTTAGTTAGTAGTGGGTATCTTTTCTTTCTCCTTAATTGTAGTTCCCCTTCCCTATTTTCACTGTAGTTTGTAGTCCTTATATAAAATGCAATTAAAAAATCCCCTTCGGGGGGCCAAAAAAAAAGCAAAAAGCAGCCATTCTCCCCAGGGGGACTGATCTCTGTTACCTGGAGACCAGTTGTAATTCTGGGAGATCTCCAGCCACCGCCTGGAGACTGGCAACCCTAATTTAGCACAGACATACCTCAACTAGTTCTCCTGTACCTGGAGAAATGAGATACCCTAAGTGGCCTTGGGAGCCCTGGAGCTTTGGAAAACATTTGGGTAGAATTTTACCTCCTGCACGTTTTGTTTTTCCTTTTATCTCCGAAAGTTTTTTAAAAAGAAGAAGTTCAAAACTGTTTTTAACATAATGACTTTTTTTTAATGAAGCCTGAAGATTCTAAGAAGGGGTCTGCAACATCTCGGAAGGGGCCAGACTCCCCCAGCCCCCCCCTCTCCTCCAGCGACCGGCTTCCCCACCCTGTTCCCTACTCGGCACTTTGATGCTAAGGCCTTGGGAGCAGGTGCAGAGCCATGTTTGCAGACGGCTAATCTACTCCGAGTGGATTCGAGCCTTTCTGTTCCGGCACACACGCACACACCCCTTCCACATGCACCCCTGGCAGCCAACCTGGGGGGACTATTTATAGCACAGACAACAGTTCTCTGTTCCCCTGGAATGTCTGGCTCGAAGAAAGAGCAGTACAGAAAACAGGGAACTGGGCCTCCTCCTCTTGCCGGCCTCCTCCCTGATCTCTAACCCTGCATGGCCAGTCCAATGAAAAGAGACAGTGTTTTTATTAGAATAGTAGAGCTTCCTTTACTGGATGAGATTAATGGTCCATCTAGCCCAGCGTCTAATTGGGCCAGCCAGGTGCCTTTGGAATCCTGCAGCTGGAACATGAAGAACTAGTCCTGCCCCTTCAGGCTTCATTTAAAAAATCATTATAGTAAAAAATAGTTTTGAACTTTTTTTTTTTAACTTTCAGAGATAAAAAATACGGTTTGGTGAAGTGGTTAAGTGCGTGGACTCTACTCTGGGAGAACCGGGTTTGATTTCCCCACTCCTCCACTCGCAGCTGCTGGAGTGACCTTGGGTCAGTCACAAGTTCTCTCAGGGCTGTTCTCTCAAGAGCAGTTCTCTCAGAGCTCTCTCAGCCCCACCTACTTCATAGGGTGTCTGCTGTGGGGAGGGGAAGGGAAAGGAGGCTGTAAACCACTCTGAGACTCCGAGTGAAGGGCGGGGTATAAATACAATCTCCTCCTCCTCCTCCTCCTTCTTTGTATACAGCAGGGGTCCCCCAACATGTGCCCATCTAGTGCCCATCATTGTTTTTAGGAAGTGGGCGGGTCCAGGTAGGACCTTTGCCCAGGAAGGTTTCTGATTGACTACTGGAGATTTCATTGGCTGTGCAGATTTTTAAAAACGTTGCTTTGGTAGCAGCTGCCACTACAGCACAAGGATATAAGCTGAAGTTAAGCAGTGGCAATCATTTTATGGCTGGCTCCACCTCCCATGGCAGCCATTTTGTTGCTGCACCCACCATGCCATGTCAGAATTCCAAATGTGCCTGCAGGCTCAAAAAGTTGGTGACCCCCCCCTGGTCTACAGCATCTGGTACTCAGGAGTAGACTGCTCCTTAATCCTGGAGGCTCTATTTGGCTATCATGGATGGTTGCCGTGGGGAGGTCTATCATTCACAAATGTTTCTAATCTTTTTTTTTAAATGTACAGGGCCAGTGGACATTGACTTCATGATGGGCCATCTTGTCTACCTGCTATGCTCCGTCATGGAGATAAACAATTTGGCTGCAGAGATCTACACGCTGATTTTATTGAGATGACTGTAATGCATCCTATATGTTGTGGACTGTCTCTTGGAGGCAGCAGATGGACCAACATTCTGCAGCTAGACTATTGACAGGCGTATGCCACATTGCCCATGTTAGGTCTCTATTTGCAAAAAACTGGCTTCCATTATATTTTTGGAGATAATTAAAGGTGGTTTTTTTAACCTTAAAAGTTCTGCGTGGCAGCTTCATTCCTCAGGTCAGGGCTAGGCTTGCCAACAGCCTGGAGAAAATGTCCTGTCCTGTAACGGAAACTTAACATGTGGAAATGCCCGCCATAGGGATGCCAGCCTCCAGGTGGGACCTGGGGATCGCCTGAAATTACAGCTCATCTCCAGACTACAGAGATCAGTTCCCTGGAGAAAACTGAGGCTTTGGAGGATGGACCCTGTGGCACTGTACCCTCACTGAGGTCCCTGTCCTCCCCAGGCTCCACACCCAAATCTCCAGGTATTTCCCAACCTGGAGCTGTCAACCCTGGAGAACTGGAGGTGGGGCCTGGGGAGCGCAGGGCTTAGGGGAGGGAGGGAGCTCAGTGGGGTAGAGTGCCTTAGAGTCCACCCTCCAAAGCAGCCATTTTCTCCAGCGGAACTGGTCTATGTTGTTTGGAGATCAATGATGATTCTGGGAGATCTCCAGGCCTCGCTTGGAGGTTGGTGACCCTATCTGAGCCCCTTTGGGAGAAAGGCAGGTTAAAATGCCATAGACAGACAACCAAATGGGAGCCCTTGCTGCCGGTGGGGGGGGGGAGTGCTGGAAATGAACGCGCTATGCACACACTGTGGTTCCCATGGCTGAGGAAAGGGGTGGGACTAGGGGGGACAAAAGTCCAGGCATCTGATCATCATGGAGGTCAACCATTCCAGGCAAGTCCTAGGAAATGCTTTCATATGATCTTTTGGTTGAGGGGGGCAAGGGAAATGTTTCCTGGGGAGGACCCATGTTGGCTCTTGGCAGCCCTGTGGGTTCATACCAGCCGTCCCTAACCTTACTGAACTTGCAGGCACTTCTATGACTTTCGAGAACAGGTAGCGTGGGTGCCGCAGCAAAATGGCCAACGAGGGGGGGGGTGTTGCTCAACAAAATATGAACAGGTTCCAAGACAGGGATCCTCCTGCAGTGGAGGCGACGCCTTCTCTACATGGTGGCTCCCTGCAGACACAAAGATAGTGCCTTCCGCGCTTTTCTGAAGCACCTCTTATTCCACCGAAGTGGAAGAAAGCCACTTTGCTTATGGCAAAGACATACTATGGGGAAGAATGAAGTGGACTTCAGAGAAAACACTGACAGGCACCATGGTGATCGTGGGCTCTGTGCTGGGTAGGGTTGCCAGGTCTAGGTTGGAAAATGCCTGGAGACTTTGGGGGTGGAGCCGGGAGAGGGCGGGGTTTGGGGAGGGGAGGGGCTTCAGCATGGTACAATGCCATAGAGTCCACCCTTCAGAGCAGCCATTTTCTCCAGGGGAGCTGATCTCTGTCAGCTGGAGATCAGCTGTAAAAGCGGGAGATCCCCAGGCCCCACCTGGAGGCTGGCAACTCTAGTGCTGTGGATCGCTGGTTCACACTGGCCCCTTTGCATAACTATTTACCCACATACCAGCATGGAAATTAGGGATGTCAGCCTCCAGGTAGGACCTGCAGATCCCCAGGAATGACTGCTCCTCTCGAGACTACAGAGATCAGTTCCCCTGGAGAGAGTGGCTGCTTTGGAGGTCGGACTCTATGACATTGTACCCCACCAAGGTCCCCGTCCTCTGCAGGCTCCATCTCCGGGAGTTTTTCCCAACCTGGATCTGGCAACTCTACCTCCATCCCCTGCTGGTGGCCAGTGGGGCCAGGCAACCTGAGAGTAGATTAGCACCCTGACCTGGATCAAAAAGCCCTACCCTGCCCTAGTGTCCATTAGCTTCCTCCTAATTGCCTCAGTGGTTTAGTGGAACCTCATCACCCTGAGTTCTGTTTTTTTTTTTTTTTAAAGATCTTATTTCCTGCTTTTTCTTGTGAGGGGCCTGGGGGAGGAGAGTTCTCTCCAAATAGGTTCAAATATTTTAAACCCAAGTAGTATAATATCTGCTATTTCCTCATCAGAAAGGCCCCCCAAATATTAATCTAGTGATGGCCCAGTATCTCAATGAGTTTTCAAGCAGCGCAGAATTCAGCAAGCACAATCCATGGAAAATTTCTCCTCTTGTATTGCTCCCTTTGTTTCTAAGCTTGTTGCTTCTTTTATACAGTTTCTTTATCAAAAGTGCCAGAGCTCGAGTGTAAAAACTATCCACCTCTGAATTGGAAGCTCTATTCCCCATTCCTGGGATATGCTGTGGTTACTCAGTGCTGATTATTAAAAACATACTGTGTTCATGCTCAGAGGTTCTCTCTCATCTTTATTCAGCTTGGTACAAAGCATAAAACAGTTTCTTCTGATACGGACTCTTGGCTCAAGTTTAAGTTTAAACCAGTAGATATAGTGATGGGCATGGGAATAGATGGCTTTAAAAGATTAGACAGATGCATGAAGGATCAGTCCATCAATGGCTCCCAGCCACAGTGACTAAAGGGAGCCCCCATATTCAGAGGCAGTAAATCTATGACCACCAGTGGTAGGAGGAAGGCCTTGGCTTCTACGGTCCATTTGTTGGCCCCTGTTGTGAAATGGTATGCTGGACTAGATGGAGCATTGGCTTGATCCAGCAGGGTCCTCCTTGCATTCACCTTGCTTTTATGATTTTTAAAAGGAGTGGATTTGATGGGGGGAGTGTCTGGCCATACCCCAAAGGGCAGAAAGCTGGCGTCCGATACCCCCAAAGGGCAGAAAGCTGGCGTCCGATACGCCTTTCCCAGTTCCCGTCGGGGAAGACACAAGCCTGCCTGTGAAGAATGCCAAGGTCACCGGAGTGCTGGAGGAGAGGCAGATAAAAGTGGGTTCCCACAGTCTGTCCGCTCACAACTCTACCCAGTCCCCCCACACACACACAGCTTCACCCACCATCCTGCCCACCTGGCCGCAAACCCCACACCCCTTCGCCTTTGCCCAGATACATTCTGCTTGGCCATGTGGCACATGCTGCTACTGAGTGGGTTGCTGGCAGGGGTGCCACCCTGGGGTGCCTGTGCCCCCGGGGAGACAAACCCTGATGACAATCAGCCACTGGAATCCGCTGTGGTTACCCTCAATGACAGGTAAGCAGCTGCATGGATACCTGGACTCCCTCCTGGGCGATTGTGGTTTGCAGATTGGGGTGGCTAGATGTGAAGAAGGATCTTTTTACTTGCCTTTAATAGCGTCTCGGAAGAAGGGATATCTGCAGTGGGAGAGAGAAGATGCTCCTTTTGAAATTCCTCCAGAGGTCCCGTCCTCTTTTGCATTTGGCCCTCCTCTTGAAAGGTGGTGGAAATGCTGAGGAAGAAAGGGTTGATCGAGACGGTTGTGGGGAAATGCAAAGTGCCATGTCAAGTTCTGGTCACTCCCTCTCAAAAAGGATATTGTAGATCTGGAGGACAGGCAGAAAAAGGGCGGCCCAAATGAGCGAAGAGAGTAGCTTCCCTCGTAAGAACAGCTAAAGCATTTGGGTCTTTTTGAGTTACGCACGGGGTGGAAGGAAGAAGGGATATAGAGAGAGCACTGCTTCCATCAATCTGTAACATGGGATCACCATACACAGTTGATGAACAGTCGACCAGGAACGAATAAGGGGAAATTCTTTATCACACACTGCAAAATTAACTTGTGGAATTTCAAGCTAGAAGAAGTGATGCTGGCTGTTAACTTAGATGTGGTAGGGGGGAAAGGGTTATGCAAATCCGTGGGGTCAACCTACAGCTATGGTAGTTTCACACTCGATCCAGGAAGACAGGATAATTTTTTCCCCAGTGTTGTCACCCTTTGGGTTTGGGACACAAATGGAGATATTTATTCATGAAAGGTGATACATATTTTTTTCTTTCCTGCAGTGCCTCCTTTGTGCCCTCAAGGTGCCCCCTCGCCACAAATCTCCACCTGATCTCCATACTCTCTAACTTACTTAAGTGGCATAGTAGCCCTGTTGGTCTGCAGTAGAACAGTTAGATTCAGGTCCAGCAGCACCTTTGAGACCAACAAGATTATGGTGTTTTTTTTGGGGGGGGGGGTATAAGCTTTCGAGAGTCAGCGCTCCCTTCCGCATTTCCCCACTGCTCTAATCAAGCTGGCTACGATCTGCATTGTACCTTTGCATCTTTTACAAGCATTCTCTCCCACCCTCTCACTGGGATATAAAGACTCCGATCTCCATTCCTATTCATATCTGATGAAGGGAGCTTTTAACTCTCAAAAACTTATACCCTTAAAAGTTTGTTGGTCTCTACACTCGAATGTAACTGTCCTAAGTGGAGATTTTAAACCAAACATGACAAGAAACTGGATCGTTTCCCAATAAACCTCTGTCAAATTACAATAGAGATCCATTTACTTTCGTTTTCTGGCGTCTCAGGGGGTAGGTCAGAACCAACAGAGTCAGTAAGGGCTTTCCCACTTGATAGCTGAGTTGCGCCCCACTATCCTCCAAGGGGCTGGGGATAACTGTAATAAGAATATGCACGATGGGTGGTGCAGATCTACATTCAGATGAAGAGTTCCTTCATGCCTGACTTATAGGAAGAGTTTTTCTGCTGTTCAGGATGTATCTGCTGTAGTTCAGTTTGCAAGGCATCTGTCTAACAACAATACTATGGAGGGGTAGATTCAGGTGGGTAGCTATGTTGGTCTGGACTCAAACACTATAGGGGGCATTTCTTTCCTTATAACACATGAGCACATGAAATTACCTGATACTAGTCAGACCCCCTTGGTCTATCAAGGTCAACATTGTCTACTAGATTCAAGTGGGTAGCCATGTTGGTTCTGAAGCAGTAGAACAAAGTTTGAGTTCAGTGGCAGCAGCTTCCCAGAATCTTTCCTGTCATCTACTAATCTGATCTTTCTAACTGGAGATGCCAAAGACTGAACCTTAAATCCTTCTGACACAAAGCAAATGCCCTATCACTGAGCCACAGGGCCCTCCCTACAGCTGAATTCCCTTGCAGGTGTTGGTTTTGTAAACACTTTTATCAGTAAGATTACCAGCAGACCTGGAAACATTATTTCATCTGCTTTTTGTGCCTTTTTACATCAACTGTTGGTCTGCAAGTGTATTATTTCCAGGTCTTGGAAATAAACATTATAACTTTCCAAGGAAGTTGCTTGTAAAGGTCCGAGAGCAGGCCCAGCCAGAAAGTTGGCCACTCTGCCTTCTTGCTTGTTTGTTTTTGCAGCTCTGCTTTGTGGCCTATGATGTAAGTTGTTCTGTGCAAGACTGGTGGCGTGGATGACCCTTCCAGCTCCTTGGTTTTCTCTGCATATTTAAAACCAGGATCTGATTTATTTATCTGAATGACTCCTCAGCGCATTAATGATCCTTAACTGTGGTGGTGCTTAAGAGTGACAGAAGAGCTGTTGTGCTTCCGTTGCCATTTTTACAATGTGTGCTTCAGGACAGGGTGAATAAGGAGATCAAGACTCCTGTATTTTTCATACTTGTGTGGAAGAGTGAATATTTGGGGGCTACTTTTTGACCACTGATAGCAGTGCAACAATCAGTGCAGAGTCCCTCTGACACATCTTACCTGTTGAGTTGCTGTCTGTTGTGCATCTGTTAAAAGGGCCTGACTCAGTAAAATAAAAGCTGTAACTTTAGACTGTGTCATGTCTAGAAAGAGGAGTGGGCTTGTTTGGTAGGCTCAGACGGATTTGACTAGAAAAGGAGGGGCACATTTTAGGGATGGGGCCTGTCCCATGTACGTACTGTCAAGCTGCAGCAGACTTATGGCAACTCCAGCAAGGGGCTTTCAAGGTAAGGGAGAAGCGGAGGTGGTTTGCCATGGCCTTCCTCTGCAGAGCCTTCCCTTCCAAGCGCTTAACTCTGCTTAGCTTCCAAGTTCTCATGAGATCAGGCTACACCATGCTGCCTCCCACCTCCTTCTCTGTGTAGACGACGGAAAAGTTGTTTTTGCTAGAGGCTCTTGTCAATGATGCTGAAGTGTGAACTTTTTTTTTTTTTGAGCAGGGAAATGTTTAATCTACAGAAGATATGCCAACAGTGCCTGTGTGGGCAGGGAACAGGAGGCAGATAAACTTCTTGAGAGCATAACAACATGGCATGTTAAAAGACAGCCCAGTTGTGATTAGAATGGCCAACTTCTCAGCCTTCCCGCCGCTCCTGAGCCTTCAACAGGTGACCTGGTTGCAAAATGCTTCACCCGCTGGCTCCTCCGCACCAAGCCTCTGTGAAAGGTTCAGGAGCCAGCAGAAGTTCAGTTGGTGGCTTAGGTTTATGAGGTTTTAACAGATATGGTGCAGGAGGAATCTGGGCAGGTGGCTGCTTCTCCTGCAGAGGTGCTGGCTGAAATGCCTCCTTCAAGCCGGCTCTCGAAGGCACAGGAGTCCAGCTGTCCCCTTTTGCCTTCGGCTACTCTACTGTCCTCTAAACCCAAACAGAACCACCACTGCAGTAATATCAACATCGCGGAGCTGCCAAGCAGTCTGACTCGAAGCACCTGCCGATTTATCTTCGTTTTGTTCTCTCTCCCGCGACAGCTGCCGGGCAGAAGTCCTCTGGCGAGCAGCTTCTGCAATGCTTCGGCAGCTTCGGTTGGACCGGCCTCCTAGGATTGCAGCCGATGCAGCACACGAAGCCTGGGCAAAGGTGGCGAGGGAACTCCCAGCCCTATCCAGTCAGGGGCAGCACCTCGGTGAGTTCCCTAGTCCCCCCCCCCAAATCTGGATCTGCCCTAGACCTGCTTCTCACCTCAGCTATACAGTAGGGTTTTAACGTGAGTCCTTCCACCAGGTTTCAGTGCCAAGGCCCAGTGGCAGAATGGGCAGTGATGAGAGTACCCCTAGGAGTGTGCAGAGTGCCTTCCGTCTCACTGTGGTCCACTGATTGGTACTTAGTGGCTCTGAAACCAGATTCTAGTGAAGCTTTCAGCACTCCTCTTTTTATAAATTAAACATGATGGTCCCTTCAGTTTGCCCCACCAGGTATTGCTGAGATAAAGGCTGATCTCCCCTCTGCTACTCTGTCTCTGCTACCCTTAACAATAGCCTTTTGGGGGATAGCTGGAAAAACTTCTGTTTCTAAGTTTCTTGTAAATATCTTAGACAGATTGGCAAGCGGACACTAATTTGAAGTTTGTTGGCTTTGAACCTCAAGAACTTGGGTTCAAATCCCACTTAAACCAAGAATAGGGTTGCCAACAGGCCTGGGGGGAAATATCCTGTCTTAAAAAAAAATTAACATGTAGAAATGAGCACTTGAAAGTGTTCATGGCATGGAGGTAAATAACATCACATTAAGACTCTGTTAAAGGGACAGGACACCCCCCCCCCCCCTTCTAGGCCTGTTGGCAACGTTAGCTAAGGATTCACTGTGTGGCTTTGACAAGTTGTTCATTTTCAGCCTCAGCAATCCCATCTGTAAAGTGGGACACAGAACTACAGGGTTGCTATTGGCACCTGTAGCCTGTTAAAATCAAATCAATATGCCACCCTCAACCCTATTTGCTTAATTTTCCAGTTCCCATCTCCCTCTGCTCTATAGTTGCCAACCTCCAGGTAAAGTCTGGAATCTCATGGAGTTTACAGCTGATCTCCAGATTACAGAGGTCACTTCCCCTGCAGAAAATGTCTGCTTTGGAGGTTGGACTCTATGGCATTATACTCCACTGAGGACCCTGTCCTCTCCAGGCTCCACTCCCAAATCTCCAGGAATGTCCTTACCTGTATTTGGCAAGCTGCTCTGCCCTACCGCTAACCTCTCTCCCTCCTCAAGCCTTACATTCCATTCCTCCTCCTACACTCATCAGGCTCTGAGGTATTTCCCCCTAAACATTCCATGACAGACCTCCTGCTGTGACATCACAGCAGCACAGCCAATGCCTTTTATCAGTCAAGGAAGAGAGTGTTGCAGCAGTTTTTAGCCTGTTACATAATAACATGCGTAAAACAAACAGGTGTATTAACGGGTTTCTGTTTCTTCCTTCTTTCACTCTGTGCTATTTTGAATGACCTTTTTAGGAGTAGACAGTCAGGAGGATCCTGTTCAATAAGAGGCAAGTCTGGCAGGCATCCCCAACTTTTCCTGTTCAACCATTATAGATGCAAGGGGGCCTTGTCTCTGCCATATAGACTTAATCACCAAGTGTTCCTTCCTCCCTAAACAGAGATCTTCTCCAATCAAACGCTGCTGATACAGAGAGGGAGCTGCATTCAGATCTCATATCACATCACGTTGGATGGTAAATGCTCTGTTTTTCTCCCCAGCCAGCATGGTGCCTCATGAGGTTGTCAGGCATGGGCAGAGAGAGACCAGCCTGCTGTGGTTATAAGCGTCCCGCGGGTCTCCTATAGCGAATCCATCAAGTATGAAGGCATTTATACTAAACCTATTTACTGAGTGGAATGATCGCGGACTATGTAAGACAAAATTGTTCAGGCGGGAATTCTTATAAAGGTAATAGGGAATATGTTATAAAAGAATGGTTCAGGAAGATGCTTTTATAAAGGGAACAGGACTGTAGACTATGCCCCTGTATATGGTATCTACTATATGTTTGTTGTATGCAGGGGTCATTTTGTAGAAAAAGAGGTGCAGGAGCTTATTAGCATAACTCATTAGCATAACTTATTTGCATGTGCCACACTCCCTAACATCACCGGAAGTGTGTCAGAAGGCAACACCCACCACTCAGGCTCCACTGGACTGTTTTGGATTGCTAGCTATGGGGGGCGGGGAATGTGCAGATCTGTCGTCGCAGAGGAGGGAGAGCTTGTACCTGAATGAAACTTGGCCTTAAAGGTGCCACTGGACTGTTTTGGACCGGGGGGCCGGGGGGGGGGCTCTGAAACTTACCTGGCTGCTTCTTGGTTTGACTGAGGTCTGCTGGGAGCAGGGGGTGGGGCTTGTTGCATGTGCTCGCCCCCTGGGCTCTTTACTGCCGGAGCTCCGCTCCTGTGCGCTCCAGCAGGAAATGACCCCTGGTTGTATGAATTATCCTGCACTTACTGCATTGGTTTCTACTTCTGTAATACCATTTTCTGCATTGACATATCACCAACTAGGGTTCCCAACTCTGGATTGAAAAAGTCCTAGAAATTTGGGAATGGAGCCTGGGGAGAGTGGGGTTTGGGGAGGAGAGGGGCCTCAGCAGGTATAATACCATACAGTCTGCCTGCCCAAGCAACCACTTTCTCCACAAGAACTTGAGGTCTCTGTCATCTGAAGAATAGCTGTAATTCCAGGAGATATCCAGGCTCCACCTGGAGGCTGGCAACCCTACCATCAACACGTTTTGGCTTTGTTTCAGATTTTCATAATCCTAGTCCTATTGCATTGCTTATTGGGTGCCTCATCCTACGGATGGCATTGATTTACACTGTGTGATCTGCCTTGGGTCTCAGTGAGGAAGGTGGACTACAAACAAAGTAAATAAATTAAAATAAGGCTGCCCTATTAAGAAGAAGAGAAGAAGAAGAGATTGAATTTATACCCCGCCCTTCACTACTCAAAGGTGTCTCAGAGCGGCTTACAAACTCCTTTCCCTTCCCCTCCCCACAACAGGCACCCTGTGAGGTAGGTGGGGCTGAGAGAACTCTAACAGAAACTGGTCTTTTTCAAGGACAGCTCTGCCAGAGTTATGGCTTGCCCAAGGTCATCCAGCAGGTGCAAGTGGAGGAGTGGGGAATCAAACCCGGTTCTCCCAGATTAGAGTCCGCGCACTTAACCACTACACCAAACTGGCTCTCTGCATGCATGTGTCAGGAAACCTGGGCCCTACCAGAATTCTCCCAGGGTTTATTGCTGTACTCAGATTTACCATATGGAGCCATCCCAGAAGGGCTGACTACATGACATTTATCCACAAAGTGCAAGTCTCAAGGCCTTATTGTGCTGGTTTTGTTCTTTACCAAAAGGAGAGAAAATTTTTTTGAGGAGGGAGGCATTTCGAGCAGAGAAATGGTGGTGGTGGGATTGTTTAATTCTCTCCCTGCCCATCATCCCTCCCCCCCCCATTCTGCGTTGGATCCTCCACCCCTCCGTGGCTTTTCTCCTTGCTGGAATCAAAATTTCCCCTGTATCCCGAATCCCATTGATGGAAGCAGCTTGGAGGGACAGATTTAGGGCTGCCAGCCTCCAAGAGACACCTGCAGATCTCTCCCATGATTACAATTAATCTCCAGACAAGCCAGATCAGTCCCCCTGGAGAAAATGGCTGCTTTGGGGTGGGGTAGACTGTATGGCATTGTACCCTGCTGAGGCCCCTCCCCTCCCCAAAGCCCACCCTCCCCAGGCTCCACCCCTAAAATCTGCAAGTGTTTCCCAACCCTCAGCTGTCATGTCAACCCTAGGCAGACTGGGGGAAAAGTGACTTATGGCGACCCCAGCAAGGGACTTTCAGGGCAACAGATTAGGCAGAGGTGGCTTGCCATTGCTTTCCTCTGCAGAGCCCACCTTGGTGGTCTCCCCTCCAAGTACCAACCCTTTTTTTT
Organism: Gekko japonicus; assembly: GCF_001447785.1. Lineage (NCBI taxonomy): Eukaryota > Metazoa > Chordata > Lepidosauria > Squamata > Gekkonidae > Gekko > Gekko japonicus. The sequence continues at coordinate 323,173 of NW_015174283.1, read as the reverse complement.
ATTTTCCAAAACTACAAGAAAATAAGGAAGGAGAAACTATAAACTACAGGAGAAAGTAAAGATAAACCACTAAAAAACCCAAAAGGTGGTGGTCATATAATGATTACAATAAAGTAGCTTTAAGTTAAAAAAAACAATTAATTAGTTACATTGAAGGTGATCATTAAAGTCGCTTAAAAAAATTTCAAGTCCAGGTATTCTGACTTAGTAAAAAAACAAAACAAAGAACACTTAAATGTTAAGAAGCAAGACCACACTTCAGAGAAAATTGGCATTTCATTTGTCTCTTCTGTCCCTCAATTGATATCCTTGCTTGGGGGCAGCCGCCCCATATTCCGAATCAGAGTCTTCTCCAGTTAGTGTTTCATCATCACTCCCCTGGTTGCTCTTCTCATCCTCTTCCCATGTTGGATCCAGTTGTTGCTGCAAGAACTCACATGCTTTCATTACAGAGTCAATTTCCCCCCTCTTATCTTTAAATTTGAAAAGTATGACTTCAGGTACAATCCATTTGTAGGAGATGTTATTCTTTTGTAGAAACAGATCCAGGTCTCTGTATTTCTTCCTTTTTCCCTTATCTCAAATGGAATGTCTTTCAGAACTCTTATCTCCTTGCTATCAATTTTAAGGGTAGCTCCATTTTTTGCTTTTAATATCTGATCCCTCACATGTCTTTGGGAGAATCTAACCACCACCTCACCGGGCAGATTATTTTTCTTTATATATTCTGAATATGACCTATAGATCACATCCATCTCACCTTGAAGAAAATCTGCTTTTAAATCTGCAACCGGTCCCAGGGCATCACTCATAGTCTGTTTAAGATTCTCCCCTTTAATCTCAGGAACTCCCTGAAATCTCAGTGTAAAGCTTGCCTTTTCCATTTGAAGCTGTAAAAGCTGGGCTTCCTCAGAATTTCTCTTCTTTTCCATCTCCTGCATTTGCTTTTTAAGCTTTTTGGTGTTGGCATCCACTTCTTTATGATTCTCAGCCGTTCTGTTGTTTTTTTTTTTTAGTCTCGTCTAATTGCTGTTGCTGTGCAGCGAAATTTTGATTGAGTGTCGTCATTTGCTCCAGCAGGGGTCACAAAGCTTCTGTTAGCATCTTAGAGAAGTCTATGGTTGCATCCGGTCGTGTGACCACACTTGCTGGGCTGGCACTTCCTGAAGAAGGCTTAGGTTTCGTTTGCTTATCTTTCTCTGTCTTTTTCAGCGACATCTTTGAAGCTGTTTAACATTTAGAAAAGTTTGCCAAAAGTCTCTAAAGTCTGCAAGTTGCCTGTAATTCTCTTGTAAGTTCCTTACTATAGTCCCATTTTGCTTTCAGTTCCGGCCCCCTTTAGAAGGCATGCTTTAAGTTAATTTTTATTTCTGCGGGGGTGGGGTGATTCCCACCTCCCCTTGCTTACTTTAGGGGAGACTTTCAGCCATTTCTCTGGTTCTCATTTCAACCAAACTCACTCTCAATGTAGATCAGGTAGATCTCGCCTTCATACATGTAAAGTGCTCAACCTCCACTCGCTTCTCCCGGTGTGCGTCTCTGAGTCCAGTACTGGAACACAGTGGCGAGACCGTCGGGGCATCGGAACGCCTCAATCCACCGGCAGCGTGCCGGAAGAGAAGCAATCCTCGGTGCCCCATGGCTAGGAACCCATCACAAGGGCTCCAGGGGGGCATGTACAGTCGCACCCCCTCTCCATCCGCTGGCTCATGGATCGCATCCTCAGGAGCTCCTGAGAGATGCGTCTGCCATTAGATCACCAAAACTGGAAGTCCAAGTACCAATCCTGATCGGGATATGCCATGCTGCCTTCCCTCCCATATGCTCTGCCTAGCTACTGATAATAACCAAGCTGTGATGTTCTGTACCAACCGAAGTCTCTGAATTAACTTCAAGGGAAGACCTATGTAAGGTACATTACAGTATTATTTATTTTATTTACAAAATTTGTATCCCTTTGCTCTTCCAAGAGCTCCCAAGACAACTAACAATTTAAAACATTCATGATAAAATAACATAAATAAATAAATAACATTTTAAAACCATTAAAATCAGCACCCCCAAAAAACCGGACATTTTATTATTTATTTACTTACATTATTTATAATCTATTTTTCTCATAGGAACCCAAGGTGGATTACACAGTGAATACAATCAACAAGATGGGGTGTTCAATAGACATCAGTAAAACAATTAAAAAACATACAAAACATTTTAAAAAGCAATTAAAATGTTGGTTAGGGAGGAGGAATCATTGAGGGAATGCCAAACCAAATAGTCTTCACATGCTGACCAAAGACAGCAACTTAAGAGGACACATGAATCTCCCTGGGGAGAGAGTTCCAGAGCTTTGGTGCCATCACTGAGAAGACCCTTTCCCAGGAGGTGGGAGAACCTGAAGCAGGACCTCCAAAGATGACTGTAGTGGTCAGGGAGGTTCATAACGGAGTTGGCGGTCCTTCAGGTGTGTTAGTCTCAAACCATATGGGGCTTTGAATGTCAAGCCCATCACCTTGAATTGTACCCAAGAAACCGAAAGCCAGTGTAGAAGTGATATGGCCCCTACGACCCACTCCAGTCAACATCCTAGCTGCAACATTCTGTTACTATGGCATGGATCCAGGTGGTCAGACTGACCGAGTCAAGGCAGGGGGCCATCTTGCAGGCTAGGCTGAATTGGAAGAAATGGCATAACAGCCAGGTAAGCCAGGAACTCACAGAGCTGAAGCTGCAACAGTGTTCACCAGTCCAGAGGACCGTTTTGGAGGTTCCTTATTTGTGGAGTTGAAATCTGTGAATTCACAAGTCTATCCACCTAGGACTACTTACAGCCTTTCCTCAAGGGAAGGGCTTTTGATTCTGGAAAGAGTTGTCCCTGAATAATATTGTGCAATAGAAAGCGGAAGAACGAACAGTGCTAGATACAAATGAACATTCTACCAAATGTTTCCCCAAAATTCTGATAGCCAAGGCACGCTGCCCTCTTATACCCGAACAGCTTTAGAACCCAAGAACTGCCCACACTCAGCTTATCCTCTGTGAGATGTTGTTCTGAGCATGCCTCCAGATTGAAAGGAGGCAGTGCTAGAGTAATGAATCCTGCAGAGATTCAACGGACAACCTCCTTTGGAACTGTTGTGTCTTTACTCCAATCACACACAAAGGCGCATAATCAAAGACTGATGTGAAGGCAGCAATACTAGAGCAGTCAATCATACAGAGATGCAGTGGGCAACCTTCTTTGTGGATAGTTACATGGGGTGTCACATTCGTTATTTATTTTTGTGGCATTCTAGCTGTTCTCACATGGGAATTACCAGTCTAGCCATTTTAAAGGAAAGGCAAACACTGGTTTTAGGCATGGCTTGTAAAAACAGTCTTTCACCCACCCCTTTATGCCTTTCTCTCTATGCTCCCCATTCCCTTAGATCTTGGCTGGCAAACCTGGGTGCTGCATCCCAGTTCCTTCATCTTCACCGAATGCTTGGGCTGCCAATGCCACAAAAAGGAAGAGGGGCAGATGACCCCCATTTGGATGCAAGAGTGCGGACTCCTTGGACAGCCAAGCCATCAACCAACAGTGGACTCAAAGCAGGTACAGGTGGTGGTCCTCCAATGACCCACCCAGGCCATTTAATTGAGAGGATCCTGCACTTTTGAGGGGTAGGAAGAGTCCCAAGCGCCCAGGGTATACTCCTCAGGTTAGGGCTACCAACTTCTTTTGCTGCCCCTGTGCAGCCTGACACAGAACCATGAAGGTGATGGAAAACCTGGCCTGGTGATGGAAAACCTTCACTGGCTTCCCTTTCAGGTTAGACAGGAGCAATGCCAGTAAGAGCTTTTACCGACCCTATCTTGAGCTGTGTGTCAGTACCCACATGAACACATGTGAAGCTGCATATACTAAATCAAACCAAGTGTCTCTCGGTCAATATTGTCTACTCAGACTGGCAGCTGCTCTCCAGGATCTCAGGCAGTGACTTTTGGCATCACCTACTGCCTGATCCTTTTAGCTGGAGATGCCGCGGATTGAACCTGGGACCTCCTGCATCCCAAGCAGATGCTCTACCAGGATCTCAGGCAGAGGTGTTTGGCATCACCTTTTAGTTGGAGATGCTGGGGACTGAACCTGGGACCTCCTGCATCCCAAGCAGATGCTCTACCACTGAGCCACAAACAAACTATGCTTCCCTGCCTCATCATTGTATTATCCAGAGGCACAGCAAATGAAAAGTTGGCAACCCCAACACTTTGTAGAAGCTGGAACTGCGGCAGATTTGTTAAAGGAACAAACATTTCCAGCAAAGTTCCCCTTGCTTGAATTCCCATTCAGAAGCTCTAAAAGAAATGCTGATGCCAGAAAAGTAAGGGATTCCTCCCACTTGACCTTTATCAGCTACCCCTGTATGGACCAATGAGAGGCAGAGAGCAATATCTTGCCACCCTCTCATAGTGACCAGTTGCTTCATCAGCAAACCATCTTTCCCCCCAAAGCCCACAGCCAATCCCAGCTTTCTTGCAGCAGGAGGTGATTTAGAAGACCTCAGCAGGCATCCCATTTGTGTCTTTGGGAAGTGTCTTTTCGCAAACAGCTACCTCCACCACAGAATAGGGTTGTCAGCTCTGGGTTGGGAAAGACTTGGAGATTTTGGGGGTGGAGCCTGAGGAGGGCGGGGTTTGTGGAGAGGAGGGACTTCAGAGGGGTATAATGCCATAGAGTCCACCTTCCAAAGTGTAAATTTTCTCCAGGTGAGCTGATCTCTGTCTCCTGGAGGTCAGTTGTTATCACAGGCGATCTCCAGCCACCACCTGGAGGTTGCCAGTAAAACAGTAAATCACCGTGTACAAATAAACAATATAAGTTGATTTTTATCTGCAATGTTTAGAATTCAATTATTAACAAAATTACAACCATAACACTCTAATATGCAATATAAAGCTTAGCAGTACATATAGAATACTACAGTACTAGTTTCAGACAAACGACGGAGTTCTAGTACACTATCCGTTTGCGAGTCCTTCTTCAGGTTTGTCATTCTGTACTTATTTCTTCATTAGAATGAAGTGCTGCAAGCTGCAATGGAGTGTAACATGCTTAATAACCAAAAACATAAAATTTACTCTAATATATAGAGGAGCATTTTACAATTTATAAACTCACCCGTATTTCAAAATGCTAATTCTTATACAATTTTTTGATGTACGCTACCGCGCTTATTCTAGAAAAAAGCAGACAAGCACCATGAGTATTTCACAGGCCGTGAAATACACCGTGGTCCTGTTTGTTGTAATACCACCTGGAGGATGGCAATCCTGCCAGAGGAGGATTTTTACTTTTGACCTTCTAACCTTCTGGGGAATCCTCCCAACATTTTGTGATTGGTCCCATCTCTGACAGCAACCGTTTTACAACACCACCTGCTGCTACTCACTCTCAAAACGTGAATGAAAAGGGCCCACAGGTTGGGGTCCCCGGCTTTACAGAATAGCAGACTGGGGTGGGATTCAAACACTACTAGGGATGGAAGGAAATCAGTTAAGGAGGCCACAGTCCTCTTCCTACAAGGAAGGGAAAGAGCTAGGCCTCAGGTAAGCAGCACCTGGCACACGGCAGCACACCAAACTGGGTTTGCTTGGGATTCAGGAAGGGCTGAGGTCTCCCAGAATTACAGCATCCCCGGAAGACAGAGATCAGTTCCCCTTCATCCTGGTGGACGGCTCCAGGCCAGCTCCAGGACTCTTTTGGCATGCGCACAGAGCACATGTGCTGTGATGACGTTGCCCGGACGTGACGTTATCGTGCAGGGCAAGTTGTTCGGGGGACGCTTTAGTATTTGGGTAAAAACTCTATGGCAGCTTTGGAGGATGAACTCTATGGCTTTATACCTTGCTGAGGTCCCCTTCCCAATTCCTGCCCTCCCCTGGCTCCACGTATTTCCCAAGCAAGAGTTAACAGCCGTAGATGCAGGGCCACTTCTTTGCCCAAGCAACCCAGGCAGTCCCTGAGCTACTAGCAGCAGTGCTAGGGATGAAACACATGACGTTGCCTTATATGGAATCAGACCCTCAGTCCATCAAGGCCAGTATTGTCTACTCAGACTGGCAGCAACTATCCAGGGCCTCAGGCTGAGGTCTTCCACATCACCTACTGCCTGGTCCTTTTTAGCTGGAGATGCCAAGGATTGAACCTGGAATCTTCTGCATGCAAAGCAGAGGTTTTTTCACTGAGCCACAGCATAGGACAAGGTGCTGGGCATGGTTTATGCCAGTCATCTTCACACAAACACACACACGGACATATACAGCTGCCGGCCAGGGGTGTGTGTAAGCCCCCAAGCTAGATGGGTAGATGTTGTGGGGGTACTGGGGGACACAGGCGCCTATCCCAAGTTTTAGGTGTTCTGTTCTATTAAAATACTCATGGGCCCCGGTCACACAGCAACGTTGCTGCGGGAGAGGCATGGAAGGTGGGCGGATTATCCGGGCACAATCACACCCCAACATCTGGGAAGTGGAGTGCACCCGTGGCTTACCGCCGACAATGCACATTTAAAAACTAATACCTCCAAGGTACTAGTAAACGTTTGCCATGGGCTGCCTCCAGACGCCCGTGGTGTGATCGCGCCGGCGCGCGGCATTCCCCGCTGGCGCCAAGGGAAGGACCCCTGCTGTGCCGCCGGTGCGTCTGATCGCGTAATCGCAGATCAAACTGCACCGGGGCAATTAGCCACGCCTCCCCCCCCCCCCGCGATATCCGGCCCGTGTGCCCGGGGCCATAGTTTGCTTCTGAACAACAAACGTGATCTGAAGTAGCTCTACACACAACTGTGACTGTTGGCTTGAGAACATAGTGCAGAAATTGTACATCTTCTACACCCTTCTTGATCACAACTGCTTGCTTTTCTCCAGGCACGCTGCTGTCGGCCACGCCGGACTCCGCTCTCCTTTGTATTTCTCCAAGAAAACGGTGCATTAGTTGTACGGGCGCTACGCTTGGTTCGCGACTGCCACTGCCAACCCTGAGGCCCACTCCACTTCACGCAGAAGAAGCCACTCACAGAGGATGGACAGGGATCTGCAACCATCAGAGATTTTCTCCTGTAAGCGATGCCCCCCCGTGAGGCAAATAAAACCCCAGGGAAGAGTCAGTGTTTAGCACACACCCCCCCCCCCAACACACACACACACACAGGAACACAAAATGGAGTGCAGGAGTCCTCCACTGCAAGAGTACTTTGAATAAAGGCCCATCTGCACTGGGCACTCAAATCAGGTTGAAACTAATTTAGCTGTCCAAAGAACCTTAGGAACCGCCGCCTCACAAAGGGATGGGATAGCTTTTAGTTGAGATCTTTAGCCCTGCCGCTGAACTTCAGTCCTCAAGATTTTGCTTTTAAAATATAACTTTTGAGTAGGAATAATTCCGTAATACCGGTGCAAGTTTTAAATAAATAAATAAATCACTGCTCCTGCCTCTGTCTACAGCCAACAGCAAGAAATCATGCTTAGCTCCCTACCCTTGAAAGCTTCACCACCTGGTTTCTGTCAATCAAGCTGTTGTTAAAGGCACAGGAGCAGGCGAGGCTGTTTTTTTCCTTGTCAGTTGGCAACCCTGTTCTATACTCTTGGTGCACATCAGATAAAAGGTCACTTGTGATGGTCTCAGATATAGGTGACTGGTTTAAATTTCCAGTGTAGGCCTCCCCAAAATGTCAGTCCCTATCATTCCTCCCCACCCCCAGCATGGCAAAAGGACAGGTTGTCAAAGGACACTTTTTAAAAAAATGTTATCACTATGAAGAAACACATCCAGATTTACAATAAAAACACACCAACTATTTTAATACAACTGCGAAGTTTGTCCTTCTTCTGTTCCAGATATGCCAGCAGTTTGGGTTTTTTTATAAACAAGGGGAAATTGCTTATGACGGGGGGAGGGAGGAGAAAGAGATGGATTTTGTTCTTAGCATTGAAGGATGATTAGTCAGGCAAACATTCCTCAGCCCTGGATCATACAATTAATTAGGGCTTCTGAGCATATGCAGAGTGCTTTCTTACAACCCGGCCAAAGACTTTTAAGACTGCAGTCCGATGCATACACAACCTGAGAATAATCTCTACTGAATATTATGAGAACTCTACTGAATGCTTTTTTTGAGTATGTTTCATGCACATGCTTAAAACTCTGTTAAATCAACGGGACTCAAAAGTGCTTAACTTGGGCTGGATCCTGAACTAGTCATGTTGCTGGGTCAGACCAAAAGTCCACCTATACCATCATTCTCTTCCTAACAATGGATGGTCATATGCCTCTCAGAAATCAGTGCATGAAGGCAACAGCTCTTTTATACTGTGTCTCCCAAGCTTTCAGTACTTAAAGGTACACTCATGCCTGTAGCTACAGTGGGCAATTTTGGAGCTCCGCCCCATCAAATGTGAGGCAACAGCTGCTGCCCCTCCCCCCTCTCCAGTGACATTAAAAAGGCTCTCCAGCTGATCGACGGGAGCACGTGGCCTGCTGATCAGCTGGAGGGCCCTTTAAATCCTGCAGCCGCCCCCTCCCTCCAAGATTTAAAGGGCCCTCCAGCTGATCAGCAGGCCCTTTAAATGTTGCAAGAGGTAAGGGAGGGGGCAGCTGCAGGCAACATGCCTTCCTTCCCTGAACTCCAAGCGGCCTTTAAAAGGTTCCCTTTAAATGTTTTTTTTTTTTAAGTGGGGGCTGCCCACGCCTGATCTCCAAGCAGCAAAATTGCCACTTGCGAGTTCAGCGAAGGCGTGCAGTTGCCCCTCTCCTGCCCCCTCCATCTTCCACCTCCCCTGCTGCCCCACAAAATTTCTCCATGGCCCACCAACCCAAAATTTCTGGCGACGGGGCTGAGTACACTGCCTTTGAATATGGAAGTTCTGTTTAACTATCACGGCTGACAGATGCTTTGAAGTAGACTATTCGTTTTTTTAATAAAGTCATCCCAGGAGGTATGTGGAATGGTATAATACAGCCCGATCTCATCAGATCTCAGAAGCTAAGCAGGGCCAGTACTTGGATGGAAGACCACCAAGGAAGGCTCTGCAGTGGCAGGCAATGGCAAAACCACCTCTGCTTCAGCACTGGCCTTGAATGCCTCACGGGGTCCCCATAAGTCAGCTGTGACTTGATGGCACTTTATACACACACACACACATGTGTCATCCCCGCTAGTGGCCACCTCCCCATCTTGCAGCAGCAAGTTTTAAAAGTCCATTGTGTGAAGAAGTTCTTCTGTCCATCGGTACTGAACTTGTAGATCCCAAATCTCATTATTAGATGAGGAGTAAAGAGTTATTTTCCTATAACACTCAAGTAAATCTTTACGATCTCTCTCTCTCTTTCCCCTGCCCCCAAGTCCTTCAAAAAGTCCAGCCAGCTAGGATTACAGGGCAAAGCTGCAAGGCAGGCATCTGCTGTAGCAAATCCTTCTTGGTTTAGAAATTAAGCATGCACCAATTAAGCATGCACATGTGCATTTATACGTAAGTAATCTAAAGAGATAATGGCTTGCACTGACCTCATGTGGCCTACATTCATTCTCTCTCACACACACGCACAGAGCCATTCACACTGGACAATCGCAGGGTGTAATATGCCCTGAAATATTTGAAGGAACAGGAGGAGTGTGTCTCCACGGTGATGCATTTTTCTCACTACTGAGAGGGGTTACCAACCTCCAGGTGGTGGCTGGAGCTCTCCTGCTATTACAACTGATCTCCAGGAAACAGAAATCAATTCACCTGGAGAAAACAGCCAATTTGGAAGGTGGGCTCTAAGGCTTTATACCCCATTGAAGTCGCTCCCCTCCCCAAACCCCACCCTCCTCAGGCTCCACCCCCAAAATCTCCAGGTATTTCCCAACCCAGAGCTGGCAACCCTACCACTGAAGATCCACAAGCAGTCTTTACCTGGGGTTAGAGTTCAGTGATTCTTTTAAGGCAGGAAGAGATACTCCGAAGAAGTCTGAACCCTAACCCCTTCTTTTTAAAGAAAATTTTATCAGTACAGTGAACGCTGCCACTGGCAGGGAAAGACAGAGGATGCAATAGTTGCCAACCTTTAAAAAAAATGCCTCTACTGCTGTGTCGTTCATGGCAACTGGACACAGAGAAATTACCCAAGAGCATCATATTCCCATCCTATGATCTCTTCCTGCATGGCAGAAGACTGTTTTATGTATTTGCATTTTTCTTTCCTGTAAAAGCAGGACTTTTTCAACAAAATTTCAGTGTGTGTGTGTGTGTTTTTAAAAGAAGACTGTTTAAAAGCACAGCAGGAGAAACACCAAAAAATGCTGGCAACCAGTGCTCCCTCTAAGTTGAGTTAGTGTGAGCTAGCTCACTTTTTAAGCCTCCATCTCACACATTTTGTCTTAGCTCAGGAAGGATGGCTCTAGAGCAAACTACTCTCTGCAGTAGCCAAATCACTTGCTCACAACTGTAATGCCAGTAGCTCACAAAGTAGAATTTTTGATCACAAGATTCCACAGCTTAGAGGGAGCATTGATGGCAACCCTAACAGATTTGAACACTTCCATTCCTTACCTTCCAGATTAACACTGCATAGCACCCCAAAGGCTGAAGTAAGGGGAGCCTCATTAAATTCACAAGGGTTGCCAACAGGTCTGGGTAAAAATATCCCATCCCTCTAGCAGAACTTTAATGGGATGTGATTTACCTCCACGCCAAGAAAAGCTTCAAGTGTCCATTTTCACACAGCAAGCCTCTACAATAAAGGGACAGGATATTTTTCTCCAGGCATGCCAGCAACCCTAAACACAGAGGTCAGGGCACCATACACCATTCTCGCCCCACTCATCCTCACAACAGCCCTGTGAGGTAGGTTAAACAGAGAGTGAGTAGCCCACAGTCATTCAGCAAGCTTCTACGGCAGTTGGGGATCTGAACTTGGGCCTAGCTGAACATCCTAACCCCTACACTACACTGGCCCCACCTGTCCTAGGATCCTCAGTATGTTTGCTCAGAAGCAACTCCCTCTGAGTTCAGTGGAACTTACTCTCTAGTAAGTGTGGTTAGGGTTGCAGCCGTAGAGTACTCTGGTCCTGTCCCAAGAGCATCCTGCATTGCCCCCTGCCCCCAAACAGCGGTGAAATCTATGAACCAAAATTTATTGTTTCCAAAATTTCCTTAGTGCATTCAGCAATCAGGACTTAAATTACATTCTAATTAGAGATCCCTCACCCCCCATGGGAAAAAAGAATGGCACAGTCCACACCAGAAAAAAGGGGGGCAAACTGTTTTCCGGTCTGGCATCCAGAATCTATGCCTTTCTGATGACAGACTCCCCTCCCCAGCTGGCAGAGATCCAGTCCAGGCCCCCGATGTCCCATCAATAGTCCTAGCTGGGGAAAACCCTGGAGGAAAAAATCCAGTCGGCTCAGGAGCTGATCAGAATTGGTGGGTGGAAGAACTCTGATGTGTTCTGGTTCACAGGCCGGCAAGAAACGGGGTGGGGGAGAGTGGGGGCATCTGCTCTTTGCCCCCCACTCCAGGCTGGAGCTCATTCACTCGATGAGTTTCTTGGCTTTGAAGAAACGCCGGAGATAGAAGACCTGCCAGGTGGCCAGACCCACAAGACATAACATGGAGAAGATGCTGAAGCAGAAGACACGAGCGCTGGTGGATTCTGCAAAGAGAAAACGTTGAACAGCAACAAAGCGTCAGGGCTTAGAAGTCGCAGCTCTTGAAACTTTTCACAGCGAGAGGGGGGGGGGGGGGGGGGGGATAGTCAATGGTAAAGAGATGCTCTTTGCTCATGCTCAGAGGTGCCCTATTATTACTTCACATGTTCCAGAGCTGCATCCTTGGCACTGGAATTATGTGTCAGTGCGGGGCAGCGTTAGACTTGGATCCAAGAGGCAAAGTGAAGGAGGATAGATCTGTTCGCCGCAGGACTTAACTAGAACCTTAGAAAAGAGGAAGGGAAAGAAACTTATGGGATTCTTGGAAGCACCTAACTGGCCACTCCGGAAAACTCTCTCCCCCTACCGTGATGCTCAACAGCTGATTTTTAAGAAGTCACTCAGTAACTCCATGTACGTATCCAGCATTCCTCACACGAGATACAGGGTGCCGACCGAATGGATATATTTAGCACAGCCCGCCTCATCTCCCATTTGGAAATGACCCAAGAAACTGGAGAGCTGAATTCAGCTCAACCAAGGGGGAAAAAATTTAACAGGGCTTCACTGTAACCAAGGCTTTGGTGCAAGAATGTGTTTGTAATGTGATCTGAGAATTTATTTCCTTTATTTATGCCCTGTCTTTCTCCCCAACGGGGACCCAAAGCAGCGTACGTGGTCCTCTTCACCTCCTTTTTATCTTCACAACAGCCCTGTGAGGTAGTTTAGGCTGACAGCATGTGACTGGCCCAAGGTCACCCAGCGAGCTTCCATGGCAGAGTGAGGATTCGAACCTGGGGTTCAAATTGTTAGCTCCCCTACCACCCAACATTTTTTGAGACAGTGCAAGAAATCCTGACATGCAGCAGCAAAAATACACCTTGGGCAGACCCTGGCCTGTTAGGCACAGGTGTTTTGCCTCGCTTTCACCGTGCATGTCTGTCGGGTCCCTGCAGGCACAGTGATCCTGGCTGGGGTGCCCTCTCCTGCCACCTGGTTTAAACCCAGAGACAGGAAGAAGAAGAAGAGAAGAAGAGGTTGGACTTATACCCTGCCCTTCACTTGGAGTCTCAGAGTGGTTTACAATCTCCTTCCCCTTCCCCTCCCCACAACAGACACCCTGTGAGGTAGGTGGGGCTGAGAGAGCTCTGACAGAAACTTCTCTTTTTCAAGAACAGCTGTGCCAGAATTATGGCTTGCCCAAGGTCATCCAGCAGCTGCAAGTGGAAGAGTGGGGAATTAAACCCGGTTCTCCCAGATTAGTGTCCACACTTAACCACTACACCAAACTGGAGAAGGCAGTGCAGACAATTAAGACAAACTGCGTTTTTTGTTTGTAGCTACAGAATAAATACACCAAAGAAAAAAGAATGGTGCACAGGGCAGGCTTGATTGTTTGGATTCTCTGCCGTAAGCTGTGCGTGCATAAGAGGCCTCTGTTTGTGGCTGAAGGATCGGGCATGTTTAGCCAACAGCAAATAAAATAAAAGTGGATAGATTTTTTTTTTAGATAGGAATCAGGCATTCACTGCTTTCATTGGAGAAAAACCATCACATTAAACTCTTTAGGTGAAAAGTTAGAAAGAACATTCTAACTGTTGATTTGCCCAGAGAGGTTGTAGAGACTCCCTCCTAGGAGGCTTCTAAGAAAGTGCCAATGCTCAGGAACAAGTTAGGTTCTCTAGCTCACCCAAGACGAACTATCAGCTTCCCTTTCAAGTTCGGGTATTCTGGAGTATGGATTCTTCTTATAGAGTCATAAACGTACAGGGCATTTTAATAAGAATTCACATTTAAATGGAGCATTGCACTGATGTTATCTCAATCATCCAAACAGCGGCACTTTGATGTAGCCCAGTGTTGTAGTTGTTATTGACGTTGCAGGTGAGGGGTGCTGAAAGAACAGCAACTTGCCCCAAAGTCACCTCCATCAGCTCAAGGCACAGATAATTTTGCATGGAGAGTTTCCGGGTGCCCACTCCCTTCACCACCATGCTACACTACCTTTACAGTCCCCTAAGCAACAGAGGAAGGTCTCTGCCCCAAGGAGCTTATAATTTAAATATAAAATAAAGACAGAGATGGAGAAGAGCCTTCCTGATAGTTTTTCTTGGCCCCTGCACCCACCCCAGAGAGGGGCAACATCTTAACCCTCGATGCCCGCCTGCCACTCACCATTGGTGTCTCGCATCTCCTCCTCACGCTGCTTCATGAAGGCAAAATCTTTCACGATGGATTCCGAAAGGTCTTCGAGCCGACGCAGGTCCACCTCTAAAGGCTTTAGTTTCTCTGCCTTAGCGATCTGCAAGGTGGATCGAGGACTGGATGAATACAAATGGCTCACATGGAGTCCGAACTAGGGCCGGATCAACAGAGGTTACTTCTGGGGGGAGGCAATGCAATCCCTTTGGGGGTGGGTGAACTTTAATACACAACCTCTTCATCCCAAGATGCAACCGCTTCTGGGGTGGAGCACCAGAAATGTTTCTGCTAGAATGACTCCATTCTTCCCTCCTGCTTCCCAATGCAGTGAAGACTGGCACAAACTGCCCACCCCAAGCCTGGTACGAGCCCTATCCCCTGCGACCTCCATATCTGACGGACAGACTCTTTCCGTGCATCCCTGTGATTGTCAGGCAGCCATCGGCTGGCTATCCCGCCACTTAGGGTGGCTTTTCCATCGTGGCTCCAGCCCTGTGGAAGGGGCTCCCGGAAGAGGTGAGAAGGGCCCCCTCCCAGGAGGAGATCTTCAGGAAGTGCTGCAAGGCCTGCCTGTTCGCCAGGGCTTTTCAGGGGGGTTGAATGGCAGGCATCTTTTAAGGGAGAGGAAAGATCTGGAGTTTGTCATTTTATTTCGGTTTTTCACTAGTATTGTAAGCTGCACTGAACCATAAGGAAAGGCAGGGTATAAGTGTTTTCATAAATAAGGATATATTTCCCCAGATATAGTTAGAGCTAAACTTAGCCCTGACCTGGGTAGCCCAGGCCAGCCTGATCTCATCAGATCTCAGAAGCTAAGTAAGGTCGGCCCTATTTGGATGGGAAACCTCTAAGGAAGACCAGAGTCACTACGCAGACATAGGCAATGGCAAACCACTTCTGTTTCTCTCTTGCCTTGAAATTTATTTATTTATTTATTTGTTTGTTAGCTTTTTCTCCCACCCTCCCGCCGAAGCGGCTCAGGGCGGCTTACAACCATTAAAACCCCAGGAGGGGTCACAATAAAACAGCTACAACTTGACAGCCAAAAAACAGAAAAGAAAAAAAGGGGGGGGGGACACCTTAACCAACTAGATGCTTTGCTTACATCATCGTAATTCCGTGCCTCCACACCATGCTTTATATTAAGGGAGACCAATTGGTCTGGAATCCGGAAATTCCCTAGGAGACCAGAGAAAAAGAGAATGAGCTTTGAAGCGGGACGAGGAAAATGGACAGAAAGACAGGTAGCTGTAAACAGGGTTATACAAAATAAAAGTAACTGAGGCACATGGCTTAAGCACCCCAGAACCAGTGCTCCCTCTAAGCTGTGGAGTCCTGTGAGCAAAAATTCTACTTTGTCAGCTGCTGGCACTAAAGTTGTGAGCGAGTGATTTGGCTGCTTGCATACATTAGTTTGCTCTGGAGCCCTCCTTCCTGAGCTAGGACAATAATGTGTGAGCCGGAGGCTAAAAAGCTGCGAGCTAGCTCACACTAACTCAGCTTAGAGGGAACACCGGGCCCCAGACCCTCTTGAACTTTGTAGCAATAACAAAGAGTGCATGTGGAAGCCTTTCCTCTTATCACTAAGTGGCCACAGCCATCCATGAAAATAGGGGGCAAGACTTCCAGCGAGATCCAAATCCAACACTCCTCCCCACCCACCCCAATTAAAACTGGCTTCTGATTTCTGCAGGCAATACCAGGGGATGGCAAAGGGAAGATGAGTGGTGTACAGACTGGGAAAAGCCCCTTTACAGATCCAGGGTCTGTCAAACAAAACACAATGTGGGCCTCTAGGCATGCGCAGAGTGTCTCCCTCTCCAACCAACTCACTCACACTTGGGCTTAGGGGCCAGGGTTGCAAACAGACACCTGGGCAAGTTTCTCAAAGCCTGGGGCAAGGCCTGGACAGGGAGAGGCAGGTGATCGAAGGAACACTGAGGAAGGGAACGGTCCAGAGCCCCTGGAAATCTCTTACCTGGCTGTCCGTGGCTCTCAAAGCAGATTTCATAGATTTCATAGTTGTCAGTAGTGAAGGCAAATTTTCCCTTTTTTG
Source organism: Gekko japonicus (assembly GCF_001447785.1). Classification (NCBI taxonomy): domain Eukaryota; kingdom Metazoa; phylum Chordata; class Lepidosauria; order Squamata; family Gekkonidae; genus Gekko; species Gekko japonicus. The sequence continues at coordinate 307,246 of NW_015174283.1, read as the reverse complement.
AATCCTCCTTGGAGTACAGAGTGTGTCCAGAGGAGTCGGTGACCTGTGGAAAGAGGAGGGGCAGAAACTAACTCTGGAGACACTAGCTCATAAGTGGAGGTGCAAGCCAACATGGGGGGGGGGGGGTTAAGCAGCAGAAAAGAGCTGAAGATACTGCGGGGGGCGGAAAAGGCCTGATCCGCTCACCCGGAGATCTGTCCTGACACCCGGAGCAGCGGCTTCCGAGACTTCGTATTCTCCGGTAACCATCACGTCCCGGTGGAGCTCCTCTTTAAGGCATTTGCGGGTCTGCGGCGGTAAGTGGAAAGACAGGCCGTGGCAGCTGCCGACCCCCAACGCCAGCATCAGCGCCACGAGTCCGGGGAGCCGCATGGCTGACCAGGGCCGACAGAGAGTCTCTTTTCCTGGCAGACCCCAAATTTGACCCAGACCGGTTTACACCGAGATCGCTTATTTTCCCGTGCAAACCTTTCCCCCCTCCGCTCCCAAGGCGATCCTCTCGAACCAGCACCGTGCCGGATGATGCCCTTGCGCGCCCCAGCCCAGCCTCAGCCTCCAAGCGCGGTTCCGGACTCCCAGCTTCGGATTCTTCTCTGTCGCCTGCCGCCCGCCCCGCTTGCTTCGTTCACATCCGACGTGGCGCTCTCCAGCAAGAGCACTCGGGTGGGGGCGGAGCCGGGCGGGGAGGAAGCCACGCCCCCAAGTCTTGGTGGAGCGCAGTTAGTTCTGCGTTGGGGAGGGGAGGGGGAGATTTTGTTGGGTGAAGCAGCGGCAGCAGCAAGGAAGAATGATATGCAGTCTTTGGGATTTTTTTAAACCCGGCCTCTTAATAGAAATCTAGGTAATGCTTAAAACAAATACACACGGAGCTGCCTTGTCCTGAATCAGACTATCGGTCCATCAAGATTTCGGAGGGAGGTCTTTCACTGCCTGATCCTTTTAACGGGAGATGCCGGGGACTGAACCCAGGATCTTCTGCACGCCAAGCAGATTCTCTGCCACTGAACCACAGCCCTTCCCCATTTATAGAACGCTTCGTAGCGTTCAAAGGGCTTCCAGTACAGTCACAACATCCTTGCAAGGTGTGCACGGTTCCGGGTAAATGCCGAGTGTTTACCGCTGAACATTCAGCTTTTGGTTTAATTAATTAATGCGGGATAATTTGCCACGATCATCCAACCACACTCAGGCAGGGTTTCTACATGCTCTTATTAGGCAGAAAGTTTTACTGAATTCTGCAGGGCTTGTGTTTGGGGACTGCATTTTCTTAGGTTGGTAGAAAGCCAAGTTTTCCCTCTCCTCCGATACTTGCTCGTATATAGATATAGATCTTTGTCCTTGTCCAACACTGCTTAATAACCACCGTCTGTCATTTTTGCAAGCCGGGTGGTTCAGGAATGGTAAAATGGAGCCAAATCCCCCTCTACCTTTAATGCTCACTATATTCTGTACAGGAAACCAGACAAACTAGAATTTTAATTGTTGCGGGGGAAAGTACCTGGAAGATTCTCTCGTCCGCATTACTAGTGAGTGTGTCAATTACTCCGGGTTAATTCTGCTTTTCACCGTATACAAAAACTACGCGGGCGTTGGCGGCAGCAGCGACTTTGGGCCACCGATGACAAAACATGAGGGGCGGTGGAGAGCGTGTGATAATAGTGAACAAAAGATCAGTACAACCCGAGAGAGGAAGGTTTCGCCCCCCCACCAGCAAAGTAGCAGAACTACAATTCCCAGGGTTCTTTGGGTGACACCCGGCTAATAAAAGTATTTCGTGATCAGCAGGATTTCCGGTAATGTGGCAGATGGGAGCGCGAGCATCATGCTTGGCTTGAAGCTAATCAGGGAGGAAGAGAAATACAGCCTGGGTTTATGACATAGGAAAGTCTCGGGGATTTAGACCTGTCTTAAATTGTATAAACATAAAGATTTATTTATTTGGTGCATTTTTATCCTGTTTGCCCTTCAAAGGATTTCGGGCAGGGTTGCCACCCTCCAGGTAGCACCTGGAGATCTCCTCCTAGTACAATTTATCTCCAGACAACCAAGATCAGTCCTACTGGAGAAAATGGCTGCTTTGGAGGTGGATTCTATGACACTGTATCCTGCTGAGGTCCTTCCTCTCCCCAAACCCCACTTTTCCTAGGCTCCATCCCCAAAATCTCCAGGTGTTTCCCAACCCAGAGCTGGTGACCCTAATTTCAGGGAGGTGTATGCACAACTCCCCTCTATTTCCCCCTTAAAATAACCCTGTAAATAGACTCCAGTGGGATGGCCGTTTGGTCTGAAGCAATAGAACAAAGTTTGAGTCCAGTGGCACCTTTAAGACCAACAAAGTTTAATTCTGGGTGTAAGCTTTTGCGTGCAGCCACACTTCTTCAGCATGCACCAAAAGCTTATACCAAGAATTAAGCTTTGTTGGTCATAAAGGATTCAAACTTTGTTCAATAACCCTGTAAAATATCTTAGTCAAAAAGGAAATAACTAACCCAAGGATACCCAGTGAGCCAAAGGACAAACAGGGGTTTTAAGACGGGTTTCCCTGATCCTAATCCAACACTGCCACCCTGGCTCTATTACTTGCCTTCTACTGAATTAGTTCATGGTTCCACCAGGTTTACAATGATCTCCTCTTATGGACAGTAGCTGTCCAGCATCTCAGTCAAAGAAAGGCTTTTTCCAATTCCTCCTGCCTGATATCCTTGAACTGGAGAAACTGTCAAGTGTCAGACCTGGGACCCTGTGCTAGTGTGATATAGTGGTTAAAGTGTCAGAATAGGACATGGGTTCAAATCCCCACTCAGCCATGAAACGGGTCTGTGACCAATGCTCCCTCTAAGCTGTGGAGTCTCGTGAGCAAAAATTCTACTCTGTGAGCTACCGGCATTAAAATGGTGAGCAATCAGTTTGGCTACTACATACATTAGTTTGCACTGGAGCCATCCTTCCTGAGTGAAGACAGAAATGTGTGAGCTGGAGGCTAAAAAACTGGGAGCTAGCTCACACTAACTCAGCTTAGTGGGAACACTGTCTGTGACCCTCTTTCAGCCTGATGTACTTTAAGTTGTTTTAAGGACAAAAGGGGAGGGGAGAATCACTTGTGCCACTCTGAACTCCACGAGGAAGGGCTGAATTGAAATATATGGATAGGCTGTAAATACAAATCAGCTGCAGGATCTGTCCCATGGTGTCCGTCTTATACTGGATCGGTCTATTGGTCTATCTGACCCAGTACCACGGTCTGGGGTCTTTTCCAGTTCTCCCCCTGAGACATCATTAACAGGTGTTTCCCAACACCAGCAAGTCTACTTGGCATCTCTCCCAGATCACCCAGTGGGGATTTGGACTCAGTTACTTGTCCTGAAAGGGAGCTGTGGTGGCTCAAGTGGTTAAGACGCTGAACTGCAGGCTGTGGAAGGTCGGTAGTTCAGCAGTTCGAGACCCGGGTGCCGCATGACGGAGTGAGCTCCCGTCTCTAGTTCCAGCTCCTGCCAACCTAGCAGTTCGAAAGCAAGAAATTGCAAGTAGATAAATAGGATAAACGGAAACGTCTTCGGACAGCGCTGGCTCTTCGGCTTTGAAACGGAGATGAGCACCGCAACCCTAGAGTCGGACTCGACTGGCTTTCGAGCAAGGGAACCTTTACCTTTACCTGTTCTGAAAGGCTGGAACTGCTAAAGTCTGTATTTTTCTATACATTTCTTTTAATTCTACAGTTCTGCCAGGCCCCCATTTTATCCTCACAATACCCCAAGAGGCAGATTAGACTGAAAGTGACTGACTTATCAAGGTCACACACCAACTAGTTTGGTGTAGTGGTTAAGTGCACGGACTCTAATCTGGGAGAACCGGGTTTGATTCCCCACGTCTCCACTTGCACCTGGCTGGATGACCTTGGGCAAGCTATAGTTCTGATAAGAGCTGTTCTTGAAAAAGAGCAGTTTCTGTCAGAGCTCTCTCAGCCCCACCTACCTCACAGGGTGTCTGTTGTGGGGAGGGGAAGGGAAGGGATGTTTATAAGCCGCTCTGAGACACCTTTGGGTAGTGAAGGGCAGGGTATAAATCCAATCTCTTCTCTTCTCTCTTCTTCTTCTCCTTCCTATCTCCCCCTGCACATACCTAACCATTACACCTCTCTGGCTTGAAGTTTGCATCTGCAAGGCAAGGATTCGCCATTTCCCTGTCATCACTACTGTGAATGCAGAGGCACGTGTACTGCCAACAGAGCATCCATGTGGCAAACTTCCATCCGTCAGCAGCCATTTTTCCTCCACTTCGCACCTCCCATGCCACCAAAGTACTTTTGAGGGCTTTAAAAAAAAATGGTAATAGTTACTGCGCTATAGTACAAAAATGTAACAATCTATTGCCATGATCTGCTAGTTCCTCTGAATTCTCAACTTTTCATTTCCCCCCTCCCCGTTTTCATTGTGGAGATATAAAGGGAAAGGTTTTCCTCATAATTACAACAAAGAAGCTAGAGACTTTTTTAAAAAAATGAAAGAAGGGTATTCAGAGGAACTAGTAGATTGTTTTAACAATATAGCAATTACTGTTTTTGTCCCAGGTGTAAGCTTTCGTATGCATGCACACGAAAGCTTATACTTTGAATAAAACTCTGTTGGTCTTAAAGGAGCCACTGGACTCAAACTTTGTTCTGCTGCTTCGGACCAACAGGACTACTCACCGGAATGTTTTTGTCCCTAAAAGCCACCTGGTGGCACAGCAGGGGAAATGGTGGCAATGTGGGTGGAACCTTCAAAATTATTTGATTCCCTTGAGGGCTCCCGAATGCACTTGGACCCGTTCTTTCAACAAAGAAAGATCATAGTAAATCTGGTTTGACAAAATATCCTGAGAATCAAGAAAGCTCGAAAAGTGTACAATCAGAGGATGACGTTGTGTGGATGCTGAAGGGAATCCCCCCCACAACCCCCCCCCTCAAAATTTGGAAGACATTGAGAAAAACAGCAAACAAAGACACTTTAATTTATTCCTAGTGGGCCTACTCATTGAGATTTAAAATGTATTACAGATGTTGAAAACAGTGCAATCTAGGCCAAATAGGATAGGACAAACAGTGCAATAAAACTGGACTGCAAGATTAGAGAACAATTAAATTTTACAAAATGCTAATCGCTGTGCCAAGGGAGGGATTTCCCCAGTTAAACTCTTCTCATCCCTGAGAAGCTGCACCCAGGGCCGGCTCACTCACTAGGCGATCGCCTAGAGCGGGACGGCCCTTAGGGGCACCGAACTGCACCCGGCCCCGTATTCTGGGAGTTTCTTGATTATTTGTGTTTTTCATTCTTCCTAAAATGCATTTATTTTTGAAAAATGGTGGGCGCACGGGGGGGGGCAGAAGGGATCCTCGCCTAGGGTGCAAAATAAGCTGGAGCCAGCCCTGGCTGCACCTGCAAAAAGTGCCTCCCACGTAACAATTAGCTTTCAGGACAGTGTTGTGGACCAGCCATCTAGTTGGCGTTCAGATGTAGATCTTTGACTACCTAAACCCCCAAGGTGACGGTGGGATCGGGAGGGATCTTGCGGGCAAGATCACTTTTGAGACACTGGAAAGAGAAAGCGCCCGCCTTGCGTCCTGAGCCTCACGCACAACGCGGCTGCGTACCGAAGCGTGTGGGTGGGTGTGATATGTTGGCACGGTCGGGGACACGGCCAGGATGAGGTGGGGGTGGGGGGGAAGTACTTCTTCGTGAATTTTACTACAGCTCTTGAGCGCCCCCTGGGTGCGAGGGGCTGTGCGTCATGTTACGAGAGCGACTGAGCCCGTGTCTCCAGCGAGTCGCTCCCCTGGACAGGAGGACGGATTTTAAGCAGGCGGAAAGGGCGAGCAACGGCCCACTCTCTCTACTGGCCTTTACGCGGGAACTCGCATGCACCTCCCCCCCCCGGTCTCTTGCTAAGCGAGGAGAAAGCAACAAAAGCGACCGGACCTCGTTGAGAAGTAGGCTTGCCATCCTCCAGGTGGGTCCTGGAGTTCCCCTGGAATTACAGCTTATCTCCAAACTACAGACATCAGTTTCCCTCGAGAAAATGTCAGCTTCCAAGCAGGGCAGAGTCTGTGGTATACCACAGGTGAAACCCCTCCCTCAATTTCACCCTCCGCAAGCTCCACCCCCCAGATCTCCAGGAATTTCTCAGGCCAGAGTTGGCAACCGTAGGAAGTGGCTACCAAAAGCCTGGGGAAGTGGGACTAGTTCCGGTTTAGAAACCTAGCTGTGAGTAAAGACTGTCCAGGAAAGAAAGGCCCTGGTTAGAAAAAGTTGGTGGTGGAGATGGTTTTGGAGGAGGAGAAGAAACTTGGGGGAGGGGGGGGGAGAAACGAGGGAACTATTTCATGCCTATGGGGCTCTATGACTCAGCCCCCCTTGCCCCATTTCCCCCCCTGCCATGGTGTAGCGGGTGGGCGGAGGGGGGGAGGAGGAAGAAGTGAAAGAATTGACTGTCCTGACACCAAGAGAGTGACTCAACTAATGGGAATGACGGTGCTCAGGTGCCAAGTGGATGAGCCGCAACTGCGGGGTGACTCATAGTAGCCGCCGCCTGAGGGCCCCCAAGGGACCAGTTGGGGGGGGGGATTATAAAGTTGGTGAAGCAACGTTAGGGATTGTCCCCTGATAACCTCATCGGCTGCATGGCTGGCAAAGATCCAACAGGTGCAGCGTTCCCGATTGCCGCCACTGCATGGGAAGGTGCTGCTGTTGTAGGACTTCTGCCTTCAAGGTGGCTGTTAAAAGGGCACGGGACCAGCTGGAAACAGGCAGTAGCCTTACTTCATAATTACAACAAGCCAGAGGTAGACAAGACGAAAGCGATGTGCCCACAACCAGCCATCCTGTGAATTTTGTGGCTAGGGAAAAAAAAGATTGACGGCTGTGTGTTTCCGCACCCAGCGCTGCTGCATCTACTGCTCCAGTCCAAAGTTACTCACTTGCTTGAATTCCCAAGGACCATATTTGCAAGGGTTAATTTCAAAGAAAAATAAAGTGGGGCACCAATCAGCCAAACTGGTACACAGATGATTTGTTGCAGAAAAGTGACCCACAGTATGTTGGCAGGATGGGATGGGGGGCAGAACTCCTTCTTCCAAGGAGTCTGGTCTTCGTCTTAATTCAAAGAAGAGCTTAGCTCTCAAACTCTTTTTTTTTTATTCAGTAAGTGTAGGTGCCTCTGAGCATACACAGAGTTTGTTTTTCCTCAAACAAAATCAATCCCATTTATAGCTTTCATTTCAGCCTGTCTCATTTTTAGAAGCTTGATTGTTCCCCGCTCATAACATTAGAATACTGACAGTGCAATCCTGGTCAGAATTACCCCAGTCTAAATCCATTTAAGTGAATGGGCTTAAACTGGAGTAACTCTCCTTAGGATCGCATTGTCATAATGCCCCTGTATAAATCGGTGGTGTGACCTCATTTGGAATACTGTGTACAATGCTGGTCACCACACCTCAGAAAGGGTATTATAGCATTGGAAAAAGTGCAGAAAAGGGCAATTAGAATGATAAAAGGGTTGGAACACTTTCCCTATGAAGAAAGGTTAAAGCACTTGGGGCTCTTTAGCTTTGAGAAACTACGGCTGAGGGGTGACATGATCGAGGTTTATAAGATTATGCATGGGATAGAGCAGGTAGAGGAAGAAGTACTTTTCTCCCTTTCTTACAATACAAGAACTCATGGGCACTCAATGAAATTGCTGAGCGGTCGGGTTAGAACGGATAAAAGGAAGTACTTCTTCACCGAAAGAGTGATTAACACATGGAATTCACTGCTACAGGAGGTGGCGGCGGGTACAAGTATGGATGGCTTCAGGAGGGTATTGGATAAACATATGGAGCAGAGGTCCATCAGTGGCTATTAGCCACAAGGTATAGATAGGAACTCTCAGACTGGGGCAAATGATGCTCTGTATTCTTGGTGCTTGGGGGGGGGCAACAGTGGGAGGGCTTCTAGTGTCCTGGTCCCACTGCTGGACCTCCTGGTGGCCCCTGGTATTTTTGGCCACTGTGTGACAGACTGTTGGACTGGATGGGCCACTGGCCTGATCCCACATTGGCTTCTCTTATGTTCTTATTGTTAGTCCTCCAGTGTTGCTGATTTTGTGGTGGGTTCAGAATAGTCAAAACAGTGTTGTTAACTTATGGCATTCACTGCCTCAGTCTGTGATGGCCTGTAGCTGAAATGGCGCTTTTTTAAAAAAAAAGGATGATGCACATTCCCAGAGGACGGGTCTATCAACAACCAGTCATTAAATGGAACCTCCATGTTTAGAGGCAGTATATCTTTGACTAACAATTAGAACCAAAGAGGAAGACAAACATCTTCATGCCTTGCTTGTGACCTTTCCATCTGGCCGATTTCTTCTGTAGCCACTATGCTAGGCTGGATGATTTAATCATGTAGTTCTGATTAATTCTGATCATGGGGCAAGTCACTTCCATGGAAATAGAGACTAACAATTTGCCCGATAGCATGAGCGGAAAGGGGTAGCCTGTGTCCAATGTTCCCTCTAAGCTGTGCAGTCTTGTGAGCAAAAATTCTACTTTGTGAGCTGCTGGCATTTAAGTTGTGAGCGAGCGATTTGGCTACTGCATAAATTAGTTTGCTCTGGAGCCCTCCTCCCTGAGCTAGGACAAAAAAGTGTGAGCCAGAGGCTAAAAAATTGTGAGCTAGCTCACACTAACTCAGCTTAGAGGGAACACTGCCTGTGTCCCATCCCTCTTGACGCAAGGCCTAGTATCCATTGCACAGTGTGGAAGAAAGCAGCAAGTGTGTGTGTGTGTGGGAAACTGAGGCTCTGTTGAAGATCGTCTGTTTCAAGTGGCCCATTCCCTCTCTGCAACCTCCCCGCCCAGATCTCTCTTCCTGCTCTTTCAACTGTAGCGTGCCACAGACATGCATTTGAGGGAACAGGCCAAGATCCAAGCGACATCCTTGAAACGTGAGTTAAACTCTGGGAGGAAGTGGAAGGATGACTAACCTGAAAACTATAGGGAGGCCTCACTTCTCATGACAGCGCCTCTCACTTAGCTCTTGGGCTGCCGCCATAGGAACCCTGCTGGCTTCCACGTGTGACTCCTGATGCCTGACAGTGGGTCTCTTGCTTTGCCTCACACAGTCAGTGGAGGGGAGAATGAAATCCGTGAGCTAGGCCTGCAACTTTTCTCTCAAAGATCTGCACTCCCTTCGGAATGCTCTTTTTTTTTTGTCTGTTCTCTCCCTGTGTGTATCTCCATCTCTGGACATGGAGCCAAAGGGAAGGAAAGAATACATTTAGTTTAAAAAAAACAGCTATAGCAACTGTCTTCCCACCCAAAATCTCAAAATAAGGAACCACTGACAAAGGTACTTCTGTTCCAGATAGCTTTTCGTCAGCTCTCTTGAAAGGAGGGTTTTTAAACATTTGTGAATGGTTAGATCAGGGGTCCCCGATGTTCCCAATCATGGCACCCACCAACACCTTTTCTGGCTTTTCAGGAAGTGGGCTGGGAACAGGGAGGGCTTTTGCCTAGCAAGGCTTCTGATTGAAAATCTGATTGGCTGTGCAGATTTTTAAAAAATGTTTCTTTGGCAGCAGCTGGCACCACAGCACAAGGATCTACAGTGTGTGACTGCAGTTTAGCTGTGGCTGGCTCTGCCTCCTGCAGCCACCATTTTGTGGCAGCCGTTTTGTTGCTGTGTCCACCATGCTATCTCAGAATTCCAAATGTGCCCACAGGTTCAAAAAGGTGGGGGACCCCTAGAACAAAAGGTGCCAGAAGATGGTGAAGGACTTTGGTGAGTCTCTTGAGAACATATTCCAGAGAGGTAGTCAGGCTGGTGGTTGCAGCAAAAATAAACAGGAATCTTGTTCCACCTTAAAGACAAACAAGATTTCAGTCTGGCCTAGGGTTTCATGAGCCCACTTGATTGGATGGAAATAGTTATCAGCATCTACCAAGAGAGGGCCTGCTACATGAATCTGACAAAGCAAGTTCTAGTCCACAAAAACTGGTGCTAGAATAAATATTTGTTGGTCTTTCAGGTGCCACAAGTTTCCCGAGTTTCACACTTCTGCAAAGGTAACTACTTTGGAAGAACCTCTGGCAGAAGTCTGCATTATACCCTGTTTATTTTATGGGGCCGTGGCTCAGTGGTAGAGCCTCTGCTTGGCATGCAGAAGGTCCCAGGTTCAGTCCCCAGCAACTCCAAAGGATCAGGTATGAGGTGATGTGAAAGACCTCTGTCTGGGACAGCAGAGGTATGTTGCCTGTCAGAAGCAGACAATGCTGACGTTGACAGATCAAGCATCTGACTCAGGACAAAGAAGCCTCATGTGCTCCTGAGACTTGCACAGCTCTTCTGCAGAGCACATAAACCTTGCATGGGAAAACAGGAGCATTCTTTTGCAGTGGACCCAATATTCAGATTTTGCTTTTTTACTTAGAGAGGAAATGCTGTTGAGTTGACAATGTAATGCTTTTAATGACTGCTTTCGACCTTTGCATCCACAAGATCATGAGGAGGAGAGAACTTTTCTTCAGTCTGGCATCATTACGACTTCTGTGATTACTGTTATTATGATTCTATGCCCATGGTCTTACATTCCTCATTCAGTTTGGAGAAGGTATCAGAAGGATACTGAAATGAACTTTTTCTACTCCAGATCTCAGCATACGATCCTGTTCCTGTTAAGTTAACTGTGAATGATCTGTCATGTATTATTCTGGATATTTCACTGTACTCGTTCTATTCATTACGGATGACCAGTTACTCTATGGCTTATTGCAAATAAATCTGGTAATGTTACATGTGAGATTCCGATTCATATTGCATGATAGATTTCCAGCAATAGATTTCCAGCTGAGACCAGTATAGTCCAGTGGGTTATTATTTTACATTCCTGCCTTTCCTATATTCTGAGGGGTCATGGCCAATGTTCCCTCTAAGCTGTGCAGTCTTGTGAGCAAAAATTCCGCTTTGTGAGTTACTGGCTTTAAAGTTGTGAGCCAGCAATTTGGCTACTGCATAAATCAGTTTGCTCTGGAGCCATCCTTCCTGAGCTAAGACAAAAATCTGTGAGCTGGAGGCTAAAAAACTGTGAGCTAGCTCACACTAACTCAGCTTAGAGGGAATACTGGTCATGGCCATATTCAGCCTGGATGGGGGACCACAGGAACTGCTCTGAGAGATTCCAGAGCAAGGGAACCCCAGGCTGCTCCGCTAACCAGCAATTCTTACCCTCATCCCTGTCGCCCATCCTTTCCTTTTCGTTCAGTCAAGGCCCCAGTCTGTCTCTATCAATCTGAATACATCCTATTAACCCTGTGTATAGGTGCTCTCAAGAGCTGTGCAGGATTTGGGGGCAAGCCATGGCCATGCAGGCTTAACCCCCCCCCCCTTCCTCCAAAGTGAGTCACCAGAATCCTTTTGGTGTGCCTCACATCCTGCCGGATCTCAGATGCTTATTAACCCCTGAAGTTCCAAAAGAATTTCAGGGAGTTCCCTCTGCCCTGCCCTGGGGATTTTCAGAGCAGTGGAGTCCATAATTGTTATGAGGAGCAACATTATATAGTTTTCTTGGCTTCTTTTCTCTTTTAGTGTATTGGGTGTTTCTGTACAGGAGGCAGGTTGGGATTATAATCCCACTACTGGCATCCCTGCCTGTTGCTTCTTCCTCTGTAAAATGGGAATAAGTACCTTTCAAACTAGACAGAAATGTTAAAAATGTTATGTAAGCAGTACAAATTATTGTACCCTGTAGTTACTTTCTAAAATGGGAAACCTACACTCTGAGCCAAAAGACCCACACAACCCATGATGGTTAACTATGATTACTCAGGGATGTGGGAAAGTTTATCTGCACATGCCCAGAGGTACTCTGTTCCTCAGTACTTGATATTTTCTAGGCATGGGGAAACAGTTTGAAAAAACTGACTCTCCCTTTATCAAACAGAAGACATTGCTTTCATGTCCATTTGCAGGACGCTGGAGCTGATTTCCATCTTGCTGCTGTTGACTTTCTCTGATTAGAGAACAGTCAGTTTCCTTTTGAATCACTTTCTGTTCCTGTTTCTTGGGGCCAAAGGACAAGAGAAAGAAAGTACTGAAACCTGACGGTCATCATCCTCTCTCTATTTCTCCATCAACACATTTGGAGGGTGACTAAAGAATATGACATTTGTCGCAGAGGCTAAGAGAGTGAGAAAAGAAGAAGGTTAGTTTTGCTTGGCATCTTGTCTCTCCTGTGAGCTCCGTAGGTGGTCTCAGACACACCCCTTGCCCTACACTTTAGCCCCCCCACCTGCAATATGGGGAACATCATACTGCTGACCTACCTTGTAAGACTGTTGTAAGGTTTACTGAGAACATAGGTGAAATGCTTTGAATCCTCTAAAGCTGTGTACTAAAATTGTTACTGGTTATGGATTAAAGCAATAATTAATTTTTCCTGTCATTTTTTCATGGCTTACTGCCAGTGTTCCCTCTAAGCTGAGTTAGTGTGAGCTAGCTCACAGTTTTTTAGCCTCCAGCTCACATATTTTTGTCTTAGCTCAGGAAGGATGGCTCCAGAGCAAACAAATTTATGCTCCTCACAGCTTTAATGCCAGTAGCTCACAAAGTAGAATTTTTGCTCCCAAGACTCCGCAGTTTAGAGGGAGCATTGCTTACTTCTGTCGTTGGGTCATCACTTTCAGATTATTCACGCTCCGCATTCAGGTTAGACTTCTTCCTAGAGATGGAGAAGGTACCCAGATTTCCAGGGCCCCCCCCATTAGTGGCAGACACCGTCTTCCCCCCCAAGAAGATAAGAACTTTGACTGTGGATTCTAGCAGCTCCCAACCCAATGAACCCCACACACCCCAGAAAGGTACAGGGTTGCCAACTTTATGTACCACTCTCTTGTGCTTTTAACAATAGTCTCAGACACAGACTTAGCACATGAAGGTTTTTCACACCACTTGTCACTGTGAGGAAAAGCTTCACCTGTTGAGCTGTTGTCAGAGCTGAGCTAAAAGAAAGCAAGTGGCAACCCAACCAAAGAACTTGGGGCTCCAGTTACAATAACTAGAACTTTTCATTTGGTGATCCCAAAGGTCTTGGTTCATAGCTTTTTCCTAGGCTTTTTGACCACCCCCCCCCCCAACCTTCAAGAGATGGGGAAGGGATCCAGGAGTCCGGATTCTCCTTTCTAGTGCTTAAAAGACCTCAGGAATCTCGGGCAGGTGTTCTCTACAGCTCTCATCCCGTTGCCGCTTTGGGGAGTGACCCCCCCCCCCAAATGGCGTCGGGCCAGGAGCGTGGCTCTATCTAGGTTTACAATTTGGACCAGTTCCCACTGGGGAACAGCCGGGGATTTCCCTGCTGCCCACGAGGGTGTGAGTCACCCCGTGAAGAATGTGGGACACCATCTGGACCGGCCTGAACCGGTAGAATGAGCACGTGCTCGGAAAGCCGCGGCGGCGGGGAGGAGATTCTATCGGTTTCCCCCTAATGCTTTTCCCCTCTGTCATCACCGGCTGTTTCTCTCCCTCCCGGCACCGGTATTTCAAGGTTACGATCCAGTTCCCTACAAGCGCTCCCGAGCATGTGCAGAGTGCCTCGTCCTCGACGTGGCGTAAACCCAACAAGCCCCGCCCCGGAGAAAGGTCTTCGGGGAAGCAGATATTCCAGGGGGAAAAGGTCCCTCTGCTCGATCGGCGTCATATTTCCAGCCGCTTTCGGGGTGGAAATCTGGGTTTCTATCACGCAGGTGAAACCCTAATCAAACGAGGAATCCTTTTCTCGGCGGGCCGAACAGGAATCAATCATGCCATTTTAGGGCATCTACGTCATAGTCCCGTGACTCATGCAGGGAATGAACCAAGCGCGGCTTTACTGAGGACAGCGGTTTCTTCGCTTGCTCCGTCCTGTCTGATGAAAAGCTCCGTCGGTGCTTCTGTATCTGTGTGGTTGGGGGTGTTATATACTTTACAGGCCAGCTCATGCGCTGGAGTCTTGGGGGCGGGATTTCCCATTCAAAGCAGCTCGCTGAGTGGAAGCGTGGAAATCGCTTCTCCCCCCCCCCTTCCCCGAAGCAAAAGTACTAGGAACATGCTTGGGAGTTCCCATTCATAAAATCTAGGCGCGCTGAAAGCGCTGCTCCAGACGGCGGAGAGTCAGTTGACTGGGCTGAGCCCGGGCAGAGATGTTCAAGGAGTACGGAGTGGGAAGGCCACCCGCTCCCGGAGCTCCTCGGCCGCGCTTACAGAGCCCCGCACCCACCTTGCGCCCAGCCTCGCAACAGGTAAATAGGGGTGGGTGGGGGGTCGTTCCGTTCTCTTTCCTAAAATAAGAGGGACCGAAGATCTAAGGCTGCTTAGAAGCTCAACCCGCCCCGCCTGTCGCTTTTACCTCAGGCGCCCTCTGTACATGCTCAGACGCACTTTCGTCTGCTTCCCAGCGTTTCTTTTCTCTTTACACACGCCCCCCCCCCTCATGTGTCCTCCCGAGATGCTCGCTGTGGTGCTGAATCTACGTCTTGGGGTGAGCTGTCGCCCCGACCCAGCTCTGCTACTTTTATTTTTGAGGGAAGGATGGTAATGGAATAAATTAATATTTCCAGAGTTAGGTATCTAGGTTGGTGTGTTGTTTTTTTACATCTGGGAGGAAATGGTTAACTTTTAAACAGGTGCTGGGGTTTACGGGAAACCCCGTTATTTCTTCCAAGAGCCCTTCTCTCTACTCGGAGGGGGGATGAATCAGCAGGGTAGGAAATGTGTAATCTATTTACAACTGAATTTTAAAAGAGATTGTTGTTGAATGCCATTTGGATTTCTGTAAAACTCTATGACTCTTCATGTCTGTGACATACACTGACCTATCTAAATATGCCAGTCTGTCCCTGTTCTGTCTTTTCTACGCTTGTCCTTTTACATCATTATCTCTCAGTTATGAAAGACTTTTTATTACAGCACAGCAGCATTTTAAAATAATATTCTGTACATGCTCAGAGACACAGTCATCCCTTGCTGTATGCCCTGATTTTGGGAAGAGGTTTCCACATGTCAGACTAAATGGAGGCAGGGTACGCACAGTGACAAAAACTATGCTACAGACTTTGGTGGGGGGCCTATAGTGCACATTGTAGGTAAAAACCGTTTCCTTGGGAAGCGGGCTATTAGAGTAATACCAATGCTGGCCAGAAGGAGGCGATAGTATTCCAGGTCTGCCTTGTGTAGGAGCAGATCAGTAAATGTAGGGGGCTAGGAGCCCTTGTGCCGTAGGACAGCTGGACCCTCTGGACCGTGAGTGCTGGGAAGGGAGCAGAGTCTAGTGGTTAGAAGGAATGTGTGTTCTTTGGAAGTGGAGCAATGGGGGAGGCAGCAAGAGAGCTCACATAAGTTTACTCCTAATTATAAACTCACTTGATTGTGTAACTTTATGCATCGCCTAGCACACTTGTGGCAGAACAGAGATTTAAAGAGAGTTTCAGTTAACTTTGGGGTGTTTTCAAATATGTGTAAAAAAAAAAGCAAGATGCTCAGGGTACAATGAGAAGGGAGCTAGTGGCAGGAGACTCTGGGCAGCAGGCCTCTGGAGCCCCACCCCTATTTTTTTGAATAAGGGGGAGGGGGCTTGAGGACCCTCAAGAGCTGCCCTTTTACTTCTCCAGGGAAGTGGTGTCTAGCTGTTAGATCTGGGTGGCGAAAACCAGCGTTTATGTACGCAAGATGGAATTTGAAGTGTTCTTGGTCAGTGTAAAGAATGTATGAGATGTTTGACCCAACTTGTGGGGGATATTACATCAGCCAGAACAGCCTGCCGCCCTCCCTCTCTTTTTCATACCTCTGGAATGATGTTGGGGGGCATTCAAAGGTTTTGGGGCAAATGGGGAGCATTTGGTCCCCCCCCCCCCCCATCCTCGCTTTCCATAGCTTCTGGCAGCCAGAGGAAGAGCGCTGCCTAATGCTGATCACCCCAATCGGAGGATAACATCCCAGATGACTGCCACTGGCCCTTAAAGAGGGGCACACCGCAAACAGGAATCAAAGGGAGCCTGATGAAGTTGGCTGGTGGCCAGCAGGTATGTCCGAATGTATGTCTGAGATCTTAAGTGTACCTGTAGAAATAAAATGGTCTTGCCTGGGGTGCTGCTTTCATGTTGTGATTTTTAAAACGTGCGACTTGGAGAGCGGTTTGATAATGTCATGTACCTGGTGGTGGGCGGGAGTGGGTTAAAGGGGAAGAGCCACTGTTCTAACCACTATACAATGTGGTTGTTTGGTTCTGAGGATCTTCCTCCTCTTAAAAGCCATATAGGATATTGAAGGCTTGGGGATATCACAGGCATAGGAAGGTGGGTTTTTTCTCTTCTCCCTCAGAAGAATTACAAAGCAGAAAAGCTCTGCTGGATTACAGCAAGGGTGCCTGTAGCCCAGCGCCTTGTTCTCACTGGTGGTCAGCCAGGTGCTTCTGGGAAGCCCCTGTGTATTGTTCGCCCCCTCATGGGCTGTCTCTGGCCATGGAGGTTCCATTTTGCTGTCATGGATAATAGCTGTCCTCCATGAATGCTGCCCAATCTCCTTTTAAAGAGGTCTAAACCAGTGGCTATCTCACCTTGTGGCAGTGAGTTCCATAAGTTACCTTTGCATCCAGAAATAAACTGGGTTGCTACAAAAGACCATATGTTAGTTGGGGGAGAGGGCCCATTTGGCCTTTGCCTTCTGTCTCAACTGGGGCAGGGGGGATTGTTCCAAACAGAGCCAGTTTGGTGTAGTGGTTAAGTGCCCGGACTCTAATCTGGGAGAACTGGTTTTGATTCCCCACTCGTCCACTTGCACCTGGCTGGATGGCCTTGGGCAAGCTGTAGTTCTGATAAGAGCTGTTCTTGAAAAAGAGCAGTATCTGTCAGGAGCTCTCTGAGCCCCGCCTACCTCACAGGGTGTCTGTTGTGGGGAGGGGAGGGGAGGGGAAGGGAAAGGAGTTTGTAAGCCGTTCTGAGACACCTTTGGGTAGTGAAGGGTGGGGTATAAATCCAATCTCCTCCTCCTCCTTCCTCTTCTTCCTCCTCTTCTTCCTCTTCTTCCTCCTCTTCTAAAAGAAATGAAACTGGCTCCTATGCTCTTTTTGTTCTCCCTCTCATCTGTCCCCCCCCCATCAATTTTATCTGGGTGACTGGGACTTTTTAAAATGCTCTTCTGCATGTTTCCATTTTCTGCACCTTTTCAATTGCAAAAAATTTTTCCCCAAGAAACATCCCCCCCATTCATTTTTTCAAGAGACATTAAGAGAACTCTGTGGTCACATACTGTCCATTGAACTCCCCTAACCTGTCAGGTCTCTGCGCTAAGGGGGGTGGGGTGGGAGATTTCCCTGTTGGGTGACTCCCCCCTCCTTACACCTGGGTCATCTGTCCGTGGCAGGATGGGAGGGGCTATGACTTTTATGCTGTGTCATCTTCTGCTGTGTCATAACAAGGTGACTCATCAGAACAGTCGTCAGTCCAAGGAGAGTCACACTCTCCGCAGACAGGGAGGGTGCGGTGCCCCTCCTCTTTCCCTTGGATCCAGTTCCAATGCCAGCTCAGATTTCTCATCATCTGCCTTCCTGTGACACAACCCTGGGAACCCAGCCTTTCCCTGCAGGGCTGTTGTGAGGATGAATGAGATGCAGATGAAGTGTTTTGAATACCTAATGATGATAAGGGCTTGGTATTTAAAAGGCGGATCTCAAATATTCAAAGTATTTCCTGTGTCCTGCCTTGGCCATCCTTACAACAACCCTGTAAGGGAGGCTTCCATATTGTTGTGGGGAGGGCATATTGACCCTGATAGCGAGTGGGAATCCATCCATTTAGTAGAGATTAGAGTTAAACCTGAGTTTTATCTCCTCAACCACCAGATTATACTCTCTGTACTGGAAACCTGCTTTATAAACAGGCATTAAACGTTTTGCTTCCCCTGCAAACCTCAGACGATCCTTAAGAACAGCGGAGCTACCTCTCCTGGATCAGGTCTACCTACTCTGATTGGGCACTGCTGGAAGTGGAATGCTGGAAATCCACCAGCAAGGGGCGGGGCGGGGGGGGCAGCCTTCTCCTGTGATCGCCCCAAGCAAGGCAGAGGGGGTTCCAGATGGCTTCATGGCTTATGGTGATAAAAGTGCCTCAAGTCACACTTTTGGCGACCCCTCGTGGGGTTTTCAAGGCAAGAGGTGTTCAGAGGTGGTTTGCCATGGCCTGCCTCTGCCTAGTAACCCTGGACTTCTTTGGTGGTCTCCCATCCAAGGACTAACCAGGGCCGACTTTGCTTCGCTTCTGAGATCTGACGAGATTGGTGTCTCAACTAAAAGCCAAATCACCACCTCTTGGGGGCAAGGAATCCTGTTGGTGGAGTATACGTAAATTGTATGAAATCATACTTTTTTAAAAAAAATAGTCCTGACTTTACTACCGATGAAGATTCTTGCCATCTACTTACTTTCCCCATGTTGTTCATAATTTAACGTTGATCTCTGTCACCCACTAAACCTGGAGCCCAGCCCCACCAAAAAAAAACCCCAAACTTTCTTGGGGAATCTGGTGTAGCCTGCAAGGGAACTTACTTGGGTTGCCTTTTTGGCGGGTGGCAATTATGACTACTCCCCCCCTACTGATTTTAGTGGGTATGTTGTGAATTAATTAACTGTTCATAACCTTGGTTTTATGGATTTATAATGTTGGACTGTATCTTATTTTATACAATTTTTACGTTTTATTGTGTTCTTCTCTGTCTGTGGTTTGTAATGGCCTATGGCTAAATACAATAAAATCTTCTCTCTCTCAGACTACTCCCCCCCCCCCAGGTTAACCGCTAGATTCCACTTGCTCTAATCGCTTCTAATGTCCTGGCCCCACTGGTGGACCTCCTGATGGCACCTGGTATTTTTGGCCACTGTGTGACAGAGTGTTGGACTAGATGGGCCTTTGGCCTGATCCAACATTGGTGTCTCTTATGTTCTTATGTTATGTTCTCTGGATTGCCTCCCCCACCCTGGCAAGAGAACCCAGGAGTTTGAGCTGCCAGCCTGCATCAGGCTATAGTGGATGGTGCAAGGGGCTGGTATGGGGGCGGGGGTGTATTTGGAACTGTCTCAGTCCTACCTGGCCGGGAGCATCTGTTAATCTCTCCCAGGCAGCAGGTCAGTTCTGTGCTTGTTTGAATGCCTCGCCCAGCGGGTAGGTTAAAGTGACGCAAGCGCCCACACAGCTGGCCAGGGTGTGACTCTTTCAAGGTGTGCCAGGAAGCTTGGGGGTAAGGCAGAGGCTACCTGAGAATTAGGTCAAGGAGTGCAAAGAGGGCATGGGGTGTGTAACGCAGCCAGAAGGCTGCTTTTCGTCTCTCTTGTGAATCTTAACTTCAATTGTGGGTTGTGCCAAGAGGAAAGGTGGGGTATAAAAGAATAAACAAATTATCCAATATGCTGAGTTCAATCCCCGAACTCCGCCCCGGAACTGACCATATTTCTGAGCGTGTCAAGAGTGTTCTTTCCAACCACAGGCAGGCTTGATCCAAGACATATTAGTGCTCAGGATGGAAAATCTAAATGGCTCCTTCCTCTTTCTACAATCAATGCAGGTTCCAATCCCCAAAGCTCTCATTCACAAGCCTTTTTGAAATGGCTGATGGCTAAGTGGAACCTCCATGCACAGAAACAGTGTACCACAAATACAGTTGTTGGGGTGGGCAGCTACAGGAAATGGCTTGTGCCTCCTTGCCCTGATGGTGGGCTTCCCAGGGGCATCTGACTGGCCACTCTGGATACAGGATGTAGGACTGGGTGGACCGATGGTTTGATCCAACAGCTCTTTGGATGTTTATTTATTTATTTATTTATTATTAATTCAACTTAAATGAATGGGAGGGGCATAAAAGATTTCCCACACTGTTGCACAGCTCTAGTTCATTTGAATGTCACTTGGTCGGGGGAATTCCCTGGGCAATTTGAAGGGTGGAGCATGCCGAAGGTTGCAGGTTCAGTCCTTGGCATCTCCAGCTACTTCCATGACTTTCCCTTCTATTTGCCAAGGAGTGATGGGGCCGGATGCCATGATCTTAGTTTTTTTGATGTTGAGCTTCAAGCCCACTTTTGCGCTCTCCTCTTTCACTCTAAGCAAGAGGCTCTTTAGGTCCTCTTCACTTTCTGCCATTAGAGTAGTATCTTCTGCATATCTGAATGAAGCAGATGTTTTTCTGGTACTCTCTTGCTTTCTCCATAATCCAGCTAATGTTGGCAATTTGATCTCTAGTTCCTCTACCTCTTCGAAACCCAGCTTGTACTTCTGGCAGTTCTCTATCCACGTACTGTTGAAGCCTAGCTTGTAGGATCTTGAGCATGACCTTGCTAGCGTGTGATATGAGTGCAATTGTGCGATAGTTTGAACATTCCTTGGCATTGCCCTTCTTTGGTATTGGAATGTATACTGACCTTTTCCAGTCCTGTGGCCACTGTTGTGTTTTCCAAATTTGCTGGCAAATTGAGTGCAGCACTTTAACAGCATCATCTTTAAAGACTTTGAATAGCTCAGCTGGGATACTGTCACCTCCACTAGATTTGTTGTTAGTAATGCTTTCTAAGGCCCATTTACTTGCACATTCCAGGATGTCTGGCTCAAGGTCAGTGATTATACCGTCGTGGTTGTTGAGGACATCAAGGTCTTTCTTGTATAGGTCTGTGTATTCTTGCCATCTTTTCCTAATCTCTTCTGCTTCTGTTAGGTCCCTACCGTTTTTGTCCTTTATCGTGGCCAGCTTTGCATGGAACGCTCCCTTGATTTCTCCAATTTTCTTGAAGAGATCTCTAGTCCTTCCCATTCTATTGTTTTCCTCTATTACTTTGCATTGTTCATTCAGGAAGAGCTCCTTATCTCTCCTTGCTGTTCTCTGGAAGTCTGCATTCAGTTGGGTAAATCTTTCCTTTTTGCCTTTGCCTTTCGCTTTCCTTCTTTCCTCTGCTAGCCCTTCTAGCTGTCTGCTAATTGAGATGATCTACCTGCATCTGGACAGGACTTTTCCTTCATACAAGGGAAAGTTCCCCATGTGCAGAAGATTAGCATGCTATTGGACAGTTCCAGCCTTAACCTTTTGTCTGACATGCCAGGTTTTTTACATACAAGGAACGGCCTTGTGTATTGTTGGGGAAACTAGGAGTGGAGAAACCTTCTCATGGACTCCCGTCCCCACTGTGATCACTGGGGAGGGAGAGAAACTGGCAGAGATCTGAGTTGCATCAAGAAAGAGAGACCGTTATTTGTTTAAAAGAAACAGACCTCTTATTTATTGAACCTCAAACCCAAAATGTAAAACCTTCCAAACATACAAGAATCTGGTATGCAGCATACAAAATTGACTCATAATTCTTAATTCAGTACTTATAATTCACTGTACAGTGGACACCCAGACAAATAAGGAATATATTCTGGCTACGGCATCAAGGCCCTTTGGCAGTAATGAGCAGCCCTGACCATTAGTAAACCAGAGGTATATATTTTTCTTGGACCCATAGCTGCTAACGTACCTACTGACGTACCTGTCATGTAGGTCTACCATGAATGTGACGCAGGCCAAACTAGAACTGATTCGAACTGACCCGATGAACCAACCCAAATCCCTCCACTTCTTTCTGTCTCTGAGATCAGGAAACTCTCGTAAAATCAAGGAAAGTCAGGTTCACTGCAACAGGAGGTGGCGGCAGCTACAAGCCACTGTTTCTATTTATTGATCTGTTTTTGATGGTTTTAATGTTGTTTTAAACCAAGAATTTTGTTATTACTCTGCTGTAAGCTGCCCTGAGCCCTACTTGTAGGGAAGGGTGGCCTAGCAAATCTAATTTAATAAGTAAATAAATAAATAAATAAAATAAGCATGATTGGCTTCAAGAGAGAATTGGATAAGCATATGGAGCAGAGGTCCATCTGTGGCTATTAGCCACAAGGTCTGGGGCTTGGTCTGGGGCAAGTAATGCACTGTATCCTTGGTGCTTGGGGGGCCACAGTGGGTGGGCTTCTGGAGTGCTGGCCCCACTGGGGGACCTCCTGATGGCACCTGGTATTTTTGGCCACTGTGTGACAGAGTGTTTGACTGGGTGGGCCATTGGCCTGATCCAACATTGGCTTCTGTTATGTTCTGATACCCTATCTATTTAAACTTTGATAGTGACACCACTAACTCTTGGAATGTATAAACACCCCCTAAGGCAAGAATCATGTACAGGGTTATCGGCAGGGGTCTTGTTGTAGAAAAAGAGCTGCCGGAGCTCATTAGCATAACTCATTAGCATAACTTATTTGCATATGCCACGCCCCCTGACATCACCGGAAGTGACAGAAGGCCACACCCCCTGACATCACCGGAAGTGTGTCAGAAGGCCCGGCTACTTACCCTCCTGCTTCATCCTCATTCCCAAACGGAATGAGGATCGAAGCAGAGGGCGGGGTAAAGAAGGGGGCGGGGCTTCACCACGTGACAGCCCCGCCCCCTAGAGGTTCTCTTCCGGAGCTCCGTACCTGAGAGCTCCCCCCCGACTAGAGCCCTGGTTATCGGTACCAGAAGGCAACAATCATGTACAGGGTTATCGGTACCAGAAGGCAACAGCACCAGCAGTGTCCTGAAGCCTCCTGGGAAATAGAACCAAAGATTCAAATATAGAGGCTATTTACTATAGACATTAAAGTATTATTTACTATAGAAATTAAAGTAGCAGGTAGTGTAGTGATTAAGAGTGTTGGACTAGGACCTAGAAGATCCAGGTTCAAATCCCCACTCATGCCATGGAAGCTCCACGTGACCTCGGGCCAGTCATACTCTCTCAGCCTAACCTACCTCACAGGGTTGTTGTGAGGATAAAATGGATGGCAGGAGAATGACTTTGGGCTGCCATTGGGGAGAAAGGCCAGGTATCAATGAATTAAATAAATAAATAAAAATGAATGAATGAATGAATGAAATGTGTCCCAACCTAGCTGAAGTGGTACAGCTCAGCCACAGGCCAACCACCTCAGTGGTGTCCATTTGTTTCTGCATTCCCTGATCCTGATGGCCAACGAAGCCGGCCATAGTTCCGTGCAGTGACCATGCCCATTGTGGGTTGGGGGCTACTGGTTGTGCTTAAACGTTGACTTCCTGCAACCATCAGAAAGTCAAATATTACTGGGGGAGGAGGGGGGTTGGGGAAAACTGAGAGCCGGTGTGCTGCAGTGAAGCCATTTAAAAGATCGCTTTGATTAAATGGGTCTGATGTAATAGGAAGATGCTCTGTGCTTCTCCGGCCACCCAGGCCTTGGCACTCCTGGCACAGAGCCTGCCAAAGCTGCCGCGTTATTCCCGTGAGCAATTCTGTAGAATCCTCCTGCCCCCAGTGTTTTTCCTTCTGTCTTCCTCAGAAAGTGTTGTGGGTTTATTTCCTTCATTAGCACCCCGCCTCTCTCCTCAATGGGGGCCCAAAGTAGTTCACAACATTCTTCTTTTTCTCCATTTTATCCTCAGAGGCCAGGCCTCTTCCTTTAAGGAAAAAATATGAAGGCTCAAAAGGCCAGGAAGGAGCTGAGAACATTCAGTAGGGGGCAGCCCTTTCCACTGCTACCCTGGTTAAGAGAACGTGTAAAGAGGTTCATATTGTCACATATGGTGGCGGTGTGAAAAAGTAGTAAAATTCTGGAAAACCATAAAACAACTAATCATAGAGATAGTGGGAATAGAACTCCCATTGGACCCAGAAATATACCTGTTAAATATGTTACCAGAAGGGATAAAATATAATGAGTCACGCTTGATATTATACATTCTTACTATATCCAGAATTCTGATAGCTAAACGTTGGAAATCAGATAAAATCTCAAGTAAAGAAGAATTAATTACAAAAATTATAGAGATAAAACAAATGGATAAAGTAAACATGATTTTGTCGGGAAAGGCTGAAAATATGTTTAAAAAACGATGGCAGAAAGTAGACAGTTGGTTTGAAAAAAAATGTCTAACTCCAAAATGTGTTGTAAATGATTATAATTTTGTAATTGTTTGATATGGAAAATAATTAAATAAATTTATTTTTTAAAAAAGAGAACGTGTAAAGAGTATCTTTTTCTTTTCTTTTGAGTTGTTTTCTTGTGTGTGTGTGTGTGTGTGCCTGGAAGTCACGGTTGACTCCTGTTAACCCCTAGTGGGGCTTGGACGTTTCACAGAGGTGACTTACTACTGTCTGTCTCTGTGTCCCAGCCCTGGTATTCCTTGGAGGTCGCCCTTCCAAGTACTTGCCAGGGCCGGCCCTGCTTAGCTTCCGAGATTTGACGAGATCGGTCTTGCCTGGGCTTATCCAGGTTTGGGCAAGAGTGCCTTGGAGGGCCTTGGCTTTCAGGCAGCCATAGTCGTGTGTGCGCCTATCTCTGCTCAGACATAAGAACGCTGTTGCTAACTCTCCACGTTTCTTCCTGCAGAAGTACCCATCCGATCTGGGGGCAGGACCCAGTAGCAGCGGTGGCTTGGTCCCGAGTCTCAACACTGTCACCACCAGCCACGATCTCCAGTGGATGGTCCAGCCCACACTTATGGGTGCCTCTCCAGGAATCCCCCCGTATCCACGGCCTTACCGCTGTTCACACAACTTTGCTGCTTTGGCTGGAATTCGACCCGGTGTGATCCGCACTACAGGTCCCATCTTGGGACCCCGGAGGCGGCATTCGGAGCATGTGAGTATTTGGGGAGAAGGATGGGGATTATTTCACTCCAGGGAGGGCTGTTGAAGAGCGTTTTAATTTTCTCTCTGTGCATGTGTGTAGCTTTTAAGTTTTTCGAAAGGTGCTACTTTTTTCTGCCCCCACCCTGTTGGCTGACTCTGTGCGATCTGCTTTGAATCCCAGTGAGAAAGGCGGACTATAAATAAATAAAAATGGGCTTTCTCTGAGCCAGGCCTCCAAATCCCTGGAGCGTGCAGAGCAATGAGGAGAGACTTTGAGCATGCACAGGGAGCCTTCGCTCTCCCATTGCAATTAAGAGTGATTTCTAAAGTGATTCAGTGGGCCAAAGGTTTGAATATAGCAGTTGGATATAGCCGTTGCCAACTTCCTTGCTGCTGGTAGGGCTTCTGTGACTCTCTCAGCCTTGAGACAGGCACAGATTCAGATGTTTCTCTTTCGGGTGGCATGATTTATTTATTTATTTGTTCATATTTATGGTAACAGTTGGAAAAGTGACTTTTGAACTGCAGGTTATTGTGCTGTTAGAGGTATGAGAGCTCTGCCAGGAGAACAAACAGAAACCAGAATAGGAGTCTGTTTGGCATTCCCCCCCACACACACACACGTTTTCTGTTGAGAGAGACCAAGGCTATTTTGTGTGTGGCAATGGCACCCTCTAGTGTCCATCAGCAGCATTGTTTGGTCCTCCAGTACCAGGCAGGTGGCCTCTTTGATAGACTAAATAAGGCTATTTTAGAACTATCCGCTCCAGTATTGCTATTACTCCTACACTTCTAAAGTGGAAAGTATTATGGCTGAAAGACCTCTTGGGGGAAATCCTAAGAATGTAAGGAGCCCTGCAGGATCTGACCATTAGCCCCAGCTGCATTAGCACTTGTTTTTACCTGGGACCAGGATGGTTCTCTCCAGAATGGAGGAAAGAGTCGTCCCTTATTTATTCCCTTGCAAATGATATTCTGTGGTATACTTCCTCTGGACGTGGAGGTTCCACATAGCTGTTGGTGAACCTGTCATCCATAAGTTTGAGCTTTAACAAAACACATCAGAGTTAGGCTTGGGTGGGTCGCTGTGTTTGTCTGCAGCAGAAGAGCAAGGGCTGAGTCCAGGAGCACCCAGGCTAGCCCAATCTCATCAGATCTTGGGAACTAAGCTGGCTAGCATTTGGATGGACGACTTCCAAGGAATACCAGGGGCATAACACAAAGGCAGGCAATGGCAAACCACCTCTGAAACGTCTCTTGCTTTAAAAACAAGTCTAGCTCGCCACCTAGTGGTGCATAATGCTAAAAGAGCTAGAACGTCTGGCTGCCAGGCAGTCTTAAGATCTCCTAGCTATACTACACACTAGGCCATATGATAATTATTCTTATAAATTATCCAGAGTATAAGCTTTTGAGAGTCGAATCTCCCGTTGTCATATATCTCACATATCTGAAGAATAGAGCTTTGACTCTCAAAAGCTTATACCCTGGCAATCTGAGCCTGCTGCGGTGTGGAAGGCAGGGTATAAATCAAACAAATAAATAAATCTTGTTGGTCTTTACGGTGCTCCTGGACTCGAATCATGCACGTCTAAGCCAGTGTCCTATAATGCAGTGACGCAGTGAGTTCCCCAGGCTAACTGTGCACTGTAAGATATACTTAGATCTGTACCTACTGAAGTCATACTTTCAGACCTTGAAGTTCTGGCCTAAAAGCTCTGCCA
The DNA here is from genome assembly GCF_001447785.1 of Gekko japonicus. Lineage (NCBI taxonomy): Eukaryota > Metazoa > Chordata > Lepidosauria > Squamata > Gekkonidae > Gekko > Gekko japonicus. The sequence continues at coordinate 280,829 of NW_015174283.1, read as the reverse complement.
TCCATTCCCAAAATGATATGGGTTGCTTGGTGAAAAGGATGCTGTTGATGTGCTTGTGCTTTGATATATCTTTGAACGTCAAGCTCTGGCCTTGTAAGAAAAGTCAAACTCTGACTCCCAGAAAACCTTCCCTGGTACCCTCTACACCTCAGTTCCCATCTCTGGCTCCTCCTTTGGGCCAGAAAGATTCCCATGAGTCCCAGCGGGAATGGCCTTGCAGCTCACAGTGGCAGAAGGGGGCAAAGAAAGGGTGCAGAGAATACTGTTGTGACCCATCTTGGCTGACTGATGCTGTTGTCTCTCTACAGCTGACACCAGAAGAGGAGGAGCGCCGCCGGATGCGGCGAGAGAGGAACAAGCTGGCAGCTGCCAAGTGCCGGAACCGCCGGAAAGAGCTGACGGACTCCTTGCAATCAGTAAGTGACCCCCCAGTACTTGGAGAGCAGCAGAGGGCACCGCTGGTGGCCATGACCAATGTTGCACAGGCAGAGCCTCAAAGAATGTTCAGGGCACCCTGGAGTTAACACAAGGAGGAAAGACTGGTCCCTGCCCCACAGAGCTTACAGGGTGCATGGTTTTGACAGAGAAGACTGGGCAGGAGCAGAGCCAAAGGCTTAATGGAAGAAAAGGAGGGGGGGGAATCTGTGACAATGACCTTCCACGTTCCTTCCATTTCTGCATTTGCAGTAGCAGTGGGAAGCCCGCATGGCGGTCTGTCCCGCATTTTCCTTGACTCGCTTCCCTCATGGCCTCCATGGATTTCTTTAAAAAAAATAAACCAACAATTGGTTGTCACTGCAGCATTACCAGTTGTGTGAAGGGCAGGAGATCCACTGGCAGGTTCACTGGATGGGTTGCTTTATTTTTATTATAGATGGTTTCCCCCCCAAAAAAATGACTTTCAGCCTATGAATGTCTTTTTTTTTTTTTTGGTAAACAAATTTTTATTTTCTTAGGAACATAACATATAAGATTAAATCATTCAGTCCATTGTTTACCTCATTCCCTTCCTCCCCTCCCTCCAGTGGCTTCCCGCAATGCTTCTCCCCCTTCTTACAAATTTCATTATATCATTAACACATCATTTGTTATCATCCAACCTCAAGATAACATCATTTGACTTAATATTGATCTAAACATATTAAGTTTTGTTTTACATCCCAGTTCTTTTCCAGATATATTTTAAAGTCATTCCATTCTTGAAAAAACACGTTGTCTTCTTGATTATTCAACTTCTTTGTAATTTTATCCATTTCTGCCATGAACAGAACTTTTTGTATCCAGTCTTCGATTTCTGGTACTTTCTCAGTCTTCCAAAATTGTGCATAAATCATCCTCGCTGTTGTAATAAGGTACCAGAATAAAGTCCTTTTAGTCGAGTTAACTTCTTCCATTTTTAGTCCCAAAAGCAGAATTTCAGGCGCTTTCTTGAAAGAGCACTTAAGTATTTTTTGCATTTCTTTGTGGACTTTTGTCCAAAAGAGCAGCCTATGAATGTCTTAATGGCCCCTAGACCCCAGGCTTCCAAGCTAAGCGTTGGTCGGTAGCCAGGGTCCCCGCTCTCCAGCCATTAATCCAGATGTTCAATTTTTGTATTCGTTTCTCCCAAGGAGACCGACCAACTGGAGTCAGAGCAGTCCACCCTGCGGAAGGAAATAGCGGAGCTGCAGAAGCAAAAGGAGCGCCTGGAGCTGGTCCTGGAGGCCCACCGCCCCATCTGCAAAGTCCCGGAGGAGTCCTCGGGGGACAACGAAGAGGGAAGAAGCCAGCCAGCTGCCTCTCCCCCCTTCCCGGTCAAGCCAGAGTCCCCACCGGGCCCTAGCATCCCCCGGCGAGCTGCACCGGTGCCCCCCTGCATCACTTTGCCCCCTGCAGGTATCCTGGAACCGGAGGCCCTGCACACTCCCACCCTGATTGCCACGCCTTCTCTCACCCCCTTCACCCCCAGCCTGGTCTTCACCTACCCGGTGCCGGGGGACCCTGATGCGCCTTCCAGTTCTGGCTTCTCTCAAGAGCCCTGTTCGTCTGCCCACCGACGCAGCAGCAGTGGGGACCACTCCTCTGACTCGCTCAATTCCCCCACCTTGCTGGCGCTCTGAGGGACTAGGCCGCCGCTCTCCCTCCGTGGGTTCTAGGCTGTGCCTCTCCTGCTCTGGATTGCTTTTGCTGTGTTCCAGCGTTCCTCTGGCTTGCCTACACCTTACTAGGGAGTCTTACTTTCCCGGCCAGTCCCAGGCCTTGGCTTCCGCATCCAGGTACTAGTCAAGTTGCCCATCCTCAGGATTGATCGGGCAACTGTTTACTTTGAAGAGGAAAAAAGCATTCCTTCCAGAGCAGTAGAACTCTGACCATAATTCATTCACTTTTTGATATATATTTTTCATTCCACGTTTTTTGCCTTCTGAAACCACCGTTACCCCCTTCGCATGTTCAAAGCAGATCCCATAAGACCACTCCTCTTCCCCCACCATTACCCCCACATCCGACTGCTATATTCACAGTTTCACAGCCAGAATTGCCTGCAGCCTCCTGGATGAGGTGGGGAATCTGTTATTTGTCAAGAACGTCTCCCAAGTATGGAGCTGGTTGAATGTAGAGAAATATTTTTTTATTGTAAACTTGTATCCACCTCCTCGCCATCTTATTTCTTGTGGAAATAATTATATGGCGAGTTATCTCCCAAGAGTACTTATGTGTCTCGTGTATCTTCCGCGGATCTGAAAGAGTGCAGCTGCCATTTTGAGCGGGCCGCATGCAGGTCTTTTGTCAACAAAGCTTACCACAGAAATGGGTTAATAAAAATAGCACACTGAAGACAGAAACTTTGTTCTCAAAAATCACGCTGTTGAGGTCTGAAACAGCTGCAGAAGAGCTGCTAAATTGTGTGTAGGAGGGGGAAAGGTTAGAAGGGGGATCCTCTGTGAATGTGTTAAACTCGTTGAATTGCTTTTGTGAGGGAGGATCACTCAGATTTAACACTAGCAACATGCATTTTATGGATCTTCGTGGGAAGGGGGGGAAAATGCAATTCATGCGAGAACCTGAATACTTTTTTTTTGGAGTATAGCTATATAAACAAACTCATGGGTTTCATTAAACAAAATGAGGTATCTAGTCCTTATGGACTAAAAGTGTGGGAGTGTGGGGAAAAGCTCCAAAAACAGAGCAGGGAGATTCTCTTGAAGATGGTCTAGAAGCTATAGTTGGTGCAGAATGCTGATTGGAGTGGGTTGTAGTGATCGTATCACTCTCGTCTTGTTCCATCTACACTGGCTCCCAGTTTGCTTCTGGGCTCAATTCTGACCTTTAAAGCCCTAAAGGGGTTGAGGCCAGCATACATTAAGGCGCTGCTTCTCCCATATGATCCTACCTGTCTACTCCAGTCATCTTTGGAGGCTTTAACTGAGGCTAAACGGGTGGTAACCCAAGAAAGGGTCTTCTCAGTTGTGGCACCAAAACTTTGGAACTCCCTCCCCATGGAGCTTCATCTGCCCCATCAGTATCTTCTGCCAGCGGGTGAAGACTTCTTTTGTTTTGTTTGGCATACCTCCAGTAACTGTTCTTGCCCTCCTCTCCAGTTTTGATATTATATTTGTGTGTTTATATGTTTTTACAGAATCATTTTATATACATACTTTATTTTAAATACCATAATATTGGAATGTTTCAATGTTTGCCACCTTGGGGGACCCTATTTGAGCAGGAAAGTGGCATAGAAATGTTTAAAATAAATAATAGTTGTGTAGCCCAACCTGCTTCTCTCTGTGCTTCAGTACATTAACTTACGTTTTAAATTTATTTGACTTCATTTATTCCCCACCTTCCTTCCCAATGGGGACCTCAAACCAGTTCAACATCATTCTCCATTTTATCCTCACAATAGCCCTGTGAGGTAGGTTAAGCTGAGAATGTGTGGCTGGCTCAGAGTCAGCCAGCAGTTTCCACGGCAGAGTGGGGATTTGAACCCGAGCCTCTCAGATCCTACGCCGACATTCTGAGGTGTGGCTCAGGGTATTTATGAGACAGAAGCAGAATATTTTTAATACTTGACCCTGAAATATGGAAGTGTCTTGAGCATGTACAGAACAACCCTTCCTTGCTACCAATAGAAATCAAGCTGGATAGACTGACTATCTCTTCCCAGTTTCATAACATCTTTCTCAGTATTCTTTCCCATGGGAATGACGAACTAGTTTGAGCTTGTCAGAGCGCCAAAGCTAAGCGGGGTTGGCCCTGGTTAGTCGCTGCTGTTGTTCAGCACTGTGTATAGTATAGCCAGGAGATCCTAAGATTGTCTGGCAGCCAGCAGTTCTAGCTGTTTTAGTGTTATGCACCACTAGGTGGCGAGCGAGACTTGTTTTTCTTAAGGCAAGAGACATTTCAGAGGTGGTTTGCCACTACCTGCCTCTGCGTCACAGCCCTGGTATTCTTTGGAGGTCGCCCATCCAAACACTAGCTTAGCTTCCGAGATCTGACGAGATTGGGTTAGCCTTGGCTATCCAGGTCAGGGGCCTGGTTAGTACTTGGATGGGAGACCACCACTGAAGTCCAGGGTTGCTACACAGAGGGACACAATCGCAAAGCACCTCTGCTCACCTCTTCCTTAGAAAACCCCACCAGGGCTCGCCGTCAGCTGTAACTTGGCAGCACTTAATTAATGACTGTAAAGCAGGAAAACTTTTGGCTGTGAGCCACGAGAATGGATTACGGTTGTTACTGAAGCTCCTCCCATATCTCAGCAGAGGAGAACACCAGAGATGACCCCCCCCCTCCTTTTAAGTCTGGGGAAAGCCAGCTTCGAGTAAGCCAGGGCAAGAGAGTGCATGTCCAGGTTTTGTTGATTTTGGCTGTGTGTTATCAGGGAACCAGGATCCGGACACCTGCTTCCTGGCCTGGAGCCCTTTTGTCTGCAGTTTGGCTGGGGCGGAAGAAGCCCGAGAGGCCTCCCCACGCTTGATTTTGCTGTACTTCTACATTCCGGTTCTCAGCTGGGCGCACTGGTAGGAGTGAAGAGGGGCCCGCCAGCCCAGTAGGAAACAGCACCTTTGTCACAGCAAATCAAGAAGAAGAAGAAGAGATTGGATTTATACCCCGCCCTTCACTACCCAAAGGTGTCTCAGAGCGGCTTATAAACTCCTTTCCTTTCCCCTCCCCACAACAGACACCCTGTGAGGTAGGCGGGGCTGAGAGAGCTCTTTCAAGGACTGCCCATTCAAGGACAGCTCTTATCAGAACTATGACTTGCCCAAGGTCATCCAGCCAGGTGCAAGTGGAGGAGTGGGGAATCAAACCTGGTTCTCCCAGATTAGAGTCCGCGCACTTAACCACTACACCAAACTGGCTCTACACCAAATCAACCAAGATCCACGTGACCACTAAGTTATCAGTAAGAGCTGCCCGTTAGGCCATACTTTCCTCCATGTCGTGTGTGCAGAATATTGTCAAAACAGTTCCAGGATCAACAAGCTACAGTCCAGCAGAAGTTTTCTGCTACTAGTTTTGCATACAACCTTTTGTAGGTGAACTGAGGGGCCTACGCCGAATTTGCAAGATTTCTTCCTTCTGTGGAACAGTTACCCCTGCCCCACCGCCCAGCAACTCCAAGCTCTCAATTTGGTGACGCATATTGCATATGAGTACACAAGTCTTTACAATGCAGCTCCTATGTATCTTTACCTTGGTGTAAAGCCTACGGAACTCAGCATGCTTAGTAATCCTGAATAGGGTTGGGCTGTGCAGTCAATTGGTTTTTAATCCATTAAATCTGCATACAGGCAAGACAAGAATTAGGGAGGTTGGGGGGGGCAGCTGTTAACGATGCATGGCGGGGTTGTGCAGGATGCATTCTGTTGATTTATTTTACAATTTATTTTTGGCAAATTGTATTAAATATATTGAAATGTTTTTTAAAATCCATTGCCTGGTTTTGATGGTAGGGGGAATTAATCTCAGATAATCAGCAAAAGTTCCACTCACGGAAATGAAATTGGAAGAATGGAGCAAATCCCCCGCCCACATTATTTTCTCCCTCATCCCGTACCCCCACCCCCAGCATGCCTGGCTGCCTCCTCCCAACCTCAGTATGTCAATATTAAGTTTAGCACTGGAGTAAAAAGAGTCTCAGCGTCCATTTCTTTCTTTGTCCCTCCCTGAGTACTTGCAAGAATACAAATTCTACAGCTGACATTGTCAACAAAATACGTACCCCCCCCCCCCGGGACATTTCTCAACATTTAGATGGATTAATCACAGGGAATTCTTCCCAAGACTGTTGTTCAAGTCAAAGCAAAACTCCTTTTAGGTTTTGGAACAAAGTGCCCCTGAGCATATACAGAATGCACAATCCCCACCGAACAACCTCTGCCAGCTCTCACCCTGGGTTTCAGTCCCTGCACCTCCCAGTTTGGAAATGAAGAATCACTGATTGCTAAAGAGTTAATCTCTGGATTGGAGCAACTGGAGGGTAAATAAGGAGCTTGCTGATAATTGCAGAGTTTAAGGCACCCACCCACTCCAGAAGCAAAACACTTTTCAGAGAAGACGAAAGTGATTCCCCCCCATGTAAAACATTTATCAGACTCCCAAGGAGATTTCTTGCACCCACACTTCTTGGGGATCATTTTGCCACACTTCCAGTTTTGGGGTAGCAGATACCATGAGAGTCACACACTGCATTCCCCAACCCACAAGACAACAGGATATTGCCTCCGCTCCACCCCAGGTTTGGCTGTATCCTGGAAGAGAGATCTTGGGAGTCCTTGAGGGGGAACAGGAAGCCGTTTCCCAGCCCTCAATTTCCTGCTATCCAAGGCTGTCTCTAGGAAACAATACAATGACTGATTCTCTGGACTTCCAAGCATGTTTCACTGACCACAAGAAGAGTTCAGTGCAGGCCAAAAACTTACTACTTTCACCAACAGCAGTCGATCTGATAAAAGGCATCCCTCCAACAGTTTGCATCCTCTGTGTGTGTGTGTGTGACTGACACAGTTAACCTCCCTAGGACATAAATCTTCATAGGCACACAAATTCAGTTCTGGCAAACATTCAGCCATACGCCCTGCAGTTGAAGTGGAGGGTTTTTTTTCCCCCTAGGGCTGCCATCTTTGAAAATCTCAGTCCAAATTGAATTGTTGGGCAGCTGCTGTCATCTGAGCAGCAGAGAGAAAGATGCCTAGTCTCCATATTGCAGAAAGGATGTTGCAGAGTTGGGGGGAAATGCAGAAGGGGGCAACCAGGTGTACAGAATTGTGCACGGGGCCGAGAGAGTAGATCAAGAGGACTTTTTCTCCCTCTCTGATAATAACAGATTGTGAGGGCACTCAAGGATGGGCAACAGATTCCAGGCAGACAACAGAAAACATCTCTTCACTCAATGAGTAATTAAACTGTGGGATTCACTGCCAGGGGACACAGTGAGGGCCAGGAGCACAGATGGGTTTAGGAGGGGCTTAGCCAGAGTCATGCAGAAAAGATCCATCAATGGCTACAAGCCATGGTGAGCAACAAACACCTGAAGCCCAGTACTAGGAGGTAACATAAGAGGGGGGAAGGCCTTGGGCTTTCTATGCCCTGTTTGTCCGCCTCCAGGGCAACTGGTTGGCTCCTGTGTGAAATGGGATGCTGGAATGGATGGACCACTGCTCTGTTCGTTTATGCCCCCCTTCCACTTATTTCCTAGGGGGGAGGAGTACAGGGCATTCTCTAAAACTGGAGACCATTCTTCTGGAGGTCCCTACCCCTACATAAGCTCCTTCAAGTATTGTGAGGGGGCAGTTGTTGCATCTAGGATTCTCCTCTCACAAGAGATTATTCAAACAAGTTTGGCTGCATCTTTTTAACAGGAGGGAATCTCTTGCCCTTTACAGTGACTTATCTGGATCTCTCACCCCATGCACCTTTAGTTCCTCGGCAAGGCTCCATCAGGGGTGGGGTCTTTCTGCATGTGGTATAAAAACCAGAGCTGGGGTAGGATAAAATACAACAGGGTAGAGGTCTGGAGGAAGCTCTCTATCTCTTGCTTCCTCCTCCAAATAGTTGAAAATCACCAGCCAAATTCAGTCCGGTCCCCCCCAGCATAAATCATACAACATTCAGAATTCCTCCTTTTCCTTTACTCGGTACTGCCACAGATATATAATTGCTTCCCAAGCAGCTGGAGTCATTGATGCTGCCTTCCCCACCTCTCTTCCCTCCCACAATCCAGTGCATTAAAAAAAAAAGAATCTCGTGGTACCTTAAAGGTCTGCAGGTTTATTACGGCAGAAACTTTTTGTTAGTCTTTAAGATGACCAAAGACACTTTTTTTTTTTAAAGTTTGGACCCTTAACAGAATAACATTGCTACCCCTCTGTAATTTGCATACGGGAAGTTCAGTCTTTTTGTGGTAGCGGGGAAAACTGCACTCCGCTTGGGATCCCTCATCACTGAGGTCAGCAGGGAGAAGTCCATGGCCCCGAGGGTTCCCAAAGTCTAACCATGGCAACTGCATTCACGGAGAAGATATGAAGACTTCTGTGAAATCTCAAAGGTTGCTACCTTAAACGATAGACATTCACTGCTGCAAAAATGCCTCTCTCCAATTCTGGGGGACATTCCCGAAATATCTGAACATGCAGGTTCCCATGTCCTAGAATGGCTGGGCTGAGATGTACCCTGGTCCAGAGCTGTGTGTCTGTACGCGTCTTGGGAATAGCTGAAAATCAGGAAGCACCTCCCATTTTGATCCACAGGGATGTCCAACAAGACGGTGACCGACAATGGGCCTTCGTCTGTTACCATAACAGAACTTTGCTTCCCGTCTTGCATTATGGCTTTACAAAAAGAGTTCAGTGTAACATCAAAAACTGGCCGCATTCAGCAGAGCACAAATATAGCAACGTTCATGTGCCCCTGTGTCTTTTTTAAAATCATGGTGAGAATACCACCACCTCCCTCCACCAAATCCTCGGGTTTCAGCTACTGGGACGGGGTGGGAAAGAAAGGCAGGCAAGCCGAGCGGCTTTCTCGAGGGGGCCTGCTGTGCGGCACAGCTTGCGTCCATTTCCCCCAGGCAAGGATGGGCCAGCCAGCGCCTCCCACTGGGAAAGCCCCGCCGCCGCGGCCCACGGGTGGGCTGGAAAGGCTGCCCCTTAGTCGTCGGGGGAGCAGGCGGGGTGCAGCTGGTCCGGGCTGCCGACGCTGCCGGTGCTGGAGCTGCCGTCGCCCAGGTCGCGGGGTCCGCAGGGCAGGCTGAGCTCCGAAGAGCCGCCGCCGGGGCTGGGGGTGGCGTCGGGCCGGACGGAGGCGCACTCCTCCTCGAGGGCCAGGCAGAGCTCCTTGAGCTCCAGGTTGTCCTTGGCCAGGCGCTCCTGCAGACCCTCCAGGCCGGCCAGCTTGCGCAGGCAGGCGGCCACCTCGTCGCGCAGCACCTGCGCCGCGTGGTGCCCGAAGAGCTGCCAGTGGCGCGCCAGCCGCTTGGCCTTGAGGCGGTCCTCGTCGAGGAAGCAGCACAGGTCGCGCAGCTCGCGGTTCTCGGCCTGCAGCCGCCCGTTGACGGCCTTCAGCTCGCGGATCTCGCGGAGGTGCTCCTGGAGCTGCCGATTGACGCCCTGGATCAGGCGGCCACGCTGCACCAGCGCCGCCAGCTTCTCGGCCTCCTCGTGGCGCAGGCGGCGCACCAGCTCCTCTTTGCTGCAGCCGCCCAGCTCGGCGTCGCTCAGCTCGGCCACGGGCGGTGCCGGTGGAGGGGCCTCCGGGCTCGCCGGGGCTCCGCCCGGCTGCGCGGCCTCGCGGGCCGGGAACATCGCTGGGGCGCACGGAGGGGGACTCCCCCACGGCGTGCGCTCACCTCCAGCCAGGGCGCGGCGGCGGCGGCATCTCAGTCTCGCCTCTCTCAGCTGCAGCAGCAGCAGCAGCAGGACATCCTGCCGGGCTTTCCCTTTCCTCCTCCCTCGGGATAACGGGACTGGCGGCGCCGCAGAGCGAAGCAAGCGCGCCGGCCGCTGCAAATGCACGGGTTAAACGGTAGGGGAGCAGGTGCATACTTGGAGAGGGCGCCTGCGCCGAAGGAGGGAGTGGGGGCGGCAGATAAAACGAGTGAGCCCCCCCTCCCCGTCCGCCCCGAAGAACGAGAGGGGTGGGAGACGGCTCTGCGTGCGCGGAGCGAGCGAATTTGTGCGCGGACGAGATGGGTGGGTGGAGGGAAAGGAAAGGTTGCCAAGGCCTGGAGGGAGGGAGGGAGGGAGGGGGAGCGGCTGTTGTTGCGGCGGTGGCGTGTTTGAACGCCGTCCAGTCTGCGATTAGGAGGGCCGCCCGCCGCGGGCAAAATGAGAATTTAATCCGGATTAAGGAAAATCTACTAAACGCGGATTCTTTTACTCTTAAAAAAAAGTCCTCAGGATGAAAGAAGACAGACAACGCAAAATCATATGAATTGCAACGAATTTTCCCTTTTTCTTATGGGAGGAATAAAAACAAACCCGTCAGTGCAAAGACTGGGACAATGCAATCCCAGGCAAAATTCCCGCAGTTTAAACCTGCTGATTTTAGAGGGCTGAGGCGTGAATAACTAGGCATGGGATTGCATACTGTTATTTATTTTAGATGAATGAAGCTGGAATCCTCACAGCCGGCTCCAGAATATGTAAAAAGGCAAGGTTACTGGAAGGTCAGTTTAAGAAAACTAGTTGTATTGCAATAGGATAATTCTCAGTGGCTTTCTGTGTTTCCAAACAGCCAGGGAGCCAAAGGGTAGGCATGCATCCCCACCCTGTTTGCTCTGCTTTATTACATCTCTTGCTTCACTAATAACCCAACACTGACTCAGTGCAGACCTCAGAATCCAGGGGTCAGGGCACTCTTGGCTGTTTCTGCCCATCAACTACCAGAACACCCCACAAGTACTCACTCCCCCCGCCTGCCCAGGCCCCTTTCTGCAGTCATATGTTTGGATTCCCATAAAACTTTGTGGCACTTGTGGATTAGACAACCACGAGAGGTTGTAGAGCCAGGGGTCATTTCCTGCAGGAGCGCAGAGGAGCGGAGCTCCAGCAGTAAAGAGCCCAGGGGGCGGGCACATGCAACAAGCCCCACCCCCTGCTCCCAGCAGCCCTCAGTCAGAGCAAGAAGCAGCCAGGTAAGCTGCAGAGCCCCCCCCCCCCGCCTCCAGGTCCAGAACAGTCCAGTGGCACCTTTAAGACCAGGTTTTATTCAGGTACAAGCTCTCCCTCCTCTGCGACGACAGATCTGCACGTTCCCCCCCCCCCCCAATAGCTAGCAACCCAAAACAGTCCAGTGGAGCCTGAGCGGTGGGTGTTGCCTTCTGACACACTTCCGGTGATGGGGGGTATGGCGTATGCAAATAAGTTATGCTAATGAGTTATGCTAATGAGCTCCTGCACCTCTTTTTCTAGGAAATTACCCCTGTGCAGAGCAATCTGTGACAGGTGAGCCAAGATGAATTGTTCCTTTCACAGACATGTGAAGCTGCCTTCTGATCAGTATTGTCTACTCAGACTGGCAGCAGCTCTCCAGGGTCTCAGGCAGAGGCCTTTAACATCACCTACTAGCTGGTCCTTTTAACTGGAGACCAGTGTTCCCTCTAAGCTGAGTTAGAGTGAGCTAGCTCACAGTATTTTAGCCTCTGGCTCACAGATTTTTGTCTTGGCTCGGGAAGGATGGCTCCAGAGCAAACTAATTTATGCAGCAGCCAAATCGCTTGCTCACAACTTTAATGGCAGGAGCTCACAAAGTAGACTGTTGCTCACAAGACTCCACAGCTTAGAGGGAGCATTGCTGGAGACGTCGGGGATTGAACCTGGGACCTTCTTCGTGCCAAGCCAGTGCTCTGCCATTGAGCCATGGCCCCTCCCTATCAGTGGGTGCCAACCTGAGGAGTTAGTGCTCGAACAGAAAGGCCTCTGTACCAATGGTAGTCAGCTGAAGGCCTGAGAATGGGTGCAGCCCCCAGAGGTATTTATGTGCGTGGGTTTTTTGTTTAAGTTCAGTTACACTTGTAAGGAAAAGAAAAAATGCTTTAATGTTGTAACAATAAAATGTTCTTGTGCATTAGCAATATGGTTTGGGTTTTGTGTTTTTCCATTTTCTATGCTGTGCCTCCCCTGCGCTTGAAGTCACGTGCTCCATAACTACAGCCTTTACATACAGTTTTCAAATCCGTGAATAATTCCACACATTCAGGAGCAAATTAGAAAGATGCCATGGACTTTTAAAATAAATAACATTATAAGCTAAATATTGAAGACACTTTGTCACTGGGCACCTGGTATCTTTTGTACACTAAGAAGGCTGTTGTGAACGAGAGTTACACCCTTGTCAACCCACTGAAGTCAGCTCTCTTTAAGACGGCACTCTAATACACTAATATTTCCCAAACACAGAATTTACAGATCATATAATGTGCCCTGAACAGGAGAGGACTGGGTTCTTTTTCTCCAGCCAGTTTTGTTGGTTGCCTCACTGAACTGACACAAGGAATGTTTTCCCTCATTTCAAGAAAATGTATTTCTTGAATTTTGTAAAATTCAAATGAATCAGTTTTCCCCCTCTCAGCTTTCTTCACTGTCCAACTTTCACACCCACACATAGTAATGGGGGGATACTATGGTATGAATGATCTTGATTTTGGTTGCCAGTAACACAGCCCAAACTTAAGGATCTTTTCTAGCTTCTTCATGGCCGACCTTTCCAGTCTCAATCGCCTGATTTCTTGGTTGTAGCCTCCCTTTGGGTTGATGATGGAGCCAAGGAACATAATTATTTAAAAGATGCAAAGCTCTCCCCAGTAGTCATTAGGAATCCCTATTTTGCATTCCACACTTTCCCCCCTATTAAAAATGTAAAAGTGTTTTCCCACATACAATCACAAACAAAAATCCCATGTAACCTTATCTTCCCCAGTGTAGCCCATCAACAAGAGAAGTAAGAACTGCACACACAGGTATCTTAAGAGTAGAGTGTTTTTTTATAAAAAGAAGACCAAGAATGGGGAAGAACAGTGCGAGGCCGTAATATGACTCCAGCTAAATAAAGTATGGAGAGAGGGTGAGGCATCACTGCTCAAAGAGATATAAGACATCTTGGAGTGAAAATGAGTGGAAGCAGGGGTCATTTCGTAGAAAAAGAGCTAGGGGGACTCATTAGCATAACTCATTAGCATATGCCACACCCCCTGACATCAGGGGCCCGGCGGTGGACCTGCAAGGCTGGCAGAAGTGCGAGGAAGCCCCGCCAAGGCCCTCCCTGGCCCCAGGCAGGCAAGGGTAGGGAGAGGCGGGGAGGAAGCAACTTACCCTCCCTCTTCTCCTGCCTCTTCCTGGCTGAATGAGGGCTGGAAGTGGGGCGGCCAGAAGCAGGGGGCGGGGCTTCATCGTGTGCCCCGCCCCCTGCACCTCACCCAGGGGAACTGCGTTCCCCCGCGTTCCCCCCCGAAATGACCTTTGAGTGGAAAGAACATTAAGAATCTGAGATATGCAGATGATACCAGGTTACTGCTAGAAAACAGTGAAGACTTGAAATGACTCCTGC
>NW_015174283.1:257687-267287 GCF_001447785.1 Gekko japonicus | reverse complement strand
CTGAAGGTTAAAGCAGAAAGTGCCAAAACAGGATTACAGCTGAATATCAAGATGACAAAAGTAATGATTACTGGAGAATTACACAACTTTAAGATTGATCATAAAGAAACTGAAATTGTTCAAGGTTTTCTATTCCTTAGCTCTATCATCAACCAAAAAGGGAGTTTGTACCCGGAAGGAAATTGAGACTGGGAGGGCAGGCATGAAGGAGCTAGAAAGATTCTTAAGTGTAGGGATGTGTCAAGATGACTAAGAGCAAGTTAATTCATGCCATGGTATTCCCTGTACTATGTATGGGTGTGAAAGCTGACAGGAAGAAAGTGGATTGATGTTAAATGTGTTGGATGAGAGTTTTATGGATCCTGTGGACTACCAAAAAGAAAAGTGGGTTCTCTAGCAAATCAAGCCTGAACTCTTCCTGGAAGCTAAAATGACTAAACTGAGGCTATCATACTTTGGTCACATTATGAGAGGACACTAGAAAAGACTATAATGCTAGGAAAAGTTGAAGGCCACAGGAAAAGAGAAAGACCCAAGATGAGATGGATTGACTCCAGGGGTTATTTCCTGCAGGAGCGCACAGGAGCGGAGCTCCGGCAGTAAAGAGCCCAGGGGGTGGACACATGCAACAAGCCCCACCCCCTGCTCCCAGCAGCCCTCAGTCAGAGCAAGAAGCAGCCAGGTAAGCTGCAGAGCTCCCCCTGACCCCCTGGTCCAAAACAGTCCAGTGGCACCTTTAAGACCAAGTTTTATTCAGGTACAGGCTCTCCCTATTCTGTGAGGACAGATCTGCACGTCCCCCAGTAGCTAGCAATCCAAAACAGTCCAGTGGAACCCGAGCGGTGTGTGTTGCCTTCTGACACACTTCCGGTGATGTCAGGGGGTGTGGCATATGCAAATAAGTTATGCTAATGAGCTCCCGCACCTCTTTTTCTACGAAATGACCCCTGATTGACTCAATCAAGGAAGCCAGGGCCCTTAGTTTGCAAGACCTGAGCAAGGCTGTTAATGATAGGACATTTTGGAGGTCATTAATTCATAGGGTTACCATAAATTGGAAGTTACTTGATACCATTTAACACACAAGAAATGCCCTACCTGTCATTTGTACTGTGGAGTAGCAGCCTGGTTATCAGGCTGGGAGAACAAGGCACAACCTGGAGCTAACACTCCTATCCTAAACAGGTCTACTCAGAATCCTACCAAAGTCCACTCAATGAGGCTTGTTCTCATGAAAGTGGTCTTAGGATCACACTGTAAAATTGCTATTTCCTGACCAACAGCAGCATTAAGGGTTGTATGGATCTAGGGGGTTTACAGTCCCCAGGGTGACCTCACTATTAATAGGAATAACTCCAGAAAAGATGGTGTGGGTGTGTCTTTTGGCATCTTAAAGACAGCATGCTTTTTATTCTGCCCATGAAAACTTAGGCAAGAACAAAAACTTGTCTGTCCATAACATGCCATATTTCTACCAATTATTAATGGGGATGGGGAAGTTGTAGGACACAAACAATGGGGTGTGTTTTTTTTTTCTAATGTAATGGCCAACCAAACCCAAATCTTTGTTAAGCCCTTGGGGAATGGTGTCATATTTCTCTTTTGTTGGTGTGCTTATGAACTGATGGTGTATTGGGGTCACTGGACCTACCACTGTTTGTTTTTGGCTAAAGCCTCATGGCATGTCAGACTGGACATAGGAGGTGAACTGTTCTCAGGTTTCAGGTGAGCAGCAGTGTTAGTCTGTAGTATTAGAACAAAATTTGAGTCCAGCAGCACCTAAAGACTAACAACATTTCCCAAGGTATAAATTGTCATGAGTCAAAGCTCACTTTCTCAGATGCCTACCTAAAATTTGTTATTCACAAAAGTTTGGTGGTGGTAGAAAGTGCCATCAAGCCACAGCTGACATGGCGACCCCATGGGGTTTTCAAGGCAAGAGAGGTTCAGAAGTGGTTTGCCATTGCCTGACTCCACGTCACAACTCTGGTATTCCACTGGTCTCCCATCCAAATACTAGCCAGGGCCAATCCTACTTAGCTTCCAAGATCTCACAAGACTGGGCTACCCTGGACTATCCAAGTCAGGGTCACAAAAATGTATACCCTGGAATTTTTGTTGGCCTGCAGGTGCTACTGGACTTGAATTTTGTTCTCAGAGCTGTGGCTGGACCAGCATTTTAGGTGTACTGGAACATAATTTTGCAGGTTACACACACTATTAAGCCTGTGGAATGCCCACTGTAGCTCCCTTTGCATTAACTTGAGCAAATCCTCTTTCAAGGGCATTTAGATAGTTTCAAGTCAGAAAGTAATGGCTCACATCTGCTGGTGTTTTATTGGGGGGGGGGATGCATTGTTGTAGTGGTTAAGTGCACGGACTCTAATCTAGGAGAACCGGGTTTGATTCCCCACTCCTCCACTTGCACCTGGCTGGATGACCTTGCGCAAGCCGTAGCTCTGATAAGAGCTGTTCTTGAAAAAGAGCCGTTTCTGTCAGAGCTCTCTCAGCCCCACCTACCTCACAGGGTGTCTGTTGTGGGGAGGGGAAGGGAAAGGAGTTTGTAAGCCGCTCTGAGACACCTTTGGATAGTGAAGGGTGGGGTATAAATCCAATCTCTTCTCTTCTTTTTTTCTTATTACATTCCAAAAGTATCCCGAGCCTTGGGACATCTTAAACACTAACACATTTATTGTGGTATCAGGTTTTGTGAGCCAGGTCCATTTCACCAGATGTCTAAACTGTTCTCTAAGTTGGCATGCGTTCATGTGCACGGACACATCTGGGGATATCAGCAGTTTGCACTGAAGATGCCAGAGACTGATCATCCTAGGATTGTCTACAGAACAGAAGCTCAACCTCTGAACCTCAGCCCTTCCCTGTTCTCAGCTCCAGCTACATTTTTGGCCTCAAGGACTATGCTTAGTTCTGGTTGCTCCAAAAGCCTTTTGGCCGGTCAGTGATTCTTCAGAGGACAATACAGGCAACTATTTAACTTGCATAAGTATCAGCAATAGAATCCAACCCATACACAGTATCTCAGGGCATGGCTGGCTTGTACAAAGGAAAACTGCGTTTGGAAAAGAAAGTTCTATATAGAAGCATGATTTGAATCCCCATGTAGATGATGGGATACAGCTTAGATCTAAACCACAAAGGGCTGATAGCTTTGAGAAGAGCAGGAGATGCCTGGCAGAGATGGGCATCTGGGAAAATAGGCTGTGCACCCATGGAAGTATGAATGGAAGAGGGATTGCCAGTTGGGGCTGAAACCTACACCTGCTCTCATTGCTGGTGCAGCCCTAATCCAACTCAAGCAGACCTTTGGGTTGTTACCAGCACCTGAGGCACCCCTTGGCTCCATTTGCTCATGGCTGTCTGTGTTCCTGAAGGGCACAGAGTTGCCAACCTCCATGCAGAAGAAGAAGAAGAGATTGGATTTATATCCTGCCCTTCACTACCCAAAGGTGTCTCAGAGCGCCTTACAAACTCCTTTCCCTTCCCCTCCTTGCAACAGACACCCTGTGAGGTAGGTGGGGCTGAGAGCTCTTGACAGAAACTGCTCTTTTCCAAGAACAGCTCTTATCAGAACTACGGCTTGCCCAAGGTCATCCAGCCAGGTGCAAATGGAGGAGTGGGGAATCAAACCCGGTTCTCCCAGATTAGAGTCCACACACTTAACCACTACACCAAACTGGCTGGAGACCTCTGATCTCCAGATGACAGATCCATCCCCCTGGAGAAAATGGTTGCTTTGGAACGTGGGCTCTATGGCGTTATATCCAGCTGAAGTCCCCCTCCCCAAATCCCACCCTCCCCAAATTCCAACCCCCAAAGTCTCCAGGAGTTTCCCAACTCAGAGCTGGTCGTCTGAGCAGAGTAACCCTAGCAGAGTAACAGCTGACCATGACCTTTGGGGGGTAAACTGGCCCAGGAGGGATCCGATTGGGCATTTTCAGAGTTAAATTCAGGAAGGAGACTAATCATGTAGGAAGGATCATGGCATCCGGCCCCATCACTCCTTGGCAAATAGAAGGGGAAGTCGTGGAAGTAGTGACAGACTTCACGTTCCTGGGATCCCAGATCACCGCAGACTGTGACTGCAGCCATGAAATTAAAAGACGCCTGCTCCTTGGGAGGAAAGCGATGGCGAACCTAAACAGCATGATAAAAAATAGAGACATCACCCTGCCAACAAAAGTCCGCATGGTCAAAGCAATGGCATTCCCAGTAGTCATGTATGGCTGCGAGAGTTGGACTATAAGGAAGGCCGAGCGCCAAAGAATAGATTCTTTTGAACTATGGTGCTGGAGAAGACTCTTGAGAGTCCCTTGGACTGCAAGAAGATCAAATCAGTCAATCCTAAAAGAAATCAACCCTGACTGTTCCCTGGAAGGCCAGATAATGAAATTGAAGCTCAAATACGTTGGCCACCAAATGAGAAGGGAGCACTCACTGGAAAAAACCCTGATGCTGGGAAAGATTGAAGGTCAAAGAAGACGGGGACGGCAAAGGATGAGATGGTTAGACAGTGTCATCGATGCAACGAACATGAAATTGAGCCAACTTCAGAGGATGGCGGAAGACAGGAGGGCCTGGCGGGAGCTGGTTCATGGGGTCGCGAAGAGTCGGACTCGACTGTGCAACTGAACAACAACAAGGACTAGGATTAGAGGATTCGGATAGACAATAAATTTCTTCTGGCATCTAGGATAAAAAGGTTGCCTAATGCCTACCCTTGTTTAAACAGTTCTGAAAGAGAATTAGACAAAGCTGACAGTGGACAGTTTTATCAGTGGCTATCACCAGTGTTCCCTCTAAGATGAGTTAGTGTGAGCTAGCTCACAGTGTTTTATCTCACCCATTTTTGTCCTCACTCAGGAAGGAGGGCTCCAGAGCAGACTAATTTATGCAGTAGCCAAATCACCTGCTCACAACTTTAATGCCAGTAGCTCAGAAAGTAGAATTTTTGCTCACAGGACTCCACAGCTTAGAGGGAACATTGGCTATCACCCATGATGCTTAAACGGAATCTCCACGTTCAGGAGCCGTGTACCTCTGAATACCAGAAGATGAGGGCAAATGCCAGGGGAGGGCGATCTCTCGCATACAGGTGCTGATGGGCATTCCAAAAGCATTTGGTTGGCTGAGCTGGGAAACAGGATACTGGATGAGATGGATCCTGACAGTCACCCAACTTTGATGCTTCTCCCTGTCAGGTACCTTGCCTTGCAACTATTACAGAAACAGGACCCCCCTCACACACACACACACACCTTGCCTAGTTAAGGAAAAAACTACATTGAAGAACTAAATTTAGATTTCTCTTATCTTCCAGCACCCACCCACCCACACACACACAAGAACTCTATTTGGGTTACTGAAGCAGAATCTGTAGCCAGCTACCCATACTAATCAGATGACAGAACATTTGGGCGTGATTTTCTCTTCACTGCAAGATAAGCTGTGCCTGCAACAAATTCGCCCTCAAACCAACTACAAAAATGGCATGAAAGCATTGTGGCTTTTGGGGGAGAGGACAACAGTGTACGCTACCTGAAGCTTCCTGGAGGATGAATGGGACAACAGACATTAACGTTTGTGCTCAGAGTACAGGCCCAACCAGGAAATTAAATGACGCAGTGAGGTTTCACCAGTTAAATTTCAGCCTTGCTGTACAGCTGTCACAGACAGAAATCCTGGGGGGAGAGTTGATCCAAGCCTCTGACGTGGCCGCGTGGAGGATGAAAACGGCCTTTGTCTTGGCACTGGGAGAGGAGCCATAAAGACTGGCAAGGGAGAGTGTGTGGGCCCTGGGCCATAATGGGTTGGTTGTCATTTGCTTCAGTAAGCCATATGTTACGCCACAACACTACAGAAGCTTCTGCTTCTGCAACAGGAAAGCATCCTCTTCCATTTTGACTAAGAGCCAAGAAAGGAACAGCCAAAGAAGCTCTGTGGAGAAAAGGTTATGAGGTAGTGCTTGAGGGCTGTGGTGGCCATTTCGAGTGCTGTTGAGGCCCAGGGAACAGGAGAGAAGGCAGGTCTGACCTGCGGGGCAAGACTTGTTGGGAAGTTCTCCTCGTCTTCAGCTAGGCTTGTTGCAGCCATACTTTCCAACGGATTGTGCCCCATGTTAACTAGCATGTGTGTGGGGGGTCAGGTTTTATCTACCTCATTTATATCTAGCCTGTCTTCCCAGTGGGTCCTCAAAGCAGCTTACATCATTCTCCTTTCCTCCATTTTGTCCTCACAACAACCCTGTGAGGTAGGTTAGGCTCCAAGTGTGGGACTGGCCCAAGATCACTCAGTGAATTTCCATGGAAGAGTGGGGATTCAAACCTGGGTCTCACAGATTCCAGTCTGACACTGTAACTACTCCATTACTCTTGTGTATTTGTGTTTTGTATCCAAATTAAGGGGGGGGGGGTTAGACACC
Source organism: Gekko japonicus (assembly GCF_001447785.1). Classification (NCBI taxonomy): domain Eukaryota; kingdom Metazoa; phylum Chordata; class Lepidosauria; order Squamata; family Gekkonidae; genus Gekko; species Gekko japonicus. The sequence goes on along the minus strand of NW_015174283.1, from coordinate 260,848 downwards.
AGAATTGGGTTGCCTAGAGCTGTCCTTGTTTACCTTGAATTTCTCACTGCGCGCCTCGCCTGTTCTTTTAGCAAAGTAGCTTCACAAGCCCAATTGGGCTAAGAAATCTGGAATATAAGTAAGTGCAATGCCCTGGGCCTGTGTAGGAGGATATCCCTGCAGTTGCTAGGCAACAGCAGATACCTGTCCTCTGCTCCCTCCCACGCTCTAACCAGTACAACCCACTCCTTTCTCTCCTATTGCTGGTGACAGAATCCCAGGGGCCTTGGCATCTGAGGCTGCAATCCTTTACACACTTACCTGGGGATAAATCCCACTGAATGCAGCAGTACGTCCAAGTAAACATACACAGATTTGCACTGCGGGTCACCACTACTCCATCCTAGCCTTCTCTGTTTTTCAGTAACCATAGATACTGCTGTACAAATAAATGGGATGAGCGGGGGTCATTTCCTGCGGGAGTGCACAGGAGCGGAGCTCCGGCAGTAAGGAGCCCAGGGGGTGGGCACATGCAACAAGCCCCACCCCCTGCTCCCAGCAGCCCTCAGTTGGGCCACGAGGAGCAAGAAGCAGCCAGGTAAGTGGCAGAGTTCCCCCAGCCCGCCTTCAGGTACAAGCTCTCCCTCCTCTGTGAGGGCAGATCTGCACGTTCCCCCCCCCCAATAGCTAGCAATCCAAAACAGTCCAGGGGGTGTTGCCTTCTGACACACTTCCAGTGTTGTCAGGGGGTGTGGCATATGCAAATAAGTTATGCTAATAAGTTATGCTAATGAGCACCTGCACCTCTTTTTTTACGAAATGACCCCTGCGGATGAGGCTTGAAAACCAGGGGATACTCGAGGAATTGCTACATTATGTATTATTTATTTTGTTTGACTTCAGACAAAATAAGTATTATCAATACAATTCAGCTAAAGTTTCAGCCTCTTCGATTTCAAAGTCTGTCTCTTTCTCCCCCACTGGAATTAGTGGGGCTAAAAGGCGCCTGTATTGGCTAGAGAGTCCTTTTCAAAACTGAGTGCTGTTTTATACTGAGGCAATTTTTTTATTTACCTCTTTTGTAGTCCACCTCCCTGGCTGAATTTCAAGGTGGATCACAAAATATAAAAACAGTGCTACCAGAGAGCATGTCAACCAATAAACAATGCAATAGGACAAAGCTACATTATAAAACAATTCAAATAAAAACAATGTATGACATGTTACCCCGTAAACAAGGCAGAAACTGGATTACAAAGGTAGAAGACAATGCAGTAAAAGGAAGAGAGCACATAGAATGAACAATGTAATGGACTACAATCCTATTCCCTTTATAAAATAGCCCTCCTGAACCTTATGCTACAGCCCTATTCTCTTTATTAAAATGCTATTTTACACAATCTGCAGCGTATATAAGGCTGCAATCCTAAACACCCTTTCCCAGGGAGTAAGTGCCATTGAATAAAATGGTGCTTACTTTTTAGTAGACCAGTTTAGGCTTGCTCCCTAAAAGAGGTAAATGTATTTTTCTACAGAACAGTGAACAGATCTCTTGCCATACTTCAGACTCTACACTATAATGTCTGGAATGACAGGGCTTTAATTTGTATGTTGACGTATATACAGTAAGTTGTTATAGGTGGGTAGCTGTGTTGGTTTGAAGCAACAGAACAAAGTTTGAATCCATTGGCACCTTTAAGACCAACAAAGTTTAAGCTTATACTCAGAATTAAACTTCGTTGGTCTTAAAGGTGCTACTGGACTTAAACTTTGTTCAGTAAATTGTTACTATTGAATTATATTGGTAGCAAGGTTCGTAGTGCAGCATAGCCTATCTGAAGTGTGTGTGCTAGCAACGAACAAATTTACACACGGAGCCTCTGTATCAATGCAAAACTAATGTGAGTTCTTCATTATACGGAACTCCAACTAACTAGGATGCATGGAGATACAAGAGACGTGTCCTGCTCTTATGGTGTCAAGATGGAGGAGTCTAGCATTTTGTGAAGAGAGAGCGTGAGGCCAGAAGGAAGTTTCCCTAAGAGTAGCAATCTACACATCAAAGGGATAGCATTAGAGAGATAAGGAAAGGATGTTTGGTGTCCCACCCTATTTATCTCTCTGACTCTCTTGTAGTCTTCCTATGTAGTGTGAGGCTAAGACAGCGCAAAGTCCTTCACTTCCAACACCACCTCTGGATGTCTCATGACTCAGCTCACAAGACTCATCTTCTTCCTTAGCTCTTCAACCTGGAGATTGGAAACCCCAAGACATGATACTACAGTGACAGATTAAAATTAGTAATTAGTAATATTAATATTCACCATCATTTACAATTTCCTACTAATAACATAGAGGCTGCGGTGGCTCAGAGGTTAAGACGCTGAGCTGCAGATTGGAAGGTTTGTAGCTCGGCAGTTCAAGACCCTAGTGCTGCGTGATGGAGTGAGCTCTCCTCTCTGGCCCCCAGCTCCTGCCAACCTAGCAGTTCGAAAGCAAGAAATTGCAAGTAGATAAATAGGTACCACTTTGGTGGGAAGGTAACAGGTACGCCTCGGCGGCGTTTAGTCTTGCTGGCCCCATGACCACGGAAACGTCTTCAGACAGCAGGCTCTTGTCAGCAAGCTGCCATGGTGTTCTGTGTTGCTTGTATCCCTGTACAGTTGTTAACACCCCCCCCCTGTCTGTGCACCTGTATTTTACTCTGCTGTAATGCCTAAGCCAAACAACTGGAGGATGTATTGGGGGAGTACGCTTATTGCCAGCTTGTTGCTTTTAGAGCCTGGGAACTGCACTTGTATTATATCTGGAGATAACCTGGTTCTCAGGGAATGAACGCGCAACCGTTTCCTTTCACCCGCCAGCGGGAACGTGACCCATTGGTTCTGTACCTGTTTCAAATCCCTTTATTATGCTTGCCCTAACCGTTTGTAGTCAGTTCTAACAAAGAACGTGTTTGAGTGTCTTTCCAACGCTTTGAAATAAATTTTGCTTTTCTTTAAACGTGGATTTATTCTCGATGCTTGGGGATCCATCATATTGTTAGAACTCTCTATCTTCCTATCGTCCCGAGTCTGACTTGATCATGAGCGGGGCAGAGGGAAACCTACCTACAACAGAGGGGGACACGGGATCGGTCCCTGCAACCTCCACATCGTTGATCACCACGACCACCATACCTA
>NW_015174283.1:253532-253732 GCF_001447785.1 Gekko japonicus | reverse complement strand
GCTGTTGCTCCTAAGGGGGGGGATGCTGGATCCTGGTGTAAGATGTTACAAGATGCCTGGCCTTTTTTATGTCAATCACTGGATGCTGCTAAGGCAGCCTATAAGGCCCAGGCGGATAAGGGTAGGGTGGTGGGATTGGATTTAAAACCTGGGGACCTTGTTTATATTTCTACGAAAAACATCAAAATGTTCCGTCCTAG
>NW_015174283.1:210498-253264 GCF_001447785.1 Gekko japonicus | reverse complement strand
AAACCGGGAGTTCTCCCGACCTGCCCGGGAGACGGTGGTTAATGTGTATTTTTGAGGGGGCAGTATGTCAGCAAGCTGCCATGGTGTTCTGTGTTGCTTGTATCCCTGTACAGTTGTTAACTACCTCACAGGGTGTCTGTTGTGGGGAGGGGGAGGGAAAGGAGTTTGTAAGCCACTCTGAGACACCTTTGGGTAGTTGTCAGCAAGCTGCCATGGTGTTCTGTGTTGCTTGTATCCCTGTACAGTTGTTAACACCCCCCCCCCTGTCTGTGCACCTGTATTTTACTCTGCTGTAATGCCTAAGCCAAACAACTGGAGGATGTATTAGGGGAGTACGCTTATTGCCAGCTTTTGCTTTTAGAGCCTGGGAACTGCACTTGTATTATGTCTGGAGATAACCTGGTTCTCAGGGAATGAGCGCGCAACCGTTTCCTTTCACCCGCCAGCGGGAACGTGACCCATTGGTTCTGTACCTGTTTCAAATCCCTTTATTATGCTTGCCCTAACCGTTTGTAGTCAGTTCTAACAAAGAACGTGTTTGAGTGTCTTTCCAACGCTTTGAAATAAATTTTGCTTTTCTTTAAACGTGGATTTATTCTCGATGCTTGGGGATCCAACAGCTCTTCGGCTTGGAAACGGAGATGAGCACTGCCTCCTAGAGTCGGATTTGACTAGCTTTCCAGCAAGGGAAACCTTACTAATTAATTATATGCTATTACTTATGTTCTTAACTGCTTCCATAGACCTGCTCACCAGTCCTAATGCTTTCCAGTACCTGTTTCTTTTAACAGCATAGGATTCCACCCACCGGGTTGCCAACCTCCAGGTGGTGCATGGAGATCTCCTGCGATTACAACTGATTTCCAGGTTACAGAGATAAATTCACCTGGAGACAATGGCCGCTTGGGAAGGTGGACTCTATGGTATTATGCCCCATTGAAGTCTCTCTCCTCCCTTCTCAGGCTCCACTCCCCAAATCTCCAGGTGTTTCCCAATTTCCCAACCCAGAGCTGGCAACTCTCCACCCACCTCTCTCCCCATTTGGACCTATACGGTTAAGAATGATTAGTAAGAATTGCACAACCGCTTTGTGTGTACAGACGTTATTAATGAACAGATAATGCTCCTCTCCCCCCCCCCCTCCCGAGTTTAGGCTTGAAAGCAGAGCGCCGCTCCAGCTTTCTCCGTTATAACCCGCTCCCATTGCCAGCACCAGACATGGAATACAGACACCCGTCTACTGGCAGATTTGTGCGTGCGCACATCCTCAGCACAGAGTGACCCGGAAGTTGATGGCCGCGAAAGGTCATGTGAAAAGGCTCTATCCAAGTCTGCGGCTGTCTGTAAGGAGGGTGAGCTGTGTTGCTGAGAAGGGGTGGGTGCTGAGGACTCGGACTCCTGGGTTCTCTGGAAGGAAAAAGGATGGTTCAGATAAATCGGGTGGTTGGAACTAAGATTCCTGGCTTTTCTTGCGCTGGGAGATTGGGGTGGTAACTGGAGGTCCGGTGTTCCCTGATTGAAGCGTCTGGAGAAGCAGTTAGGGATGGGGGGTCCTGCCCCTTTGCCAGAAGCTTAAGGGATTGTTATTTACCAGGTGATGTTATTTTTCTCTACGTTGCTGGCGACCCTCAGTGGATTGGGATGGAGAGAATGGAACTTTAGAAGGGAGATAGGGCTCCTAGGTTTTGTTGATGGGGTAAGGTTGCCCTCTTTTGTTCTCAGGTATATTTGTTCCTCATGTTGAGGGCCTCTGAATGTGTGCAGAATGCCTCTTTGAGCAGAAATGTTTTTTTTTTTAAAGGGCAAAGTGCATCTGGGTCTGTGCTTCCTTCGTGTGTGAAAATCAGCATAGAGGTACATGTAGGGTGTTCCTGAAGGGGCCCTTTTTACTTCATAAATGTATTTAAGACCCCCCCCCCCCAACACACCCACCAGCTTTTTACATTTTCTGTTCTAAAAATTGGTAGGGGGGATGAAATTCTTTCACATGTCAAATGTGTTGGAGCTGGGGGACAGGGCAGAATGGGAGAGGAAATCAAGGTGCCTAGATTTTAGGGTGGAAGAACTTGCATTGGGGATCTTAGCTCTGAAAAGGAGGTATGATATGTGTGTTTTACGGGGAGGGTCTCTGGGAAGCTTGTGAAGCCCACATGCCCTGAAAATGAAATTGAATGAGCCCCCCTCCCCTCAGACATTGGCCTCTGTTCCTCAAGGCTGGGATGAGGTATAAATGAAAGACACAAATAGCAATTCTGCTTTGTAGTTGTGAAAGCTGTATTTTGGGACAAGTTCCTCTCTTTCCTTTATTATTAGCAGCTGCCTGTTTCATCTCCTGAGGTCTCCAGGAGGGAATGGTGGGAGCTGAGGAGCCGGTGGCATAGCCCAGGCCAGGGGGATTTCGCTTCGTGGGTCATGACTAACAATCTGGACATCTTTGTGGGGAACACCACCCTGATTGATGAAGAAGTCTATCAGCTCTGGCTGGATGGGTACTCGGGTAAGGCCTGCATTCCATTTTAGTTTTTTGGGGGGAGGTGGGGGTGTAATGCTTAAATCAAGATTTGTGCAAGCAAGGAGTTACAGCTATAAGAGGTGATTCCCCTCAAAGGGGTGGGTTTTGAAACCAAGGGTCAGGTTCGTTTATGTTTTGCTTCCTCCTAAAGCAGTGGTTATGTACTAGTGGTTCATATACCAGCAGAGGATTGCTGGAGTAGGGTAGGCCAGGCACAAGGTTCTCATAACAGTAAGTAAGAACTTGCCCTCCCTCAACCCCCATGTCCACCTGCAAGAGTGATGTGTGGTCTCCAGCCGATCCTACCTGCCATGGATTATCTATCGGTGACCTTTTGGTATGCTGAATAGTAATAACACAATGCCTGCAAGCATATCAATGTCTTTAAAAAAAACAAACCAGGCCTTTTCTTTCTATCATAGTGGGAATGAGGTTCTTTGATAGAGTGACTGTGGGACAGAAGATAGGAAAGGCTGAAAACCACTGCCCTAAAGCATCCATGTTGATCAAGAGAGAGAGGCCCCAGGATTCTCACGTCTAAACTAAAATGCAAGACCCACAAAAATAGTGGAATAGAGAGAAGACATCAGCCTGACACAGTCAGCATTGAGTTGGAGTCAAACTGACTGGCCCTCATTAGTGTTCTTCCTGGGAGGGAGGGGATGCAGCCCACCCCTCAGGCCCTTAGTCCGCTTTTGCCCCCAAGATGAATCCTCAACTGTAGAAGTAAGTAGTGATCACAACGTTTTTAATTCTGACAATGAAGGATAAGGCTGGCTTGGACTCTGCAACTGAGAAAACGTCTCTCTTAACCCCAGGCACATGAATGATGATTATGTTGCTGTGCTTTGTTATTTTGGTAGCACTGTCAATGTACTTAGTGCTGTCTTGTGTTCCGTAAGCAAAAAAACCCAAACAGCCAAGTCTCTGCACTGAAGACATTTACAATCTGCATTCTGCCATGAGCATGCAGGAGTCTTGTGACAACATTTAAAAAAAAATTAATATAAGTTTTGATGAACACAAAGTGTACGAGAGCTTACAAAAGAACAAAAACTTATTCGTCTTTAAGGTCACACATGAGGCTGCCTTATACTGAATCAGACCATCGGTCCATCAAGGTCAGTATTGTCTACTCAGACTGGCAGTGGTTCTCCAGGGTCTCAGGTCTTTTTTAAGACCGGAGGATGCCTGGTCCTTTTTAAGCGAAGATGCCAGGGATTGAACCTGGAACCTTCTGCATGCAAAGGAGACGCTCTTCCACTCAGCCACAGCCCCACCCCATAATGTGCCACAAGACTCCTGTTTTCTTTTTGCTGCAGCAAACTTGACGTGAAACAACTCCACCATAAGAAAAGCAACTGAGGGATGGCAGCCACGATGAGGGGGTGTATTTCATACTTTAGTATGATTGCATTTGGGAATGTTTGGTTGCATGTTTTGGTGATGGCACCTCTCCTTTGGAATGCCCTCCCCCTTGAGGCTCGCCTGGCACCTCCTTTCCTTTCCTTTTAGGTGTCAGGCCGAAACGACTAACAAGAGTTTCAGGTTATAAGCGTTCAAGAGTCAAAGCTCCCTTTGTCCGAGTAGAAATGGAGATCTGAGACCTTTTATTGTAGTCAAGTGGAAGCGGTGGTGTATAGAATGCTTGTAAAGGGTGCATAGGTACAATGTATATTGTAGGATTTTTAAAAGTCAAATTTCCGCCCGCTGGCGGTGGCTGCACCGTGTCTGTTCCTCCTCCTGCTCCTGTTGGTCGGTGCTCGTGCCCTCCTGTGTCCTCTTCTTCTGCTTCCCTTCAGGAACCATGGGAAGTGTGGTGGCGAGAGCGAAGTTCAGCATTCCCCTGGTGACCGACTTCTACAAGTGTTGGAAACCCAAACACTACATCATTAGAGAGTGAAACTGACCAGTCTAATTCATTGCTCCAGCTGAGAGAAAAACAAAAAATAAATATATTTAAATAGCACAAGTAGTGGAAAGGAAATTTGACTTTTAAAAATGTACATTGTAATCGGCTTGATTAGAGCCGAGGGGAAATGCTTGGGGGCAGAAAATTAGCATCTGCAGTGAGATAAGAATCCTGTGTCCCTATTCAGCCTTGGGGGGGGGGGGGTCAGTTGTTCTGAATTTGTGAATGAACTCAAATCCAGCAGTCTCATGTTATAATTTCTCTTTGAAGTTCCTTTGTTTGAGGACTGCCAGTCTTAGGCCAGCAATGGAATGACCTGGAACATTAAATGTTCTCACACGGGGTGTGTGTGTGGGGTATTTGTATGTGTGCGTGTGCATGCATGTGTGTGTGTGTGCTTGCATGCCTGGAAGTCATGACAACTTCTGGCAACCCCTACTGGGAGCTTGGATGTTTTTCAGGGAGGTGGCTTGATAGCCTGACTCTACGTCCCGAGCTCTGGTATTCCTTGGAGGTCTCCCTTCCGATTACTTCCCAGGGTTGGCCCTGCTTAGCTTTCAAGATGTGATGAGAGCCTGCGCTATCCAGGTCAGGGCATCGCACTGGTTTTTGAGTATTGTGGTTTTTAATATTGGATTTATGTCAATTTATTCTTTTGCGTAGGGACTGACCTATTTGTCCAATGTAGAGAGTGGAAGGGCATTGCTGACATTTGCTGGCATATATAATGTTGCAGCATGAACAAGTGAATGAACCTGAGATGGTATGGCAGGTGTTGTTAGGCCCAGTTATTGTGTTTTGGTTTGTTGCAGGCCCTGGTCCAAGAGTCTATTTCTCTTTGCTCAGGTTTCTTCTAAGGTGCTCCATCTCTTACACTTGTGTTTATGGTCTGTTCAGAGCCGGAGGACTACTTTATCAATATCATTTGAGTTTGCCCCCTTCTGTCTTTTATACCCCGGCTTGTTTTTATTGGCTGTATTTACTGGCCTTTTTATTGACTTCATTGGGTTTATTTATGTCACTAACTCCAATTGTTTTATTGGCGTGGTTTATTTTTGTTGTTGTCGGCTTGCTTGTCTTTGTTCTATTGTGGTGAGCTGCCCCGAGTAGGACCAGCATACAAATGTTCTAAATAAATAAATGAGAGTTGACAGGTTCAGTCAGAAATCTTACAGCAAAGGAGGAACTTGAGGTGGGATTGAAAAGAAGGAAGAAGGCGGAACTCCAAAGGTATTCTGGGAGGAAGTCTGGAGCACAAGGGATAGTGGGCAGTTGGTTGAAAGAGCATTTCAGGGGGAAAGGATGGCACAGTCAGAAGGAGAAAGATCACTGATAGGGGTATGACACACCTTTATAGTCCTGTTCCTTCCAGTTGCAGGTTGCCCTGTGTGTAGATGAATTCAACTTTTGTTCTCCTGGGTTCTTCTGTAGTGAATGATGCTGTGACGCTCCGCCTGCGCAGTGGAATCCTGGAGCAAACGGGGGCTACAGTGGACGTGCTCCAGAGTGACACCATGGATCACTACCGTACCTTCTACATGCTGGAGCGCCTCCTCCATTCGCCCCCCAAGCTGCTGAACCAGCTGCTCTTCCAGATACCCCCTTATCGCCAGACCATGTTGATTGAAAGGTGGGGAGAGAGAGGGGGTTGGGCCGGGGAACCCAACTGGGACAGGGGTCTTTGAGGTGGGATCTCCTGGAGGAAAGGCTTAGACTGGCAGATGAGGTGGGGGGGGGTATGCAGTCTTTTGAACTTCGCAGAACTCTTAATCAGGACAAGGGTGAAATAATAGGATCTCAGTAGGGTGTGTATGTGTATACTGGCAGCTAGGTTATTTTTTTATTTATTTAGATATTTATATCCTGCTTTTCTCTCCAATGGGGACCCAAAGCAGCTGACAACGTAGTTACTCTCCTTCCATTTTGTCCGCCCAACAATAGCCCTGTGAGGTAAATCTGACTGGAGGAGTGAGGTGCCCAGTGTCCTTCCATGGGTTTAGAACACAGTACAGAAGGAGTACAGAAGGATGCAGTACAGAAGGAGAACATGCTGTCGAGTCGCAGCCAGCTCATAGTGATCCCATCCATGAAGTTTTCAAGGCAAAGAGAGAAGCTGAGGTGGTTTGCCATTGCCTTCCCCTGCATAGGAACCCCCATCTTCCTTGGTGGTCTCCTATCCAAATTCTGACTGTGGCTGGCCCTGCTTAGCTTCCAAGCTCTGATGAGCTCAGGTTAAGCTGTACTATTTAGGCTGCTGTTATAATATAACCATGGTTAAAATGCACATTGCAACTACTGATATCGTTATAGTTTACTAATATCATTATTTTTTAAAAATCTGGAAGGTAGGTGAGGCTGAAAAGAGTGACTGGCCCAAGGTCATCCAGTGAGTTTCCATTGCAGAGTGGGGATTCAGGCCTGAGCTTCAAAGACCATATTCTGATACTCTGACCACTACATAACAGTGGTCCCCATGCTGTTTTAGAAAAAAAACAACCTCAGTGTTCCCTCTAAGCTGAGTGAGTGTGAGCTAGCTCACAGTTCTTTAGCCTCTGGCTCACACATTTTTGTCTTAGCTCAGGAAGGATGGCTCCAGAGCAAACTAATTTATGCAGTAGCCAATTCGTTGTTCACAACTTTAATGCCAGTAGCTCAGAAAGTAGAATTTTTGCTCATAAGACTCCGCAGCTTAGAGGGTCACTGGGGTCACAGTTTCTATTATAGGAAATACAAACAAACACTGTGATATGCTGGCTAGCACATTTAGTAAAACTTTTGTACAATCTGTGTTGTCACAAGAGGCTGATAACTTTGTAGATAATAGGAATAGTCCTGAGGAAGACTTTGACAAAACGAGCCTACAACCGGGTGCTCGTAGTGACATCATGACGATGTAATGTCATGAGGATGGACTTCTCTTTGTAATATTATAAGGATGTACTTCTCTGTAACATGACATCAGGTTTATGTGTCGATTGTAAAATGTTTTACTAAATGTGTTAGCCTGCATATCACAGTGTTTGTGTGTATTCCCCATGCTGTTTTGCCATTGCTTCTCTCAATATAAATGAGCATTTGCTCAAGGAAGATTTGTTTGGAGACAGCTACTTGAAAACTTATAGACATGATCCTTCTAGGAATTAAATTAAGAGCAATTCAAGACAAGAATGTTATATTGTATTTAGCAATAAGGAATATACAATGCTAACTCTGATTTATAGTTTAGTTTACAATAAAATAGTGCCTTTGTTATAACGGTATATGATTGAGAGGGTTAAAAAAAAAAGGGCCAGAAGCTAAACCATCTATTTTAATTTCAACAGTGGGCACAATGGGGGAGGGGGGCGAGGTGCCGCCCCCAGTCCTCTCACAGGAGGAGGGAAGACTTTCTTCCCACTGAGTTTCTCAGCCCCAGGAATGAGAGGCATCCCCATTTGGATTTCTTTTGTGTATTTTAGGTGGAACAGGTTTCCCTGAAGAAGAAAGTTAACTGGAATTATGTTATAGTAAACAGTAAATTGAAGAATGTCCATGTAATATATTATGTAGAGACTAGGAATAAGGCCTGTTGTGGAAATAAATACAACGAGATCAACCTACCTTTATCTGCCCCTCTGACTTCAGCTTTCCATCTCCTCTCCCCTCTCTTCTGGAGAGCAGTTGTAATTCTGAGTGATCTCCAGCCCCCACCTGGAGATTGGCAACAATGGTTCCCCATGAGGGAATGGCTGGTTTGGAGGGTGGAGTCTATGGCATTGTACCTGTCTGAGGTCCCACCCCTCCTGCAATCTCACCATCTCCAGGCTCCATCCCTCAAATCTCCAGAAATTTCCCACCTAGAGTTGGCAACCCTGTCTCCTTTCCAGCCAATCATCAACCTACCTTTATTTCCCACTCACTCTTCAGCTTTCCCCCCCTTCACCTGCAGCCTCTACTGTGCTCTGAAGCCCTGACTGCTACGTCACATTGGCTGTCATACAGGGGCCATCTCAGCAGGATATAAGGACACAGAGTCCACCATTTTCTCCAGGGGAACTGATCTCTGGCATCTGGAAAGCAGTTTTAATTCTGAGTCATCTTCAGATCTCACCTGGAGATTGGCAACAATGGTTTCTCCCAACAGGCACTAAGGGTACCTCAGAACACATTTTACCTCAGAACAGCAACAGCAAACTGTTTAGAATGTTAGAGGCAAAGGCCTCTAACAACCTCTGTGTTCCGAGGCAAAGGCCAATCAGGCCACATATGCAAGTAACCTGACTGGCTATGGGGGGGAAAGGAAAGCAAACTGTTTAGAATGTTGGAGGCGAGACTCAGGCAATGCAGCCAGTGGATAGAGACAGCTTCTGACTGACAGATCACGGAGCCAAAGGCTGTGGGCGCCATGTGGAATGTTCAGCAGCGTGCCACCACCAACAGAGAATTATTATATAGAGAGATATGCAAGGAATTTGATATGTACATGGGGAAAGAAGTGAAGAAACCAAATGGAAGTATATTTAGCGGGTGGCATAAGATAATAGGACTCAGAATAGGAAGTAATTCTTGGTTAGTAAATGGATATATTAGAAGTTAAGGGATCAGTTTGAGATTACTTTCTATTAATATATAATTGTAGGACTGTTGGAAAATAGTTCAATGTTCTGTAATTATCGCGCACTACAGAAATAAATAAGTTGTGAATTAAAAAAAAAGATTTCTGTAGAATTAAGAAACTCACACTTACCTAAGCTGATCCACTAAAAGAGGTCCTAAGATCTCCTCTCTGTTGGGGGCTATTATGACTATTCGGTGCTACATTTTAAGACTGTTTTGTTCTATAAGCCGCCTTGGAGATCTGGCCCAGCCTCAAGCAGGTGATAAGTTGACTAAAAATGCACATTAATACTAGATCCCTTTCTAAAGCTTCCCTCTGTCCTTTGTGTTGACTTTTCACACTAGGTATTATGCCTTTGATGAGGCTTTTGTGCGGGAAGTGCTGGGCAAGAAACTTTCCAAAGGCACCAAGAAAGACCTGGACGACATCAGCGTTAAGACAGGAGTGACACTGAAGAGTTGCCGTCGACAGGTGCCTTCTGTTGTGACTCATCTGGGGCTCTCTTGCATCCTTTCCTGCCCCATCTCATCAGTGTTTGTGACATTCAGTCTGTGTTGAGGGCTGCTGGGATTACCTCTGCTCCCCCTCTCATTCGTTGCCCTTTGGGAAGTGTAAAAAGCCACAACACATACGTCAGAAAAAATGGTATGATATGGAGGACCTTGGAAGGTGGATATCCAAGGCTTAGGCTGGATTTGCATACTTGGTCCCTTGTCTATGGGCTCTTCCGCATTCTCATTTTCCTCGCTTGTGTGTCGCTATTGCTTTGGGTTGTTGTTTTTTTCCTTTTCCACACTTTTCCATACTTGTTTTGCTCTCTCTAGTGGTCAAGTCAATATTACTTTGCTGTGTGTCTGGCATTAAATCTGCAGGTTTTTATGCTGGACATACAGGGATGTAATACTGAACTGTCCACAAGAGGGAGCAAAACATATAGAAAAGAGGGGGGAAATCCAAACCAATGTTTGTGTGAAGTGCCATCAAGTAGTTTCCAACTTAGGTGCGCACAAATCAGGAAAAAGAAAATGCGGAAGAACTCTATGATTCGTAGATTTAATCCTGTTGCCTTTTGCAGTGAGGCTGTCATCTCTTTGGGTGGCGATAGCTTATCTGTGGTAGTTTTATGTCAATTTAAATTTCTTGGCTTCCCTCCCAGCCATCTTGGGAAGTGTCGTTCAAGGGTGCTGTTTGTCACAAATCCCTAACCAATCACACAACTCCAGCTCCCAGGATTCCCTGAGGAGAGATGCTGGCTGTTGAATCAGTCTGTGGTGTGGACGGGGCCTGACAGCTGCCTTCTGTTTCAGTTTGACAATTTCAAGCGGGTCTTCAAGGCAGTCGAAGAGCTCCGAGGGTCTCTGGTAGAAAATATTCAACAGCACTTCCTGCTTTCTGACCGGCTAGCCAGGTAAGGGGCAGGGGAGAAAGAGGTCAGCATGGAATGCCATTTGGGGTAGAGGCTACATTGCTCTTCTCCATGGTCTTGTCCACCCAGAGAAGGAGGCACATGTTGCAGTCCTTTTGATTGATGGGACACCAAAGTGTAGGGGAGGCAGAGAGGAGGCCACAGTCCATAGTAATGCTCCTCTTTGTCTGGTGCCGTTGTTCTTCTTTTTCAGGGATTATGCAGCCATCGTCTTCTTTGCCAACAGTCGCTTTGAGACGGGGAAAAAGAAGCTGCAATACTTAACGTTCGAAGATTTCGCCTACTGTGCTGAGCAGATGATTCAGAACTGGACCCTGGGAGCGGTGGGTGAGTGTGGGGGCCACCAGAAAGGGCTCTGGCCCACAATGTGGTTTTGGAGGAAAGCCCCCCCCCACGCTTCATATCTGCCCATTCTGAAGACTTTTTAACAAGTAAAACAATAAGGAGCACACTAAAAGCAGGTTGCCCATGTAAAATATAAACATCCTATTAAAAAAATTAACATTTCCCAGTTGAGAAGCTGTGGTTTGGGTGTTTGTTCGATTAGAACCTGGAGATCTAGAGTCACCCTGACTTGGGTAGCCCAGGCTAGTCCATTCTCATAAGAACTAACAGGGTCATCCTTGGTCAGTATTTGGATGGGTCGCAGGCAATGTTCCCTCTAAGCTGAGCTAGTGTGAGCTAGCTCACAGTTTTTTAGCCTCCGGCTCACACATCATTATCTTGGCTCAGGAAGGAGGGCTCCAGAGCAAACTAATCGATGCAGCAGCCAAATCGCTCGCTCACAACTTTAATGCCAGTAGCTCACAAAGTAGAATTCCTGCTCACAAGACTCCACAGCTTAGAGGGAACATTACCACCAAGGAATGCCAGGGTTGCGATGCAGAGCCAGGCAATGGCAAACCACCTCTGAATGTCTCTTGCCTTGAAAACTCCACTAGAGGTCGCCATATGCCAGCTGTGGCTTGATGGCGAAGAAGGCGAAGAAGAAGACGACGACCACCACCACCTAGAGTCAAATCCCTGGTCGGCCACGAAGCTTGCTGGTGACCTTGGGCCAGTCTTTCTCTCACGGCCAAAACCTTCAGCACAGGGTTGTTGTGAGAATATAATGGTGGAAAGGAGAACTACTTAAACTGCTGAGTGCTCCTTGGAGGAAGGCCAGGATGAAAAAGGTAGAATTCCTGACCAAATGGAAAGCCTTCACAGTTTCCTGAAAGGTATTCAGGTTCGGCCATTGACAGCATTTTCTTAGCAGATGCTTTGATTCACAGCTGAGGCTGATGTAAACAGACAGTCAAATCTTTTGATAACTCTATATGAGCATTTCTCAGACTGGGGTCTAGGGATTCCTGGGGGTCACCAAAGGTACTTTAGGTGGTCTGTAAGTGCTGTGTAGGGACAAAGAGAAAACCCTTCTTACACCCTTCGTGCTAACATGAAAATACAGCCCTGTCTGTTTTCTAGCAATGGAGGCAGGGACTCTCTGCCTAAAGGGAAGGGGACAGATTTCCCCCTCTTTTGAAGAGTGGAGGTTTGTAGATCAGCCACAGCCTACAGTCAATTAGCTTCCTGATCACCTCAGAGCTCCAACCTACAAACATGCTGATTGGTCACTAGGAAGGAATAACTCATCCCTAGGATCTCCGGTTGATTGAGTGGCACCAAGGAGATACAATCCAAATGCGGTTGTCATAGCGACTTCCGGACTCTGGTATAAAATCAAGCTGAGTTTCACTCTACTTTCCAGTGGCAAAGGATTTCCATACCGAGGCAGAGAGATGCCACCCTGTGCCCATAGACAATAATAGTTGATACCAGTTGTAAGGAAGAGACCAGCTTGTGTGTAAATTAGCAACACTGAAGAACAGAATGAGGGCAGGAGGGGGAGGATCGACCTTGCAAGTCACTGCAGGAACCTTCCAGGAGAGCTGCACAGCTGAGATATCTTAATTAACAGCTGGACTGGATAGAGGGAGAGGTAGTGTTTTAACAGGTCCTTCCGAGGATTTTTTTTTTAAAAAAGGGGTGTGTGTGGGAGGGGAAGCAAGTGTGCGACTTTTGGGCAGGATTTTTCCTACCTTTGGGAGTTTGTGTAAGTTTCAGCGGATTTTAATCATTATTTGTATTTTGGCAATCCTTGAAGGACATTGAATTTTCCTTTGCTCCTCTAATTATTGTTAATCAAGGTTGCCTTACTTTTTGTTGATAATAAAAGAACCTTTGCCTGATTTACTGAGCGGGAGTGCAGAGCCTGAAGCTGAGTATTCTAACAGAGAACCCAAAGCCTGCATCTTACAACAGTTATGACCCAGTAAAGAAGATTCTTGCAAAGTTCCTTCCAAGAAAGGTATTAGAACTTGGGTCCAGCTCCTTTTGGGTTGTGGCCGTATAGCAGTGATGGCGAACCTTTTAGAGACCGAGTGCCCAAGCTGCGACCCAAAACCCACTTATTTATCGCAAAGTGCCAACACAGCAATTTAACCTGAATACTGAGGTTTTACTTTAGAAAAAAACAACTCATACATTAACTTAAGATGATCCAAACAAAGTAAGGAAAGCAATCCCAAATGCTTTCATTTACTTAAAATTATTTGGCAGAGAATTCGACACTTTAATGATGGTCGGGGCCTGGCTGGAGCGATAGCACACGTGCCCACAGAGAGGGCTCTGAGTGCCATCTCTGGCACCCATGCCATAGGTTCGCCACCACTGCCTTATAGAGTCAGTCATTCTCAAATGACATGTAGGCCATGTACAGACAATTAAAACAAAAATAAAAACCTTTGCTGATAGGGGTCTAACTGTGTTTGTTTGGAGTATACAAATAGACAGAAGCCTCTGGCTTGCCATGTGCGCTAGGAGAAGTGGCTGCTGGGTGCTTGGCTGTTGTTCATAAAGGCGGGGCCTGGGTGTTTGTGCAGATGTTCACATCTAATAGAGGGGCCACTGAGCTGCTGAAGTCTGAGAACTGCCACTGTATATTATTGTGTATTTGGGAGGTGCCGCTTTAAGTTTTGTTTGTGAAGCAAGTTGCACCTTCTCTTGGCAGGGACTGGATGTCTTTGTATTAGCCAGGGATCGTGAAGCTGCTTACCTTCTGGAATAGATCAGTTAAAATAATTCTGTTCAGCCTCTCCATATAAATGTCTCTGAAGAAGCAGACAGCAAGAAAAATAACAAAATGGCAGAGCAGCAAAAAAAAAGGGGATAAAAATAGATCTGTAGATGATAACAGCTAAACTGCATCTACGTGAAAAATATATTTGTTTGGGCACTTTTTAATCCTTAATATACTGTGGTACAGACAGCCATCAGTTCCACAGAAAAATGTACGCAACCAGTTAATTCATTAGGATCACAAAATCTTTAAAACCCTAAATATACTATGGTACAGAAACAGATGGGAGCCTTTTGAAACAAGGGCTGTGTCCAAAAGTGACGGATATCAGCCAGTTTGGTGTAGTGGTTAAGTATGCAGACTCTAATCTGGGAGAACCAGGTTTGATTCCCCACCCTTCCACTTGCAGCTGCTGGATGACCTTGGGCAAGCCATAGTTCTGTCAGAGCTGTTCTCTCAAGGACAGTTTCTGTCAGAGTTCTCTCAGCCCCCGCCTACCTCACAGGCTGTCTACTGTGGGGAGGGGAAGGGAAAGGAGTTTGTAAACCGCTCTGAGACTTCAAGTGAAGGGCGGGGTATAACTCTAATCTCTTCTATGTGAAAGTTCTAAGAAAATAAATGTGCTTAAAAGGTTGCAAGTTTAGAACCAGGTAAGTTTCTGTTGGGGAGGGAGTTCCACAGCCTGGGTGCCAGCACTGAGAAGGTCCTGTCTTGGGTACTCAGCTACCTAACCTGTAAGACTGGGGACAAGTGTTCTCTCTAAGCTGTGCACATGAGCGACCACTCATTGACACAGGAAGCCCCGCTCAGCAGCAGTCTGGAGCCCTGCAGGGTCTTGCACTGCCCATTGCTCATATTAAGATTACAGCAGTTATAGTCTGCTCAGGATGTGAACTCCTCCGCCCAGTAGGGGGGAAAATTAGAGGGAACATTGCATGGGGACCCCAACTTTGTTGAGCCTGTGTGGACTTCTAGAATTTTGAGAACAATTAGGGTTAGGGCTTGGGACCAGTCACAAAATATTGGGAGGTTCTTTGACCAGCCTCCTATAGTGGAGACAGCTGTTTCTGAATGGGTGCTCCCTGCAGATGGTCCCGCATTGGGGATCACTGCATAAGAGTTGGAGCATATACTAATGAAGATGGTCTTAATCAGCAGGCGGGTATAGATGGGCTCAGGTGTTTCTTCAGGCGCCGTGATCCCTCACTTTGAAGAGCTTTATTAGTAACCAGCAGTCAATGTAGAGCTTTGGAAACCGAAAGAATGATCTCTGTAACTTGCATCAGTGAGCTTCTGAACAGTCTTCAAAGGCAGGTCCACATAGAGCTCATTACAGTAGTCCAGCCTGCATGTAACCATAGCATGGATAAATACAGCCAAATCATGACTTGGTTGGACAGCGCTTTGCAGGAAGCTGTGAGGAAAGACTTCTCTCTCTCTGCTGGGGCACAGGAATTGCCTTGCTGGATCATACCAAAGGCTCCTGTCATCTAATCCAGGATTCCATTTCCTACTGCACCCCAGCCAGATACTTTCTGAAGGCCTAGCAGCAAGGCTTGAAGATGATAGCCTCCCGCTGTTGTTTGTCCCCAGTACTGGATACTCAGAAGTATGCTGTCTCTTTATTTTGCTTGGTTAAGTCTTTGGAAATGTCTTTCTGTTCCTCACCTCTCTCCATTCCCTTTCCTGCTGCTACTTCCCTATCAGACAAATTTTTCAAGAGCCAGTCTCGGGTTAGGCGACTGAGCGTGCACGGACACAGACTCTGTCATTTCAATTGCCGTCTGTTTTGCTTTTGCAGATACCAACGTGGATGACATGGATGTCGACCTTGACAAGGAATTCTTGCAGGGGCTGAAGGAGTTAAAAATTCTGATTACAGACAAAGACTTGTTGGATCTGCACAAAAGGTATCTCTGCGGGGCTGGAGAGATTGCACCGGAGAGGGGAGTGCTGGGATTCTGCCGTTTTCTCTTCCGGGAGGGGAACAGGGTCTAGTGCAGGATGCAGGTCTCTCTGAGTTCCATTGGGGACTACATGTATTTGGCACTTGCACCCAGAAGAAAAGAGAACACGTTCATCCAGTTGTATAGTTGCTTTGCTTTTGCAAAATACCCTGGAACTTCCTAACAGGGTAGCCAGATGGCTGAGAGAGAAGATTCCTGGGCAGAGGAAGTCTGTAAGGCAAGAAGAGGTTTTCATAGGGTTGCCAGCCTCCAGGTGGGGCCTGGATATCTCCTGCTTTTACAACTGATCTCCAGCTGGCAGAGATCCGCTGCCCTGGAGAAAATGGCTGCCTTGACGGGTGGGCTCGATGGCATTGGACCATGCTGAGGCCCCTCCCCTCCCCAAACCCCGCCCTCTCCTGAATCCACCCCCAAAGTCTCCAGGTATCTCCTAACCCAGACCTGGCAACCTTAGGTTTTCACCAGTGCAAATTCTGTCTTTCTAAACCCCTTGGCTCTAAAGGGTGTAACTGTTTAGGATTGCACTGTAACCCTTGCTAGAAAACCATAAGAGCTGGCAAAGTGGGGTTTAAAAAAAAAAGGGTGAAATGCTGAGTCACAGGATGCCAAATTCAGCCCAGGGTGTCACATTTTGCCCTTGCCATGGCCACAAATAACATGTGGTCCTGATTCTGGTCCCACACGGGGAGGTGTTGTGAACTTGGAATATTGAATACATGGGGGGGTGTAGGGGGCATTAGCAGCTCACGGAGGTCTTAAATGTTCTCCTGTGTTCTTTGGACAACTGCCTCCTGCACTAGCTGCTGCAGGTTAATGTCTAAAGAGAGGGGTACTGGAGCTCTGCCTTCCCTAGAAATCCCACCTCATTCAGATAGTTGGAAATGTTCTCCACACATGCTCAGAGGAACAATGTTCCTTCCACCTTCTCCAGGCCGGGTGCTACAAAATAGGTTTGGGGGGCTTAGAATTCCAGACCCCCCTCTCATTCCTGACCTTCCTCCTTATTTCTTCCCACACAGCCTCGTGTGCACCTCCTTGAGGGGGAAGATTTCTGTGTTCAACGAGATGGAAGCCAATTTCAAGGTGTGCTGTGGAAAATGGGAGGGGCTGTGCTGCGGAGCAGTTTCTGAGGGTCAAGAGGCCGTGTGCCCCTTTCCACCTGCAGCCCCCCCCCCTATTTTCACCTCCCGCTGGTGGATGAGTCCTGCACCACCACCCCTCATCCAAAACCTGTGCATGAACCAAGGCTGTTATCTCTCTGTCAGCCAGCAGAGAGAGCTGTTGTGCTTTGGACAGTATAGACCAGCAAATGGGAGTGTGGTTCAGCCTGTAGGCATGGGATTTCTGTGACCCTCTTGTGCCCCTTTGCAGAATCTCTCCCGGGCGTTGATCAACATTGCTTCGAAGCTTACCCACAGCAAAGATGTACGGGACTTTTTTGTCGATCTGGTGGAGAAGGTAAGCAATGGCCACGACCCCTGCTGTGTCCTGCATGCTTATCCAGGGGAGAGGTGAGAGTTAGGTGTTCATATAGAATAGATCTTCCCCCTCTGTATCATTTGTGAGAGCTGCATGCATGCATACTCTTGACAACCAAGCATATTGGTTTATAGGAGCCCTGCTTGGATTCTGTGAGCCCCCATACCCATAACTTGCCTTTCTTAATTGGATGGTCACTGATGGTGCTATGGGCAAGATTGGCTTGAACTTGCACCCTTCACCCTAGAGGCTCCTGCCCTGTCAGTGTTAGCAAGAACAGGTCCTATACTGATGCGCTCTGTGCATCCTCAGAGGTGCCTGCTTGTTTCCACACAGTCCGAAAGTGAGGTTTCTTTTAAAATTGCATCTGGTTCAAGTTGACTCTTGGTTAGCCTTATTTTGTTGTCCCTTAAAAGGGAAGAGGCATCCCTGCCTTTCCAACAGCACAGTTTTGAGAAAGCAGTTATCTCGGCTTTAGTGAGATCATCCCCACTTCATCAGTTTTATATCTCATATGGTGCAAGGATCCTAAGAGCAAGTTTACAGGTCTGTTTCTTTCTCATGGGGGAAAAGAGCATCACCAGACATGAAATCCCTGCAGCTCTTCTGTGGTTAACATCCTTACATGTCCTTGTGAATAGCAAGAGAGGCACAACTAAGGATGGTGTACATGTCATTTTTCATACTGGACTAGTGGTAACCCAGGCAAGTTGGGCAGCTTCCACTGACAATTTTTCAGCTGTTGTTCATACACTTTGGGTGTGGCTCATGTAGGGTCCACTGCAAGTTCTACTTTCCTTCTTAGTTTCCCAAAGAGGGTGGGCATCTGGGACCGAACTCCCAGCCTGTGGAGGCTTAATTTAGCTGGGGATTTTCTTCCTTCAGGTCATGCCTTGTTATGGATGTGTGTGGGGGTGGGTGGGGAGGGAAGACTAGGCCGAACTGCCCCAGGTTCAGATCTCCTCTCCTCTGTTAGGGTCACTGAGTGACTTTGGGCCAGCTTTGTTGCGATGATAAAAATGAAAGACGGAGCTGTTTGGAGAGAAGGGCAGGATCAGAGTGTAATACAGACCACTGAGTAGTAGCAGACTGCTTGGACTAGGGAAATATAAAGATATATTATTAATAAGCAGCAGAGGCTCAATAGAACAAGAAACCCTCCTCTGACAGCATGCTCGTAACCAGGGGTCTTGTTGTAGAAAAAGAGCTGCCGGAGCTCATTAGCATAACTCATTAGCATAACTTATTTGCATATGCCACGCCCCCTGACATCACCGGAAGTGACAGAAGGCCACACCCCCTGACATCACCGGAAGTGTGTCAGAAGGCCCGGCTACTTACCCTCCTGCTTCATCCTCATTCCCAAACGGAATGAGGATCGAAGCAGAGGGCGGGGTAAAGAAGGGGGCGGGGCTTCACCACGTGACCGCCCCGCCCCCTAGAGGTTCTCTTCCGGAGCTCCGTACCTGAGAGCTCCCCCCCGACTAGAGCCCTGCTCGTAACACTGCATGAATAAGGGGGGAGGGGAAAGTGAAAAGTTTAGGGTGGCGTTGCAAAGTTTGTGTGTGTTCCCCCCCCCTTAACACGTGGTGCGTACTCCCCCCCCCCTCCCGGCCACCATTATTTGTTGATTTCTTTTGCAGTTTGTGGAGCCATTTCGGTCAGATAAGTGGAGTCTGAATGATGTGCGCCTCTTCCTGACGCAGTACACGGTTTGTGCTCACACGCTGGATGCTTTCAGGTTTGTAGAATCTCCCAGGCCCAAATGGCAAACTGCCTGGGTTTTCCTCTGCCTTCCTTGCCCAGCCTCCCTCATCAGCAAGTCTCTCTGCCTCTGGAGAGGGAGAAGAGGCCAGTGGTATATAGAGGTGCTAGTTAAATCTTGTGGCCTTTGTACAGTTATTTATTTGTTTTTCTTTAGAAGGAAGGCCTGTTTCATCTTGAAAAGATAAAGCACTTCTCCCCAGTTTCAGAAGCTTAACACTTTGCAACGTTACCTTTCCTTTCCTTGCAGGCACCAAGCTCTCTGGGAGAGATACATGGGCACGCTCAAAGCCTGCCTTCTGAAGATGTACCATGACTGACTGGCTGTGGATGGTTTTTGTTTGCATTTCCCCCTCAGGGAAAAGATGAGTTCTTGGCCAAAGAGCATACAAGCTCAGCTGGAATGGGTCCCTTTCCTGGCCGCGTCTCTCAGCCCCCACCCACCCACCCTGTCTCAGTCTTCAGAGGCAGGGGTATAAAACCAATTTGTATTAAATAAAGGACTAGTTCTTACAGTCTCTTTCCTGATAGTGAACCCAACTGGAAAGCATTATGCTTCACCTGCAGTTGTTCTCATTAGATGGCAAAAAATGTTCCTATATGTTCTCTCTAGTTTTTACTTCCTGCTTCCCTCTTCTACCAGCATCAAAATTTTCAGCCCCTCCTCCATCTGGTTCAGCCTAGTATTAATCCCCTTAAGTAGGACTCCCAGACTTACATAATGTGATTTGTGCTCCCCATAAGGAGGCACTCTGTACATGCCCTGGACAGTTTCCCCCGATAGCACTAAGGCCTAGTGTCGAAGCTCTGCGTCTCAGCACTACAATTGGACTGAGGCCACTCAGTTAGCTCAGAGATGAGGCAGGATTTTAACTGAGGCCTCTCACATCAAGGATGTATTCTTTATTTTACTTTAATTTTTGTTCAAAGTATTTATATCCTGCTCTTTCATAGAAAGCTTGAAGCAGCTAACACCAGTTTGGTGTAGTGGTTAAGTGCGCGGACTCTAATCTGGGAGAACCGGGTTTGATTCCCCACTCCCTCACTTGCACCTGGCTGGATGACCTTGGGCAAGCCGTAGTTCTGATAAGAGCTGGCCTTGAAAGAGAGCAGTTTCTGTCAGAGCTCTCTCAGCCCCACCTACCTCACAGGGTGTCTGTTGTGGGGAGGGGAAGGGAAAGGAGTTTGTAAGCCGCTCTGAGACACCTTTGGGTAGCGGGGTATAAATCCAATCTCTTCTTCTTTTTCTAACACCAAGAATTTTTAAAAAATTACACTTCAATATAATTTTTAAAAACCTAACTCACACCTGTAATAAAGCAATTTAAAACCTCACTTCCACTGACCTCAACAGTGTACAGATTTTCTTGCTCAATTAAAATGACACCCCCAGTACCCATTCACCATCCAAGAAGTGTCAGCAGGGGTCATTTCCTGCAGTAGCGCACAGGAGCGGAGCTCCGGCAGTAAAGTGCCCAGGGGGTGGGCACATGCAACAAGCCCCACCCCCTGCTCCCAGCAGCCCTCAGTCAGATCAAGAAGCAGCCAGGTAACTTACAGAGCTCCCCCCGGCCCCCCGGTCCAAAACATCAGTGGCACCTTTAAGACCAAGTTTTATTCAGGTACAAGCTCTCCCTCCTCTGTGAGGATAGATCTGCATGTCCCCCCCCCCCCAATAGCTAGCAATCCAAAACAGTCCAGTGGAGCCTGAGCGGTGGGTGTTGCCTTCTGACATACTTCTGGTAATGTCAGGGGGTGTGGCATATGCAAATAAGTTATGCTAATGAGCTCCTGCACCTCTTTTTCTACGAAATGACCCCTGACTGTCAGGAAAAGACTTCCTGGCATAGCCAGGTCTTGCAAGATTTTCTGAAGGCTTGGGATCTGGTGTATTCTTTTAGGAACGGCGTTCTGTCATGGGGAGGGAGCTACAGAAGCTGCCTGGGATCTCGGAGCCTAACTGCACTGCCTGTGAAGGGATGGCTAAGAGAGATTGTTGAGCTGATCTCTGAGTGTGTGCACAGTTCTGTAGCAAGGGAAAGCAGTCCAGCAGATGCAAGGGGCCCTGGACTGTGAAGGGATTTAATAGAAATAACCAGCACCTTGAAGTGAACCTGGGACCGAACTGGAAGCCCATGTGGTTGCTATGAAACCGGTGCTATACATGCTCAAATTTACCTACTCCTGTAATCAGGTGAGCAAATGCACCGTGCATTGGCTGAAGTTTCTGACTAACATTCAAGAGGAGCCCCTTGTAAAGCATGTTACAGTAGTGTGGCCAGATGGGATAGTTCTAGAAAGAAGGAGAATTTCTTAACTACATACTGCTGAAACAAAGTACTTTTTACCTGCATGTAGTAAAATGGAAAGTCAAGAATCATAGAGTTGGAAGGGATCTCCAGGGTCATCTATTCCAATCCCCTGCACAATGCAGGAAATTCACAAATACTTCCCCCCCACACACACAGACCCCCAGTGACCCCTGTTCCATGCCTAGAAGATGACAAAAAACCTCCAGGATCCCCGGCCAAACTGGAACCTGATTATGGGTTGGAGGAAAACTCCACCCCCTGGACTGTCCTCCTTTCCTGCTTTCAGTTTTCTGTGTTTAGTTGGACGTTAGCTGCAATAAAGCAGTTGTGTTGCATTCACATGAGTACAACGATTTATTTCATTACCATGGTGAGATCACAGAACTGCACCTGGTCATGAAAGAGTCTTTCCCGGTCTGACCACTTTAAGCCGCCCAGATCAGTTTCTTCTAAACTGTAGCCATCAGCATCACTTCTCTCTCTCTCCTGGGTTCTTTTTGGCTTGTTCTGCGTTCATATCCTTGAGCTGGTTTAGAACAGGCAGATGCATCAGGGTGCAACTAACAAAACAGAGCTGGGTGTGTTGAAGTAGCCTGATGTAAGTACTGAACAACGTGGGTGCCAGGATGGAGCCTTGAGGCACACCCCAATCACAGGGGCTAGGGGGTCTGCATCTCCCATGTGTTTTGTTGGAGAGAGAAGACTAAAACCATCCGAGTTCTATGTAACTCCTGTCTCCTCCAATCAATGCAATAGGACGGGAGTGGCCCACAGTGTCAAAAGCCACAGAGAGATTTAACAGGATTACTAAAGAGGATACACCCTTAATCCAACTGAAGTTGGAGATTATCTGCGATTAGAGTTGTCACTGCCCCATAACGCTGCCAGAGGCATTGTTCAGACTCCCCCGCTCTGCCACCACCCTCTCAAGACCTGCGCCTACAAACGGCAGCTTTCAAACAACCTAGTAATTGGCCAAGCCCTCCTTTGCAGGAGAAGCCTTTTTTAAAACGGAGCCTTATTACCAGAGCCCTGTTAAAGGGTTTAGGTTTAGAAGAAACTGATCTGGGTGGCTTAGGTTCCCTTCAAGGATGTTTTAATAATCCCGGCCAAAAGGATTCTGATTTTATCTTGGCAGGGTTTAAACCATGCTTCACCCTTCTTTCCGAACTACGAACTACTGGGATCTTCCTCGCTTGGCTGAGCCAGAGACGTCTCCTCTTTCGGCCTGCGTTAAGTTAATCGAGTGCACCCTCAGCCCCTCCCACATCCTGATGTATACCTTGGGTGTCATACCTGCATTACTGTCGTACTTGCCTAGTCTAGACCGAATGTACTTCCACTCCCATCTCTTGCACCACCTTTTTTTACTGCACACCTGCCTGCTGGAGAGACTATGGGAATGTTATGCGTGGGTTAATCATGCCCCGGGGCTACCTGTCTCCCCCTCCCCACACCCCATTCCTTCACAGGAGCCCTGCAGCAAGAAGAATTTGTCCTCTTGCTACCCCACCATCTCCTTTCCCCTCTCTCCAGTGAATTGCACCTGGCTTGGGGCTGCTAGGAGCACCCTGTACCAGAGGGGAAACGGGTCGCCTGGATTCTAACTTTGCTTCTGAAAAGAGAATTAGCTACTAGAAGGGGGGGGGGTGTTAGGGAACCAGGGCCCAGTCCTGAAAGACTTTCCCCTTCCCAGGTCTGTATGGATGCACAGAATATAATTTGGGCCTAGAACTATCTTTCAAGGCCAAAGTTCAGGAGACAAGACTGCCTTATGGTTGGTGAGGAGGGAGACATTCTTTTGAGAAGGCATCCATGCTGAAAGGGAATGTGTGCTTGTGATATGTCTCCGGCATATCTTTGAAGTTTGCAGGTTTCCAGAGCTGATGTTGCATACGGTAGGAACGGTGCCATGCGGAAGATTCCAGGTTCAGTCCTTGGCATCTCGCCTTAAAGGATTGCAGGTGCTGATGAAAGAGTCCTCTCTACTTGCGTTCCTGGTAGTCCATCCATTTAACGGCTCTCTGGTCCCAGAGTTCCTTTAGCAGTCGAGTGCAGAAGAGCTGCCTTGCACACACAAGGTCCCAAGCTGAGTTCCTGGTAGTCCATCCATTTTACGGCTCTCTGCCAGCAGATGTGACAAAGTGACTCTCCTCTGCCAGAGATCCTGGAGGGGGGAGCCACTGTCCATTGGAGTGCCTTAGCCTATGGTTACCCTTTTAAGTTCTTATGGGAGGTGACCCGGGAAGGCTCCTAAATCAAATCTCTATAAACTCAGAAGATGTCACTCTCCGCCTACCCCCTTCCCTGCCTCCTAATAGGAGGATTATAATACTCAACTGCCTTTCAAGACCATTGTAAGGATTTCTAGAACATGTGGAAAAAGCAGAGCACACTATGCACCTATTTATTAGTAGCATTGTACAGCAAGGGGATAGTTTAGGTCAGGTGTATATATTTTTTTCAGGTACCAGTCACATTTATTTAATTCATTTGTACCCCACCTTTCTGCCCAATGGGGACCTAAAGCAGCGTACATTGTTTTCCTCCTCCATTTTATCCTCACAACAACCCTGTGAGGGAGGTTAGGCTGAGAGAATGCAAGCTTCCATGGCACAAGTGAGAATTTGAACCTGGATCTCTGAGATACAAGTCCAACACTCTTAACCACCGTATCACAAGTGTTTCAAAAACCCCTACAGGTTTTTTTTCTAAACTATGGTGCCAGTTTTCTGATGCTCTTTGCTGTGGTTTCAGGCTTTTAATGCCTTTATCTTTTTAAGGTGTGGGTTTTAGTGTTTTCAAAAATTGTCTTTTCTATGCTTAAGGTGTTGTGTTTGCTTGTTGGTGGTGGTATTTTTAGGGATTTGAATTGATTTTATTGTTGCTCTGTTGTGAGACAACCCAAATGTGTTGTGAGACAGGCCAAATTTTTGGAGGGGCAGAGATATAAACATTTCAACAAACATCTGCAGCTGCATGCATTTTACAAGTAAGCAAATGGTCATCTATGCATATAGGATAGGTTCTGCTGTTCAGGGTGCTAGTAAAGAGTTCAGCTGGGCTTGGGAATTCCTGCTTCTTCTCTTCTGCCTTTGATGTTTACAACCTCGCTTCCATACTTTGAAGCCCATTTGCTGCCCCTTTAAGGGCTTTTGAAAAAAGAAAGTGGAGATGTTCAGGATTTAGAACCCTGCTGTGCCCGCATGTCCATTTCTGTACTCTTGGGACATTGTGGAATGCATTGTCGAACCTCCAGGTCTCTCTTGGTGCCCATCCAGTGAAAAATGCCCACTGTCTCTGTTCAAAGATCCCATGAGGCAAATGAGCATGTGTGCTGTTGGAAGCAGCACTCTTTCTGCTGGGTGCAGCATAGGTGGGGTTAAATGTTCCTTTTTGCTTGTGAGGCTTGTGGGGGGGGGGTGATGGCTGAGAACAGCTGGCCAGGAAAGGGTGTTTGCTGGGAGCTAAGTGGAACCAGATGTTGGGTGGAATCCTTTGGCACTCCTGCTGCTTGGCTGGGGGCCAGGAATTCGGCGTGGGGGGCTGAAGGGGGGGAGCCAGCGCGCACTCTCCCAGGGAGCAGGCGCCCGCCACTTCTTGCTCTGCACCCAGCCGGAATTGGGGGTGTTTGAGCGAACGGCCCCGGACAAGGCAAGCAGGGTGCTGGTGTGTGCCAGGCAGCTGTCAGAGTGGTGAGTGATGGGTTTTTGGTAGGGGGGGGGAAGAAGGAGAAGGGCAGGGCTCAGGCGCTGATAGAAAGAGGACCTGAGAGAAATCTTTCACTGCACTCTGTAAAGTTGGTGCCCTTGTTGTATGGGGGGGGGGGGGGAAGAGACCAGGGGGGGGAGCCTCACCACAAGGTGGTTGTGGGGCAGACTTGGGGGGATGAACCCTGTGACCCCAGAGTGGGAAGGGTTTCACTGTTCGATGTTCAGGGCTTTCCCAGGTGGGCTCCGAGTGTGTGTGAGCTGCAGGCTTTTGGGACTAATGTAAGGAGTTCAGCTTCTCCACTCTCCGGACTTCCTCTCTCCCCTTCTCTGAAGGCTGCAGCTCTCTCTTGGCCTGCTTTGCCCTCTCTAGTTGCCTCAGAAAGCTTCCCTCTGGCCTTGTCCCCCGGGGCAAGATGGTATGAAGGCAGTCTAGTCTAGCCATGAGAACTCAGGGTTTCGTAGGGGCTGACAGGGAGCTCTGGCCGAGCAGAAAATAAAACTCCAAAATGACTGGCAAAATTTGTAGTGAGGGGTTCCCTCTCTCCAGTCTCTAGGAGCCGCCAACCAATTATCCCACTTTTTGATTTTTGTTTTCCAATTCTGGAATTGCTGCTTTTTAATTTACATAGCCTCAAGAGTGGGCTAGGTGCTATAACCTAATGTGGTCTTATTCTAGAAAGTACAAAATGACTGACTGATCACTGCTGGTGCTTCAGAAGATGCAACTTGAGACCCCTCCCCCCCATCCCAATCCATTTTTGAGGTGGGGGGCAGGTTTACTTGGAGTTGCTGTTAGTGTGTGCTGGGCCCTGTGAAAGGTTTTCCTTTCCTGTTCTATACCTCAGTTTTCATTTTTTAAAAAAGTTTTCAAAGTATTGCATACTCTCTAATAGGTAAACATTCACAGCCACAGAGGAATATTAACTACAGAATGAAGAGTTCTGTGTAACATAGAAGCTTATATCTTATGCTGTGCTGTTAACTGATCTATGCCTTATTTACACATCCACCCACCATATTCAAGAGTTTCTTGGAATACCCTCCCCTTGGGGGGGAAAAACACCCCTACGCATAATCTGTAAAACAGTCACTGGCTGGACATTACCCACAGTCTGTACAATGTGCCCCGTTGTTCCTTTTCAGTACACAAACATTCACAGCCACAGAGGAATATTAACTACAGAATGAAGAGTTCTGTGTAACATAGAAGCTTACATCTTATGCTGTGCTGTTAACTGATCTATGCCTTATTTACACATCCACCCACCATACTCAAGAGTTTCTTGGAATACCCTCCCCTTGGGGGGGGGAAACACCCCTACGCATAAGTCACTGGCTGGACATTACCCACAGTCTGTACAATGTGCCCCGTTGTTCCTTTTCAGTACACAAATCGGACTGCAACAGAATGTTGCTGCCCTCCATTTTATATTGGTCCCAGGGGATGCAGAGGTTTGTCTTAATTAAAATATTCTACCTTTCCTTATGGCTCAAGGCAGTTAGAGCAAATTCATTTAGGAACAAAACTTGAGATGCTTTCAGATTCAACTTGGCAGTGTCCCCATTCATCCCATGTTTGCCTGTCCTAATCTGCCCTTAATACTTCCCTTCCTTGACACCTCAGTATCCCAAGAGCTGGTCCCTATGTTGTGGGCAAGGTGGTGTTGGCTCCCTTAAAGTTCCAGTGGTTGATTCAGCTTCTTCCCTCTAGATCAAAGAACTTGGCACTTGAAGATGTTTGATGATGGGGTTAAGAAGGATGCTTGGACCAGCTCTCTGGGTGTGTTGTATATGTTATATGTATACATTAGTTCAAACAAGGGCTATATTTAGCCTTAGCTGGAAGAAATGCCTACACACAGGTTCTTTTCATCTCTTGAAAGGGGGTAGATTCCTAAATTCAAAGGCCTACAACCACCCATTACCAGACTCAAATTTATTTTTAACTACCACTTGGTATTAAATAAATTCCAGGATTTGAAAAATCCTGTTCGCAGGATGAGCCTGTTCACAAATAAACAAATAAATAAAATAAATGGCACCCCTCCATCACCTCTCTTATTTTAGCTCTTTGGTACCCTTCTTCTTCCCCTACAGGTGTGGAGTTCAGGGGCAGGGCTCAAGACTGCATTTTGGAAGGGGGGAGGTGTTGGGCCTCAGATCTGTTACCCTCCCATCTGGAAACATTTCAGCCAGCCCCTGGAGTGTAGGGGCTCTCTGTAGTTATTCCTTACTAACAGAAATGCATTCTGCATCTGCTCAGGAGAACTGGGACCAATTCTTCATTTTTTAAAAAATGGCATTTATTAAAGTTCTTACGCCCTGATTTGTTTGACTATCCAAGTAGCTTAAGGCCAGATTTAAAGAACCCCACTAAAACAGAGACAAACTAACTTTCAAAACAGGCAATAAATATACTAATATCAAAGTTAATGCCATATTCTATTCAAATTTAAATGAGTCCCAAACCTACTGAAACAAAATACCTGCTTCATAAATACTGGTAAGGAAGGAGCCAGATGACACTCCGCAGCCTTGGTGCTGCCCATACTACCTCTGTCAAAGGGGGCACGCACAGTAAGACCTTGTAAGAGGATCTGAGTGGGCGGGGGGCTGAGAACCACATGTTCCTGGACTAATTGATGAGCCCCCCACTGAAGCCCCAGGAGTTTGGCTGCAGAAGAACTTTGTCAAAATGCTGTGCAGGAGACTTTCAGTGTGATTGGAAGTATTTTTAAACATCTCTCCAAACTCTCAGGCTAAAGCTATGGCTATGGCTGCCGACATCCAGGTGGAGTCTGGAGAGCTCCTAACATTACAGCTCAGTTCCCCTGGAGGAAATGGCTGCCTTGGGGAGTGGGCTGTATGGCATTATACCCCACTGGGGTCCCGCCCTTTCCCAGGCTCCCCTCCAGTAATCTCCCAGCTCAGAATTGGTAACCCTAAACTGTGGTAGGAGGCTTTGACACCTTCCCACCATTACCCCCCCCCTTTGATATTTCAGTCCTTGTTTTTGCTTTGAGGCTGAGGCAGATGCTGAGTCCCTCCATCCTTCATCCTCCAGTGCTCTCAGCTGTGGCCTGTCTCTCTGAAACTCTGTCCTTAGGACTTGGGGGAGTGGGAAGGAGAGCAGGAGCATGGGAGTGCTGCTGCCTCATGGACCAGGTGGCACAGTCAGCAGGGGGGCACCTGATGGGCCAGGTGGAGTGGCCCGGTTCTAGCTGGGGGGGGGGGCTGATATACACAGGGGTAAAGCAAAGGTCAAGGTCTCCCTTGCTCGAAAGCCAGTCGAATCCGACTCTAGGGTTGCGGTGCTCCTCTCCGTTTCAAAGCCGAAGAGCCAGCGCTGTCCGAAGATGTTTCCGTGGTCATGTGGCCGGCATGACTAAACACCGAGGCACACGGAATGCTGTTACCTTCCCACCGAAGTGGTACCTATTTATCTACTTGCAATGTCTTGCTTTCGAACTGCTAGGTTGGCAGGAGCTGGAACTAGAGACGGGAGCTCACTCCGTCATGCGGCACCCGGGTCTTGAACTGCTGACCTACCGACCTTCCACAGCCTTAACCACTTGAGCCACCGCAGCTCCTACACAGGGGTAAAGCCTGCAGTAAAAAAAATAAAGATCTTTAGCCTCTCCCCTGATGCCCTTTTTTGTACCTTCTTCACTTCAGCGTAGGGTTTCCAACCTGCAGGTGGAGCCTGGAGAGCTCCTAGAATTGCAACAACCTCCAGCCAGTGTTCCCTCTAAGCTGAGTTAGCTTAGTTTTTAGCCTCCAGCTCACACATTTTTGTCTTAGCTCAGGAAGGGTGGCTCCCGAGCAAACTAATTTCTGCAGCAGGCAAATCATTCACTCACAACTGTAATGCCAGGAGCTCACAAAGTGGAATTTTTGCTCACAAGCCTCCACAGCTTAGAGGGAGCACTGACTCCAGCCTGCAGAAATGAATTCCTCTGAAGAAAATGGCTGTTTTGGAGGGCGGACTCTACGTAGGAAGACCAGCTCTCCTGCTTGACCAGGAGGCCTCCCAATCTCTGTGTTGCCCGCTGGCGCACTGAGGGCCAGCAGGAGGATTTTTTTTTTTTAAATGGTGCCACACTGATGGTGCAATATCACTTCCATGAATATTTGGACAAGACATCGATACAATGCTCCAGGTTTTGGGCAAAACTCTCTGACTTTAACATCATCTTGTCCAAATCCTGGAGCATCAGTTCAATAGCGTGCCAGCAACATTACATCACTTCCAGAATTTGTAGGAAGTGGGATCATACCATTGATACAGTGTCATTTCCCCTCCCAATGCCCCCCCAGCTGGTTGCCAGTCATCAGCTGGTACCCCTATGGCAATTTACCCAGCTGAGGTCTCTCCCCGAACTAAGCTTGGCATTCCCCAGGTCCAGGTGAGGGTTCCCCCACTTTTGCTGGGTTCCTGATCGCTGTGGACCAGCTGGCCGGCGGGGGGGAGGATTCCCCCCCAACAAACAGTGTCATCCTGCACGGTATGCTGATGTCCACCAGAAGTGACGTCAGCACATCAGTGATGGTGGGAGGGTGAAGCTCTGCTTTTTAGGCAACACTCTACGGCTTGAGGTCACTTTTACCATAGAGTTTTGCCCAGAAAGCAGAGCATCGCCCCTGATGTCACTGATGTGCTGACATCACTTCCGGGTGATGTCAGCATGCTGCATGATGCTCCCCCCACTCCTGGAACCACCCTAAAGCCCCCCACCAGTGAGATGGAGCGACCTGGCAATCCTACCCCCAACCTAGTCTTCTCCAGCCTCCCTCCCTAAATCTCCAGGAATTTCCCAACCCAGAGTTGGCAACCATGGTGCTACTATATCCTGTCCTTTTTGAGATGGAGGTGACAAACTACAGAGTATTCCAGGTTTGATCATACCATATATTTATACAAAGACATTACAGTACAAACCAGCTTTTGCAAATCAAGCTACTGTTAACAGCATAGGAACAGGCCAGGCTGTTTTTTTCTGGTCAGTTGGCAACTATGTGCCAGCTATTGACCACAAACAGTAAATTATTGCTAGCATATTAAATACTACCTGCTATGAAATTTTAAAGTGAAACAGCAAAGTCATGTGCGACCTGATATTAAAATCAAATACCATTGAAGTAGAATGCTGACAACAAATTTGTGGACTACTTTGTGAAAATTCAATAGCAAGAGGAGATAATTTTGAGAAGAGCTTGGTTTTAAATCCCCTTTGGCTTCTGTCCATTAATTAAATTTAGCTTCCCCCCTGTGTATATGTCAATCTAGGATCTGGGAGATGTGGCTTCATCCTGCCATGAAGCTTGCTGGGTGACCTTGGGCCGGTCACATGCTCTCAACCTCGCCTATATTGCAATGGTGTGAGGATAAAACAGAAGAGGGGAGAATGATTTTCTCCATCTTGAACTCCTCAGAGGAAGGGTATGGAGGATAGGTCTATAAGTGGCTACTAGCCATGGTGAGTAAAGGGAATCTCCACATTAATAGGCAGTCAAACTGAATACCAACCAGACCCAGGAGACATAAGAACACAAGAGAAGCCAATGTTGGATCAGGCCAACGGCCCATCCAGTCCAACACTCTGTCACACAGTGGCCAAAAATACCAGGTGCCATCAGGAGGTCCAGGAGTGGGTCCAGGACACTAGAAGCCCCCCCTCACTGTTGCCCCCCCCCAGGCACCAAGAATACAGAGCATTCCTTGCCCCAGACTGAGAGTCCCTGCCTATACCGTGTGGCTAATAGCCATTGATGGACCTCTGCTCCGTATGCTTATCTAATTCCCTCTTGAAGCTGTCCATGCTTGTAGCCACTGACGCCTCCTGTGTCAGTGAATTCCATGTGTTAATTACTCTTTGGGTGAAGTACTTCCTTTTATCTGTTCTAACCTAACTGCTCAGCAGTTTCATTGAGTGCCCATGAATTCTTGTATTGTGAGAAAGGGAGAAAAGGTACTTCTTTCTCTACCTGCTCTATCCCATGCATAATCTTATAAACCTCAATCATGTCACCCCTCACTTGTCATTTCTCCAAGCTAAAGAGCCCCAAGCACTTTAACCTTTCTTCACAGGGAAAGTGTTCCAACCCTTTTATCATTCTAGTTGCCCTTTTCTGCACTTTTTCCAGTGCTATAATATCTGAGGTGTGGTGACCAGAACTGCACACAGTATTCCAAATGAGGTTGCATTGTCGATTTATACAGGGGCATTATGATACTGGCTCCCCCCCCTTCTGTTCCTAATAAACCGCAGCATTTTCAGTGAGTTATCTACTACAACTCTAGGATCTCTCTCTTGGTCAGTCTCCGCCAGTTCGGACCCCATCAACGGGTATTTATAGACAACATCAGGGGAAGGCGGGGCCAGTTCCAGATTTTGGTGGGCCCCAGGCAGAAAGTTCCGGGGGGGGGCACTCACCCATGGGCCTCACTACCTGCCTGTGCATCTATCCTTGCCCTGAGAGTCCTCCTGCTGTCCATGCTCACAGCCATCTGCACTGCCCGCAGCCATTTCCCTAGTGGCACTGTGCAGTGTGTGCTACTGGAAACCTGGGCAGCAAAGCACTGACTAGTGAACAGGCAGGGACTCGTCTGATACAGCAGGACTCTTCTTATGTTCCTAATCCCAGAGGAATGTTGCCAATGGGTATATGACCAACTGCAATGGGGTGCTTTTCACCATCAGTGAGTTTTTGGACTGTCACAAAATTAGTCTACTGTAGCCAATACTTTTTTTTTTGTAGACTAATGTTGTAGACTAAAAAAATAAATTAGTCTACTGTAGCCAATACTTGGAGCTGCGGTGGCTCAAGTGGTTAAGACGCTGAACTGCAGGCTGTGGAAGGCCAGTAGTTCAGCAGTTCAAGACCCGAGTTGCCGCATGATGGAGTGAACTCCCGTCTCTAGTTCCAGCTCCTGCCAACCTAGCAGTTCGAAAGCAAGAAATTACAAGTAGATAAATAGGTACCACTTTGGTGGGAAGGTAACAGCGTTCCGTGTGCCTTGGTGTTTAGTCATGCCGGCCACATGACCACGGAAACGTCTTCGGACAGCGCTGACTCTTCGGCTTTGAAACGGAGATGAGCACCGCAACCCTAGAGTCGGACTCGACTGGCTTTCGAGCAAGGGAACCTTTACCTTTTTAGCCAAAACTTGCATGTGTATGGTGTCTTCACAGGTTGGAGATTTACCTCAATGCAACAGGTGCCTAGCACCTCCTCAGTCCTTTCCAAGCTTCTGTTGAAGGAGGTTCAGGCCACACCACTTATCCTTGGAGTCATGGGAGTCCTGGGATAAGTCTGGCGAGAAGGACCATTTCTCATAATATTGCCAAAGAACCAGACCTTTCTTATATGGGCACAAACTGCAGGGAGCCCCAGGACCACCGGGAACTTCCTCAGGCTGTGCTTCTACGGCACATATATTTTAAAATGAATCTTTTGAGTAGCCTTAATCAGTTTGCCTGACAGATTAAACAATTATGGTTTTGACAGCTTGTTATTTTCTCTCTCTAATTTAGTTGAGTTGCTTCATTTCTATCCCACCTTTCTCCCCAGTGGAGGCCCAAAACATCATTCTCCTCTCCTCTGTTTTATCCTCACAACAACCCTGTGAGGTAGGACAGGCTGAACATACAGGCTGCCATGTCTGGATTAGGGAATTCCTGGAGACTTGTGGGCAGGCCCTGGGAAGGACAGAGTCTGGGGAGGGAATGGAGCTCAGCAGAGATAGGATGCCATAGAGAGTCTCTGCAGCGGCCGTTTTCTCCAGGGGAACTGACCTCTGTAGTCTGGAGATCAATTGTAAAAGCAGAAGATCTCCAGGCCCCAACTGGCAGTTGGCAACGCTAATTAATAGTCCGTTTTCAGAATTGTGAATATTTTTAATACCTTGTAATACAGCTTTCTCCTGTGTACAGCGAAGGCTTTGCTCCCTTTCCATCCTGGTGATAAGAGCTCTGTGGAATTCAAAGGCTTACACACTGTTCAACTAACCGAAATTAAAAGCATAGTGTTGCTACTTGGCCATAATTTCACTGTCTGGGCCTTTTAGTCATGGGGTGCGTTCAGACAGACAGCTAATCCCACCATTATGCCGGCTCAAATTTGATCCCGGTCTTTTAAATCCATCCTCGCACGACCAGACATCCCCCAGGGGAATCGCCTTACCGCGCACTGCTTCCACTGTGGATTGTCTAGACAGCGTCCATGCGGTGGGTTTAAAAAAAAAACTTTTTGCACATGCGCATAGGCATGATATTGCAGCCTTGTTTATCTGCACATGCGCATAGGCATGATATCGCAGCCTTGTTTATCTGCACATGCGCATAGGCATGATATCGCAGCCTTGTTTATCTGCACAT
Source organism: Gekko japonicus (assembly GCF_001447785.1). NCBI lineage: Eukaryota > Metazoa > Chordata > Lepidosauria > Squamata > Gekkonidae > Gekko > Gekko japonicus. The sequence goes on along the minus strand of NW_015174283.1, from coordinate 220,083 downwards.
GCACAGAATCAAGATTTTTTAAAAACGGCACCTGTTCAGGATGGTCTGACGTCAGACCATCCCGAACGGGTGCCATTTTTAATTGCGTGCTGAAACAATCAGATGGGGGAAAGTCTGCGAGTGGCCCGTTGGAACCGAAAACTCCAGATTTATAGTAGTATCTTTTTAGTATGGCTCCAAAGCGCGGCAAAACGGAATGCTCACGGAAGACGGACCTTTCCCAAATGTTGATGTCTGGATATTACATTTAAATCCATGAGGACCCCCTTGCCTTGCGCGGATCTAAAGAGCCGTCTGAACGCACCCTTACCCAGTTCTATGGGTAAATGTCTTCTCAGACAGGAAAAGAACTCTGCACATGTCCGGAGGCATCCGGCCCTTGGTGTCAAAATTTGGGAAATAAAAAACTGGCATTCTTATTAGTGCATGAAAAGGTAATAATTTTACCCACTTTGGTGTCTCCCAGCCTTTAATACAGGCAACCCACTGTATGCTGTGAATACACTATTCCTCTAACCGGCCTCCCTTTCCCCAGGCACAAGGATGAAAACTGTTTCATGTCTGTTCCTGGCAACGCTCCTGAGAGCTGCAATTTCACAAGAACCAGAGGAACCCGACACCTACACGGTAAATGGCATGGATCCAGTCCTGCATTCTTGTCACCCAGAGGAGGGAGAACTGTGGGGAGGGAGATAATTGAGCAGTCACATGCCGTTCAGAGCAGACAGGTCCATCAATGGCTATTAGCCATAATGGCTAAATGGAACCTCCATGCTCAGGTGCAGTATACCAGTTGCTGAGAAGGTCCAATAAGAAGGATTGGCTTGGCCACTGCGTCCTTCCTTTGGGGCCTTCCAGGCTGTCTGGTTGACCACTGTGGAGGACAGGATGCTGGGCTGGTTGGACCACTGGTCTGATCCAGCAGGGCTGTTCTTATGTTCATCCCACCACCTCATCTAGGATGTACATAAAGTGGTTTCTGATGGTCTTGAGATGCATCTTCTTCTGGGGTTCAGAGCAGCTGGCTGAAAAGGACCAGCAAATTTGAAAAAGGGAGGATCCAAAGCTCTTAATGCAAGACAAAGCTCAGTCAGCTCTTAGAGCCCACAACCCTGTTTCCGCTGCTGAAGCAATGGAAAAAGGTTATGTCACTGAGCAAGTGCTTTCAACCTTGACAAGATCTAGGATTAAGAGCAGAGAACAGAGCTTCTAGGTCAGAGAGATCCTCGTCCCATATTGGCTCAGAAATTGCTTTCAATAATGGGTGAAGTAACAGCAGGGGTCATTTCGTAGAAAAAGAGGTGCAGGAGCTCATTAGCATAACTCATTAGCATGATTTATTTGCATATGCCACACCCCCTGACATCACCGGAAGTGTGTCAGAAGGCAACACCCACCACTCAGACTCCACTGGACTGTTTTGGATTGCTAGCTATGGGGTGGGGGGGACGTGGGACGTGCACATCTGTCCTTGCAGAGGAGGGAGAGCTTGTACCTGAATAAAACTTGTTCTTAAAGGTGCCGCTGGACTGTTTTGGACCGGGGGGCCAGGGGGGGAGCTCTGCAACTTACCTGGCTGCTTCTTGCTCTGACTGAGGGCTGCTGGGAGCAGGGGGGTGCTTGTTGCATGTGCCCGCCCCCTGGGCTCTTTACTGCCGGAGCTCTGCTCCTGTGCGCTCCTGCAGGAAATGACCCCTGAGTAACACTCCCACAGTGCCTCTGAGCATGTGCAGAGTACCCTGCAGAATCACAACCAGCCCCAATACATGGGCAGGACTCACCAGACACAGAAGACAGGGTTTCCATGCTGTCCTGAGCCTCAGCACCTCCCTCTTTAGAATTTAGCCTCAGGGCTTAGCACCAACAGGGCAGTAATTCCAAATCCATAGAACTGAATGGCTCCTTTAAACGCTTTGCTTTTGTCCTTTCTGTGCTAGGAATGCACCGACGGCTACCAATGGGACTCTGAGACCCAGCACTGCAAAGGTACCTATCACAGAAAGCCACAGGGGTGAAGGTGAGGGTGGGAGAGGGCTTCTACGGTAAACATTATAATCCTGTCTACCTGTGTTGCCACTGGCACTGTTGCCAAGGAACATACAGTGACACCACACCATATTCAGACATTACAATAAACCCTGGTTTATAAACTGTGGTTTGGTCCCAACCCAGTTAGCTGCAACATCTGAATGCAGATGATCCAACAAGATGGAGTTTGTTGGCCAGCACCAAACCTGGGTTTCAAATTATAGTTTGGTGGTGGTTTGTAGCAATGTCTGAATTCACAAACCACCTTTTGTTGAGCAGCTCTGAGAGCCAAAGTTCATGATTAGCCCAAGATGGTGAGTTTTAAACTGAAGTCTGTACACAAACAACTAGCCATAATTTAAGCCAACCAACGTGTCTGAAGGCAACATTTCCGAACAGCTAAGCAGGAAATCAGGTTAGCACCATTCCAGAGACAGCTATGTAGCTGTACCTATTGTGGAGTCACCAGAAAAAGAAGGGCTGAAGCTTCAAGCTTGGCATAGGATGTCATGGTGGGGCAGGGTTGCCATCTCCAGGTGGTGCCTGAAGATCTCCCAGAGCTACAATTGACCTCCAGAGATTGGTTCTCCTGGAGAAAATGGCTGCTTTGCCCCGCCCTCCCCAGGCTCTGCTTCCAAATCTCCAGGAACTTCCCAGACTGGAGTTGGCCTCTCCAGTGGGAAGAGCATCTTCCGGTGTTGTGTCTTGCTGTTCAATGCACAAAGCTTCTGCCCACTAGGGTTGCCACCCTCCCATGGGGGAGGGGTTCCCCCAGTTTATAGGGGCCCCAATCTGCTGTTGGCCAGCTGGCCTGCGGGAGAGCCCCACCCTCCAAGAGCCCCGTCTCGTCTGATGTGTCTGGTACATGCACTAGCATTTGTAGGCTTGCCAACTCCAGGTTGGGAAATACCTGGAGATTTTGGGGGTGGAGCCTGGGGAAGTCAGGGTTTGGGGAGGGAAGGGACCTCAGCCCCTTTTCTCCAGGGGAATTGATATTGGTCATCTGAAAATCAGTTGTAATAGCAGGAGATCCCCAGGTGCCACCTGGAGGTTGGTAAACCTAGTATTTGGCTAAAAAATTCTATGGTGACCATAGAGTTTTTGGCCAAATGCTGGAGTGCTCCCTGTATGACGTGCCCAGCATAATGATGTTACCTGGAAGTGACATCATCGCAGTGTGCTCACCAGAAGATCCAGGGACCCAAGCTGGATCCCCCCACCGGCAGCCAGGTAAGACCTGGTAACCCTACTGCCCACCAAACAGACAGCAGTCTGTTTGATACATGAAAGGTCTGCAGGTTCTGGAAATAATTGCAGGTTCTGGAAATAACTGCAGGTTCTGGAAATATCAATTTAGATCTAGAAATGGCTGCAGTTCCGAGTTTTGACCAGAGGTGAATGGCGGCACACCGGACAAAGCCGTGTCTGTCATTTTGGAAGCCTTTCAGGGTCCTCTCTGGTGGTGATGGGATAGTCAAGGCCAAGGAACCTACCAGCTGAGAAGTAATGTGAGAAGTTCCAAGAGAAGGGAGTGTCTGGGAAGCCCACCTGACTCTGTTTTCTTCTTTCCTCAGATGTGAACGAGTGTGAGACAATCCCCAATGCCTGCAAAGGGGAAATGAAATGTATCAACCATTACGGCGGCTACCTCTGCCTCCCTCGCTTAGCCACAGTTATCAACGACGTGAATTCGGAAAGACCCTCCCCTCCCAACCCACCCCGGCCGAGGAATCCCTGGCCCCCACACCCCGCCTCCCGACAGAACTCCTGCCCCCAGGGCTATGAGCCAGATGGACACGGATCCTGTGTGGGTGAGTGAAAAATGGAGGGTTGAGGGGTGGAGGAAGGCAACTGCTTGTCAGTCACTGGGTGCTGAAGGATGGATGGGGGGGACATAGGGTTGCCAACTCTGCCTTGGGAAACTTCTGGAGATTTGGGGAGTGGCGCTTGGAGAGGGTGGGGTTTTGGTGAGGAACCTCAAGCAGGGTATGATGCCACAGGGTTCATGTTCTAAAGCAGCCATTTTCTCCAGGGGAGATGATCTCTGTAACCTGGAGACCAGCTGTAATGCCGGGAGATTTCCAGCCACCACCTGGCAGATGGCAACCCTATGGGGGACAGAAAGGGGGATTTGACTTAACTGGAAGGTACCACAATGGCTGGGCTAACAAACATAGAAGGGAATGCTCTGGGCTCCAGGCTACGCTAAATGGGGACCTGTTGATCAACAGAATCAGTTCACGTTGGGTGCTTTGCAGAAGGCTTTTGTGGACATCATACTATCCCAGGCCCGTAGCTACAGTGTGCCCACCCAGAGCCTGGCCCCCCGACTTCTTCCCAAGGCCCCACGACCTTTGGGGTGAAGTGGAGGGAGGCTGCTCCCACCTGCACTCCAAGCCACGAATTCATGGCTAGGAGTGCAGGTGCGTGGCCCCTGCTTCTCCCCTTTAAATGCACTGAGGGAGAAGCAGGACTACAGGTGAATTTCAGTGCTCCCTGACCTTTTAAAAGGCCCCCCCAGACTAAAAAATCCTGGCTACGGGCCTGTACTATCCTAATTTTGTAATCCATTTTTTTTACATTGTTCCTTGTATCTATTGCACTGCTTTCACTGCATTGTTTGTATGCGTTGTACTGTTTGTATCGCACTGTCTTCCCATTCTGTAAACTGCCTTGAGTCTCAGTGAGAAAGGTCCCGTTCAAAATGAAGTAAATAAACAGGTCGTTCCCAGAGTTGCAAGAGAGGGGGAGAATATTTGATCAGGTTGGTTTGAATGGCTAGACAAGAAGGTTGTCTGGAGCTGCCCCGTGTTTTATGAGGTTGTTAAACTTTGCAGATTTCAGGTGATATTTAATTTTTTATTTATTTATATTTATTTATTTATTTATTCGATTTACTATCCCGCCCTAACCCCTAAGGGTCTCTGGGTGGCTTACAGAGGGTGCTAATCACATTTACAGAATCTAAACTAGGGCCACAGACATATAGGGGTGGTGACTACCCTACCAGGCACCCTTTTTGCGGCGGATCTTCGGTTGTTGTCTTGTTCTTGCGGGCGGTAGTCGGCGGTGTCCTTTCTGGTGCTGGTCTTTGGGGTTCCCTTCTTCCGGCTGTAGCGATTCCATTTCTGGGCCAGGACCACTCGCACTTCCACACATGCTCCGCTGTGGCCTCTGTCCCGATGAGGCTCCGGCCTGCTGCGTTGCTCCGCCTCCGCGCCAGTTGGTCCGGCCTCCTTCGCTCACTCCTTGCTTCGCCAGCCACCATTTTCCTCCGCCGCCGCCGCCACTGCTTCGCTTTGCCGCTCGCCACTCACCGCTGCAACACAGGGACGGGTGCCCCCCCCCGCTCTAGTAGCAGGTACCCATTAGTCTATTCGCCCTTTAACGGGCTTTCGAGCTTAACATTTAGATAGTGTTTTCAAATGTTGAAAGTAGGATTGCCAGGTCCCCTCCGGCCATTGGCGGGGGACGGGGAGGCATAAGGGTTGCCAGATCCAGGGTGAGAAACTCCCAGAGATTTGGGGACCGAGCCAGGGGAGGAGAGGGACCTCAGTGGGGTGCAATGCCATAGGGTTCCCCCTCCAAAGCATCCATTTTCTCCAGGGGAATTGATCACCGTAGTCTGGACATGAGCTGTAATTCTGGAGGACCCCCGGTCCCACCTGGAGGCTGGCATCCTTAGTTGAAAGTGCCTTCACATCTTTACAACAACCCTGCAAGGCAGGCCTGTTATTCGTTAGATTTATGTTCATACATTAGAAACACAATTACCAAAAAGGATATATGTTTAGAATGTAAAATGGTATAAAATGCTTACCACATTAAAAAGAAAACAGTTACTCTCACACAACATGCAAAGCTGCCTTATACTGAATCACAGAATTGATCTATCAAGGTCAGTATCGTCTAGTCCAACCGGCAGTTGCTTTTCAGGGTCTCAGGTCAAGGTCTTTCATGTCACCTATTTTCTGGTCCTTTTTTTTTTTAGCTGGAGGATGTTGGGGGTTGAACCTGAGACCTTCTATTTGCCAAGTAGGTGCTCTATCACTAAGCCACAGCCCCTGTTCCAGTTAGGCAGGATTAAAATACCTACAATAGATATAGCACAATCCCTCACTTCAGAGGGAATCCAATACTCTGGTCCGTGTGGCCTTCCAAATGGTAATGGAAGCTTCTGAGGTATCCTGCCCTTTTAAAATTCCATCACATCTCCTTCAAATTTAACTTCTTCCTGTTCTCTCTCACCCTTCAGGTATTTATGAATCAGTTGTAAATTATCAGCTCTTCTGTGTGTGTGTGTGGGGAGTTAAATATTGTTTTGCATTCCTGAATATGTCAAAGTCCATTTTAAAAAAGTTTTTGATCGTTTGACTGGCTCTGGCATCCTTCGTAGCATGTAGCACTTTTTTTTTTTGTGCTTCAGCTGATGTGCGTGATCCATGCTCTGATTACATCCTGGTTAGATTGCTGCAATATGCTCTTTGGGGCTGCCTTTGAAAACAGTTCAAAAACTTCAGTTGATATACGATGTGACCGCCAGGCTATTGTCAGGGGAGGGATACAGGGGTGGTATCACCCAGTGCTGAAAGGTCTGCATTGGCTGCCATACCCATCTGTTTCTGGGTACAATTCAGACGGTTGGTTCTTGCCTTTAAGCTCCGAAATGGCTTGGGGCCAGGGTACTTGAAGGGCTGCCTCCTCTTGTACTGGCCATCCTACCAGATAAGGTCCTCATCACCAGCCCTGCTCAGTTTGCCCCAACCTCCTTCAGAAGTGTCACTGATGTTGACCAGAGACAGGACTTTTTCAGTGGTGACAACTCGCCTATGGCATATCCTTCCCCTCGAGGGCCACCTGATTGCCAGTGTTGCTCTTGTTTGTTTACCCAGGCTTTTAATTAGGGGGCTGATTTTTAGAAAACATTTTGAGGCAGATAAACAGTTAAGACCCATTTTGAGCTGCTCCATATTTTATGCACTGGCTGTATTATTGAATGCTGACTTTTAGTAACTTTTTAAGAGTTGTTTTTAATCAAGTTTTATTTTGTAAGTTTCCTCAAGCAGTTTCCCTGGAGAGGCAGCATAGAAATTTTCCAAATAATAAATACATGTGATTGATATTTTGCAAATTTACTGTTTACAATAAGCAAGAAAATAAAAATATGAGTAGTGTTGCCTACGAAGTAAAAAAACAGCACTTAAACCATGCAATCAGATCTTGCTGGTGGGGATGGGTTTTTATAGGGAATATTACATAACCACTATATTAATTCTGCTTGCAAATGAATGTGGAAAAGGGATCCTTCAGCATGATAGAAAGTTTGTAGTGTGGGGCTGCTCCAAATGACAGTGAAGTACACGGGAATTAAGTCCTGTTTGTTTGGTTGGTTGGCAGGCACTACTTCTGCTGTAAATGCTGTTGGTGTAATTCACTTGCTATCATTTGGAAGCCAAAAAAGTTTGTATGGTAACAGAGCAGGAGGAATTATTCTGTCTCTCATAGCAACAGTGCATCTGAACAAACAGTGAGACATTTCGACCCATGCTATAAATGCACAGGCAGTCATTTGGAGTAATTTTTCAGTATCTACAGTCCAAAATAGTGGAAGGCATCACCTAGGAGCTAAAAAGAAAAAATATACTTCAGTAGTGAATCTATACCAATGAAAAGTGCTTTCAAACTTATATTGGTATTTAAATCTAGTGTCTCATGGTACTAAATAAAAGTCAACTCACATTGGATAGAGATACATTCAGATGTCTTGATAAACGTTGGCCCCGGTCACACTGGGGGAAAAGGTGCGGCTGAGGTGCGGCTTTTTTGAGCCGCATCAAAAGAGATGCGCGGCGGCGGTATCAGACAGATCCCCCGAGCCGCCACGCAGTTGCTCCCCGGCATGATGAGTTGCCGGGGGGGGGGGGGGCCACAAATCAGTGAGCAAGGCAGCCCGCTGCGCATGTGTGCGTCTGCACAGTTTGGCCGGGGGCCTCGGATGATGCCGGAGACAGGCGCACCGGCGATTCCACGGCCGCCCCTGCTGCGGATTTTCAGGTAAGTAGTAGTGTTTTCTAGGGGTTTTTTTTGATGTGCAGTTTCGCCCGGAAGGGACAGATCGGGGACAGGTGTGCTCCTCTTCCCAGATGTTGCGGTGTGATCGCGCCCGCTTGATGTGCCCCTGATCCGTCCCTCTAGCGTAGCAAATCCTCCCATGTGACCGGGGCCTGTGATTTATTTAGACAGTTCATTATACAACAAAATCTGGTTAGTCTACCAGGGGTAAGTAATAAATCCTAGGACTCAAATAGATGTGCATTTGTGTAGCTTCAATTTGCCTCTGGGCCATTAAGTCAGGAAACGGGAGGTCTAACACTTCAACCTCAGCTCAGTTTCACTAATTGAAATTGACTTCCTCAATCTCCTATTAGGGTTAAGAAAAAGATATCTTTTAATTAGGAGCCGCCACTACCATTACCATCAGCTATATCATTAGTAACAATGGGGGAGTGGGCCGGCCCTATGAAGATCGAGCCACAGCATTGTGACAGATCGATTACCGCTGAACTGGGACTTTGTATTACATCTACAATATGCCATCTAAATTTGATTGCAGGACTAACATCACTGAGCACTTTAATTGTAAAATATGATTGTTTTATTTTGTTTATGTGTTTTTATATATTTTTATATTTGGCACATTGTGCCCTAAACTGTGAGCCGCCCTGAGCCCGTTTGCGGGGAGGGCGGGATAGAAATATAATAAAACAAACAAATAAATAAACAGCCCTTCCTCTTTTTCCTTGTAAAATGCTAATGCCAAAGCAGCGAGCTCCATTTCAGTTAGTGAAATCAAAGGTCAGCTAGATTCATCAGGTATATGATGAAGGGAGTTTTGACCCTTGAGAGTTCGTACCCCCAAAATCTTGCTGGTCTCTAAGATGCTACTGGACTTGAATCTAGCTGTTCTGTCATGGACCAACATGGCTACCCTCTGAAACTGAAACTAAAGGGAGTCTGAAGGGTTAAACCGCTTCTCCCTTATCTGCATGGCCCCTAGGCAAGCTGAGGCTACATGAGCCCACAGCTTGCAATTTATAGGCAGGCATCGCTCTTCAGTTTAAGCCTCTGGTTTGTGCCGCTTTCTCCAAGCAGGGAGAAAGCACCCTCCATCTACTGCAGTTTCTCTGTCACCAGGCAGCTGCACAGAACACTGCTCCTCAACAAACTGTGAATTCATCCATCACATCAAACCACCATTTCTATTAACTATAGTCTATAGTTAATAAACCAGCTACAAATCGTAGTTCGAAATACTGGTATGGTGCCAACTAGGGTTAGTTGGAGTATTTGACTTCAGGTTCAGACATCAGAACTAACCAAAATTTGATTAAAGCATGGTTTATTGTGATGTCTGAATGTAACCAATGTGTAAATTGTTTTTTAATCTGTCTAACTGCAGGTGGCTTGATACCACAAAGGCATCTTCCACACAGACTTAATATTATGCTTTTATTTCCCTTGGCTACCATTCCGCCCCCCCCCCCCCCCTCTTATTCT
>NW_015174283.1:172790-210451 GCF_001447785.1 Gekko japonicus | reverse complement strand
TCTTCTTTTTTTAAAATCTGTGGGTCCCCCCCCCCCCGAAACAGTGATTTCATTTTTTTCCCACCAGTCTGTAATGCCTTTTCAAATTCTCCATCTACCTTACCATTTTGTTTTGGTGGGCAGCGAACACTAAAAAATCTGCATGCTAGTGATGTATCAAAACAGTGATATACCACCTATGTGCTAAATGAACCGGCGTGGCCAGTCAGAACATCAGAAACAAGCAGCCAGCCCTCTTCCTGCTGCCACCTGGAACATCTATATACTATTAGGCACCTGTGGCCACAATCTGTGGATATCTAAATCTGTGGAACAGGGCCACACGAAGGCTAAAGAGATTTTTCTGCACATTTGGGGGACTCCCCAGGTGTGCAGAAAAGTCTGAAATGTTTTTTAAAAATGCACAGGGATGGGGTTAAATCCCCTGAAAGCGCAGAAAATGCTCTTTCCTTAACTTTTTTGGAGTCTGGGAGCTGCGGCAGGCTATTCAGAAGGCACTCCGGGCCCTGCTCCGGGCAGGCTATTCAGAAGGCACGTAGCGGCCACTGGGAGCTGCTCAAGGAGCTGCTTGGGGCTCTGCTGCTGCGGTGGCGGACACCAGGAACTCCTCCAGGTCGTGCCATGCTGGTGGCAGATGTCAGGAGCCACTGTGGGCCCCATGGTGGCAGATACTGGGAGCTGCTCCAGGCTCAACAGCGGCAGGCACCGGCAGCAGCTCTGGGCTCAGAATGGCTCCCTCTCTGTCACTTCGGGGTCTCAAGCTGGTTGGTTGGGCTGGACTCGTGTGTGTGTGTGTGGGGGGGGATGAGATTATCCCCCCGTGTGTTTTGTGGTTCCCCCACCTGTTCTTTCTGAAACCAGATCAGAGCACCGTGTCCAGGCACCTTTGACGCCCTGTGTGCACTTCATGATAAGTCATATTTTAATTAATCTTGGTCTATATTTCAGAAGAGGCTATTCACCCTTAAAGGCAAACAGCTTGTGAGAATCAGAGAATCACTCAAATTTCTGGGTGTGCTCAGATAAGAAAATGGCCACCAGCTTTCCTGGATAAGTGATGCTATTGCTTCGATTCTCCCTCCCCCTTCCTTTAAAATATGCTTAGTCAATTATGGATTACTGCCTGTGGTGCAAAAAGAGGACAAAAGGAAGGAAAATGTTGCCCCTCCCCCCTTTGAAATGCAGTAGTGTGCATCTTACAAGGCCAACAGTGGTTTTCGCTTTCACTGAATTTTAAAAGTAGCATAAACTGCTGCTCCCTCCCCCCTCTGCCAAGCGAGTTGTTGCCCAGTTCCGGCCTCAGCTTGCTGCACAGCCAATGAAAACAACCAGTCAAACGTGGGAAAGCAGCTAGCCAATCAAAGGCCAGGCATGTATGCAAGGGCTTTTGGAAGGGGTAACGAACTGCATACGCAAATATTCGATGGAGTACACCATTGCAAGTTTGCAACAGCACAGGCAGAAAAGAAACAACACCTCAAAAGCTGTAAACCGAGCAAGTCTGAAAAGGAAGGCAGAACACACACACACACAGAGAAGTTCTGCACAAAAACCTGCATTGTGGAACAATTCCTTTGAACATGCTGTGATCAGAGGCACAACAGAAGCACGGAAAAATCAAATTGAGGCTGCAGTCTAGGAGACACCTAAAACAATTAAAGGAAAAGTCAAGTGTCTGAGTTGCTGGAACAAGAAGATTATGCCATGCCCAAGAGAGGTGCCACTTGTTCGTAATCTCAGAAGCAGAAGGGGCTAAACAGGCAACTTTTCTGCCCAGTCGCCTGTTTCTGAATTATATGTTCCAGTACAAAACGTGGCTATAGCTGAATGACCATTTCTAAATCCATGCTGTCTGATAGGAAAATTTCTGGTACAGTCCCACTCTTAGGTCTTTGAAGTAGGACTTCAGCATATAATTAGGCCAGCACGCCAATTAAACCATTGGGTCTATAATCTGAAGGATAATTTCTATCCCTCTTAAAAATAGGAACAGTTATATGCAGGGGTCATTTCGTAGAAAAAGAGGTGCAGGAGCTCATTAGCATAACTCATTAGCATAACTTATGTGCATATGCCACACCCCCTGACATCACCGGAAGTGTGTCAGAAGGCAACACCCACCGCTCAGGCTCCACTGGACTGTTTTGGATTGCTAGCTATTGGGGGGGGGGGACCAGCAGATCTGTCCTCGCAGAGGAGGGAGAGCTTGTACCTGAATAAAACTTGGTCTTAAAGGTGCCACTGGACTGTTTCGGACTGGGGGGCCGGGGGGAGCTCTGCAGCTTACCTGGCTGCTTCTTGCTCTGACTGAGGGCTGCTGGGAGCAGGGGGTGGGGCTTGTTGCATGTGCCCACCCCCTGGGCTCTTTGCTGCTGGAGCTCCGCTCCTGTGCGCTCCCGCAGGAAATGACCCCTGGTTATACTCACATTCCACCCATTAGGTCAATAGTCTTATCCCTGTATTGCAGACAGGGCGGCACTGAGGGCCGGTTCACACATAGACTGTTGTCTGAATGTGTTCCAGGAGTTCTGTGCCAGGAACTTGGTTCCCAGGCACACGGAGGCCTGATTTTGATCAGGAATGCAGCATAGGGGAGAGGGTCCTGAAGCCCCCCCCCCCCAAAAGATCAATTTTCCTGACCCAAAACAAACTGGGGGGGGGAACATTGTTTGCCTCATTGGGGAAACGTACAAGTACTGAGGTCCCCAAGTAGGGATGCCAGCCTCCAGGTGGGGCCTGGGGATCCCCTGGAATTACAGCTCGTTTCCAGACTACAGAGATCAGTCCCCCTGGAGAAAATGGATGATTTGGAGAGTGGCACTCTATGGCAGTGTACCCCACTGAGGGCCCTGTCCAGTGTAGAGCCAGTTTGGCGTAGTGGTTAGGAGAGTGGACTCTGATCTGGGAGAACCGGGTTTGAGTCCCCACTCCTGCACATGCAGCTGCTGCTGTGGCCTTGGGTCAGTCACAAGTTCTTTCAGAGCTGTTCTCTCAAAAGAAGTTCTCAAGGGAGCTCTCTCAGCCCCACCCACCTTACAGGGTGTCTGTTGTGGGGAGGGGAAGGGAAAGGGATTGTAAGCCGCTCTGAAACCCCTTCAGGTAGTGAAGGGTGGGGTATAAATCCAATCTCTTCTTCTTCTTCTTTTCCCCAGGATCCATCCCCAGATCTCCAGAAGTTCCCCCAACATGGCTCTGGCAACCCTACCCCCCACCCCCTGCCAGTGGCTGGGCTGGCAACCTTACCACCAAGTGTGCTTGTGGCAGGGGTGAGGTTTGAACAAGGGACCTCCTCTGCTTCACAGCCCAGCTTCTAAGCCACTATACCACCCCAAACATGTAACTTGCCCCAGTCTGCAATGTGGTGGAAACAATACTGGGTTACTGGGCTGTTGCAAAGATCACAAAGGGTCATAAATGTCATTATTGTTATCTTTGAAAGGAAGCAGCAAATGGTACACCCCAGCCACCTCCAGGCCAAGTACTCCAGATTCATCCCAGTGGGGCCATGGCTTAGTGGTGGAGCATCTGCTTTTCGTGCAGAGGGACTCCAGTTCAGTCCATGGGCCATGGCATCTCCAGTGAAAGGGATTGGGGATAATAAGCAATGTTAAAGACCTCCACTTGAGAGTGCCACCGCAAGTCAGAGCAGACAATACTGACGTTGATAGATGAATGGTTGTGGTAGATGTGCTCATGTGAGCTTTCCTGGCTAACCCTCGAAGTCTGATTAGAGCGGCTGCGCTACTCACTTTGCACCTTCCTCTCTGTTCTGACAGAGCTGCCCTCCTCCTCCTAACCCTGAACTCCAGCTGTGCATTTTCCCTCCGTACAGACACGGACGAATGTGAATACGATTTGCACGACTGTCAGCCCAGCCAGCAGTGCATCAACACACCGGGCGGCTTCCACTGCCAGTGCCCAGATGGCTACCGGAAGATCGGCACAGAGTGTGTGGGTGAGTCAGTCGGCCAGCTGGCGTTCCCTCTCGAGAAGCTGAGCGATTTCAGGAAAAGGCGCTGTCAGGGCCAAGCCATGTCCTCTGACCCGAAAGCTGTGTCTGCAAGGCCTCGATGCGATTGGCTGTTGCAACTCTCCCCCCCTTTGGGGCTACCTTTTGAGACTGTGGCTATCTGTACATTCAAAACCAATCCCAGCATTGCCATGAGATCAGACTTAGTGAGTCACCTTACAGGAAATAGCGGTGGCCCACAGAGCTCTCTTACACCTCTTACTCCTTCAGTCCATAAGGGTTATATATTCCAGGGAGGTAGCCCTGTTAATCAGATTTACTGCACCATAAACTTTTGTGGGCTGGAGATTCATGCAATGAAACCTCGGTCAATGGCCATATGTACATACAGGGAGGGGGCAAATGAAAAGGATTCCAGCCCAGGAAACAGCCTGAAATAAATTTTATTTATCTTTAAGGTGTCACAAGACACAATTCTGTTCTTATCCAGTGTTTTAGAAAGGGATGATCTTAATAAATGTCTCTGCGTTGACCAGTAGTCATCCTTTCAGCCCCAGTTTGCATTTAAAGCCAGTTTCACCATCAGCTGGTCCAAAATGTGTAAATAACACAAAAACCAGCCCCCAGACTTGATTGACCAAGAGTCAGGCCAATGGTCCAGCTTGTCCCACATCCTATTTTTGCAGATATTTGAACCCAGGTCTCCTCACTCCTAGCTGGATAGTCTCAACTGCAGTGCCCCATACTCTTTCTAGCCCAAGCTTCATTTCTAGCTCTAGCTTCACAACTGCAGTCATGTAACACCCTTGCATTAACAATGGTTACCAACTTTCATTGCTGGGATGGCAAACCGAGCCCCAACCAGCCGTGTTTACCTGTTTCCTTTTAGAAGAAACTTAATCTAATTCCCAGGAGGCTGCAGTTTCTCACTGAGGAGTGAAAGAACTCTGTTCATGCTCAGTGGCACAGCAAGGCAGCGATGGAGGAGGTGACACAATACCTGTATTTTCCTTTCTTCTTGCAGACATTGATGAATGCCGGTATCGCTATTGCCAGCACCGCTGCGTCAACTCCCCTGGCTCTTTCTCCTGCCAGTGCGAGCCTGGCTTCCAGCTGGCCAGCAACAACCGGTCATGTGTCGGTAAGGGGTTCATTCTTGACTTGCCTTCTCCCTTCAGGGCTTCAATACAGTAGAGACCTCTAGAGCACAGGTCTCCAATAGGGTGCCCGTGGGTGCCATGGAAGCTGTTTCCTGGTGTCTGCCAAGTGTTTTTAGAAAGTGGGAAGGGCCCCGTGGGGCTTTTGCTCAGCAGGGCTTCTGATTGGCTGTGCAGGTTTTTTTAAAAAGTTGGTTTGGCAGCAGCTGCCCCTCACAGCACAAGGGTCTTCACTGCATTACTGAGGGTAAGGTGTATGTATGCAGGAAAATAGTTTTGAACAATATGTTATTTAAAAGGGCTTCTTGTTAAACAGAGCTTCTACCTGAAATGCTGAGGAGTTTTGCATGACCTCGCTCCCTGACATTTTGTGGTTGGCTCCCTCCTGTGGCAGCCATTTTGAGGATGTGCCCACATCCCTGTGTCAGGATTACAGATGTGCCCATGTGTTCAAAAGGGTTGGGGACTTTTGCTCCAGAACACTCGTGTTCCTTACAATGATGCAGGGCTGACACAGGTTTGTTCCCGGGAGTTCTCACCTATACATTATTATGTCATCTGTTTGCTGGATGTTGAGCAAATATTTGACATCGGTATTTGACATCAGTATTAGCTATCTGATTTCAGTATTCAGTCATTGACCTATTTAACATTTGGGAGTATGTGAGAGTTGGGAACCTAAGAGACTTCCTTATTTGACACCTGTCAAAGGCTTGGATTTACTGGAGTGCTTTTTATAGACAGAAGAATTTCCACTCACGGAGTGTCACTTTCTGCTCCTTTGGGACAGGGGACATGGAGGTGCATTTTGGACTGCAGTGGGATGGGGAAGGCCAACAAATTGTGCTGCACAGGTGGAAATCCTTTTATCTGCAGAAATGCTCTGATGGACCCAAACCACAGTTTTAAAAAAAGGAAGACATGTCATTAGAATATAAAAACATAAGAACATAAAAACAGGATCAGACCGATCGTCCATCTAGTCCAGCATCCTGTCTCACATAGTGGCCAGAGAACAAATGTAAAGAAAACAGTCGTGAGAGTCTGACCCACAGATCAAGCAGTCAACAAGACTTGCAAAGAAAATTATTTCTGTATATTATGGTTAACAAGCACGACAACAGAATAAACAAATTCCTTCAAATCATAAGAAAATCCTAGTGTAAAAATACAACAACAACAAATACCTTTTATTGGCATAAAATACATAATCAACATCGTCTCTGGATTATGTAGCAATGTTTCAAAATTGGATCTTCCTCAGGCAATATTTTTTGTTGTTCAGTCGCACAGTCGAGTCCGACTCTTCGCGACCCCATGGACAATCTCCCGCCAGGCTCTCCTGTCTTCCGCCGTCCTCCGAAGTTGGCTCAATTTCATGTTCGTTGCATCGCTGACACTGTCTAACCATCTCATCCTTTGCCGTCCCCGTCTTCTTTGACCTTCAATCTTTCCCAGCATCAGGGTCTTTTCCAGTGAGTGCTCCCTTCTCATTTGGTGGCCAAAGTATTTGAGCTTCAGTTTCATTATCTGGCCTTCCAGGGAACAGTCAGGGTTGATTTCTTTGAGGATTGACTGATTTGTTCTTCTTGCAGTCCAAGGGACTCTCAAGAGTCTTCTCCAGCACCATAGTTCAAAAGAATCTATTCTTCGGCGCTCGGCCTTCCTTATAGTCCAACTCTCACAGCCATACATGACTACTGGGAATACCATTGCTTTGACCATGCGGACTTTTGTTGGCAGGGTGATGTCTCTACTTTTTATCATGCTGTTTAGGTTCGCCATCGCTTTCCTCCCAAGGAGCAGGCGTCTTTTAATTTCATGGCTGCAGTCACAGTCTGCGGTGATCTGGGATCCCAGGAACGTGAAGTCTGTCACTACTTCCACGACTTCCCCTTCTATTTGCCAAGGAGTGATGGGGCCGGATGCCATGATCTTAGTTTTTTTGATGTTGAGCTTCAAGCCCACTTTTGCGCTCTCCTCTTTTACTCTGAGCAAGAGGCTCTTTAGATCCTTTTCACTTTCAGCCATTAGAGTGGTATCATCTGCATATCTGAGGTTGTTGATCTTTTCCCCAGCAATCTTAATTCCCGCTTGTGATTCATCCAGGCCAGCATTTCGCATGATGTACTCTGCATATATATTAAATAAGCAAGGCGACAATATACATCCTTGTCGTACTCCTTTTCCTATGCTGAACCAATCAGTTGTTCCATATCCGGTTCTAACTGTCGCTTCTTGGCCCTTATACAGGTTTCTCAAGAGACATGTGAGGTGGTCTGGTACTCCCATCTCTTTAAGGACCTGCCATAGTTTGTTGTGATCCACACAGTCAAAAGCTTTAGCATAGTCAATGAAGCAGAAGTAGATATTTTTCTGGTACTCTCTTGCTTTCTCCATAATCCAGCGAATGTTGGCAATTTGATCTCTAGTTCCTCTACCTCTTCGAAACCCAGCTTGTACTTCTGGTAGTTCTCTATCCACGTACTGTTGAAGCCTAGCTTGTAGGATCTTGAGCATGACCTTGCTAGCGTGTGATATGAGTGCAATTGTGCGATAGTTTGAACATTCCTTGGCATTGCCCTTCTTTGGGATTGGAATGTATACTGACCTTTTCCAATCCTGTGGCCACTGTTGCGTTTTCCAAATTTGCTGGCAAATGGAGTGCAGCACTTTAACAGCATCATCTTCTAAGACTTTGAATAGCTCAGCTGGAATACCATCACCTCCACTAGCTTTGTTGTTAGCAATGCTTTCTAAGGCCCATTTAACTTCACATTCCAGGATGTCTGGCTCGAGGTCAGTGATTATACCGTCGTGGTTGTCAAGGACATCGAGGTCTTTCTTGTATAGTTCTTCTGTGTATTCTTGCCATCTTTTCCTAATCTCTTCTGCTTCTGTTAGGTCCCTACCGTTTTTGTCCTTTATCATGGCCAGCTTTGCATGGAACGCTCCCTTGATTTCTCCAACTTTCTTGAAGAGATCTCTAGTCCTTCCCATTCTATTGTTTTCTTCTATTACTTTGCACTGTTCATTCAGGAAGGCCTCCTTATCTCTCCTTGCTGTTCTCTGGAAATCTGCGTTCAGTTGGGTAAATCTTTCCTTTTCGCCTTTGCCTTTCGCTTTCCTTCTTTCCTCTGCTATTTGTAAAGCCTCATCAGAAAGCCACTTTGCTTTCTTACATTTCTTTTTCTTTGGGATGGTGGTGATTGCTGCCTCCTGTACGATGTCACGAACCTCTGTCCATAGTTCTTCAGGCACTCTATCTATCAAATCCAGACCCTTGAATCTATTCTTCACCTCTACTGTATATTCATCAGGGATGCGATCTAGGTCAAACCTGAATGGCCTCGTGGTTTTCCCAATTTTCTTCAGTTTAAGTCTGAATTTTGCAATGAGTAGCTCATGATCTGAACCACAGTCAGCTCCAGGTCTTGTTTTTACTGACTGGATAGAGCTTCTCCATCTTTGACTGCAAATTATATAGTCAATCTGATTTCGGTGTTGCCCATCTGGTGATGTCCATGTGTAGAGTCGCCTCTTAGGTTGTTGGAAAAGGGTGTTCGCTATGACCAGTGTGTTCTCTTGACAAAACTCTGTTAACCTTTGCCCTGCTTCATTTTGCTTTCCAAGGCCAAACTTGTCTGTTATTCCAGTTACCTTTTGACTTCCTACTTTAGCATTCCAGTCCCCTATGATGATGAGGACATCATTTTTTGGTGTTAGTTCTAGGAGGTGTTGTAGGTCTTCATAGAACCGGTCCACTTCAGCCTCTTCTGCATCAGTGGTTGGGGCATAGACTTGGATTACTGTGATGTTGAATGGTTTGCCTTGGAATCGGACAGAAATCATTCTGTCATTTTTGAGATTGTATCCCAGTACTGCCTTTTGCACTCTCTTGTTGACTATAAAGGCCACACCATTTTTTCTACGAGATTCCTGGCCACAGTAGTAGATATAATGGTCTTCTGAGTTAAATTCGCCCATTCCTGTCCACTTTAGTTCACTGATTCCTAGGATATCGATGTTCAGTCTTGCCATCTCATTTTTGACCACGTCAAGCTTACCTTGATTCATAGATCTTACATTCCAGGTTCCTATGTAGTATTGTTCTTTGCAGCATTGGACTTTCCTTTCACCATCAGACACATCCACAACTGAGCGTCCTTTCGGCTTTGGCCCAGCCGCTTCACTCTTTCTGGGGTTACTTGTACTTGTCCTCTGCTCTTCCTCAGTAGCATATTGGACACCTTCCGACCAATAAGTATTCAGGCTCAAATATGCTGCTAAGCTTCTAATGGATCCCAGGCCACATGGTTAGTAGCCATTGATAGACCTTTTCCATTAATCTATCCAATCCCCTTTTAAAGCTATTTATTTATTTATTTATTTATTTATTTATTTATTTATTTACTCGGCTTATAGCCCTCCCTCCCCTGCATAGCAGGGCTCAGGGCAGGTGACAACAGGTACCAACAACAATATTAAACAATAATAAATTAATCATTAAAACCTATTTTAAAACAACAATAAATAACCATTTAGATTTGATCAGTCAGATGGCAGCACATACCACATTTTTCACTCCATAAGACGCACTTCCCCCCCAAAAAAAAGTGGGGGGGAAAGTGTGTGCGTCTTATGGACCGAATACTGCAAAAAAGAGTGCACGTTGGGGACCTTAATGATGCCGTGGGGAAGCCTGCAGCATGTGTGTGTGCGCGCGCGCGCTGAGTGTGTGTGTGCGCGCACGGGCGGGGGGGGGTGGAAAGCTCCCGGCTCCCTCCTCCCTTCTCCTCCGCAGCGCGGCCCTCGGGGGAGGCGGCTGAGTGTGAGTGTGTGCAGGCGGGGTGTGTGTGTGTGCGTCTTATAAAGCCTGCAGCCAAATCAGAAAGATCGTGGGGCAGCCTGCAGCCAGATCAGAAAGCAGGGGCTGCATGGAAGGAGAGCGGGTCCAGGCAGGAAACGTACAATTCCATGGTGGCAGCGTGGTGAAGCGGGTCCCGGCCAAGAAGGAGGAGATCGTACAGAGGAGGAGGGAAGGCTGCAAGCGAGGAGTGAGTGCTGTTGCTGGCTGTGTTATCACTGCGTTGATTGGAGAAGAGTTTGTAGTAGGCAGCGTTTCCTAGTGGACAGCGGGGAGAGCAGTGCGCATGCACATTACTCTCCATTCAACGGCTGGGCTTGTCTGGGGTACTATGAATGCTGGCAGCAGGGGGCGCACAATTCCTCCTCTAAAAACTAGGTGCGTCTTATGGAGCGAAAAATATGGTAGTTTGATGCGACTTGGTGAGTCTTCTTCTTAAAAGAGATTGTACTTCAGGTGTGTCTGTGGATGGTGAGATGGTGCTATAACAGACAAGCAAGCAACAAGCAGGCAGGCAAGGGGAGGCCAATACAGGTGGAATTGCTGCTGCCTCAACCATAGGCCTGGCGGAACATCTCCGTTTTACAGGCCCTGCGGAACTCCATTAGGTCTCGCGGGGCCCAGATCTCACTTGGGAGAGCGTTCCACCAGGCCGATGCCAGAGCCAAGAAGGCTCCGGCTCTGGTTGAGGCTAAGCGGATACCTTTTGGGCTGGGGATCACCATAAGATTCTGATCTGTTGAGCAAAGCGCTCTTTGGGGGACATACCAGGAGAAACGGTCATAAGAACATAAGAGAAGCCAGTGTTGGATCAGGCCAGTGGCCCATCCAGTCCAACACTCTGCCACACAGTGGCCAAAAATACCAAGTGCCACCAGGAGGTCCACCCATAGGGCCAGGACACTAGAAGCCCTCCCGCTG
Source organism: Gekko japonicus (assembly GCF_001447785.1). Taxonomy (NCBI): domain Eukaryota; kingdom Metazoa; phylum Chordata; class Lepidosauria; order Squamata; family Gekkonidae; genus Gekko; species Gekko japonicus. The sequence goes on along the minus strand of NW_015174283.1, from coordinate 199,536 downwards.
TTGCCCCCCTCCAAGCACCAAGAATACAGAGCATCACTTGCCCCAGACCAGGAGTTCCTATCTATACCTTGTGGCTAATAGCCACTGATGGACCTCTGCTCCAATGTTTATCCAGTTCCTTCTTGAAGCCGTCCATGCTTGTAGCCACCACCACTTCCTGTGGCAGTGAATTCCATGTGTTAATCACTCTTTGGGTGAAGAAGTACTTCCTTTTATCTGTTCTAATCTGACTGCTCAGCAAATTCATTGAGTGCCCATGAGAAAGGGAGAAAAGTACTTCTTTCTCTACCTGCTCTGTCCCATGCATAATCTTGTAAACCTCTGTCATGTTACCCCTCAGTCATTGTTTCTCCAAGATAAAGAGCCCCAAGCACTTCAACCTTTCTTCATAGGGGAAGTGTTCCAAGCCTTTTATCATTCTAGTTAACCTTTTCTGCACTTTTTCCAATGCTATAATATCTGTAGTGACCAGAAATGCACACAGTATTCCAAATGAGGTCGCACCATCGATTTATACAGGGGTATTGTGATACTGGCTGATTTGTTTTCAGTTCCCTTCCTAATAATCCCCAGCATAGCGTTGGCCTTTTTAAATTGCAGTCGCACACTGTCTTGACACTTTCAGTGAGTTATCTACTACGACTCTCGGATCTCTCTTTTGGTCAGTCTCCTGAAGGTATGTCGGTCCCAGACAGCAATGGGCTTTAAAGGTTATTCCTGTGACCATCACTATATCAATGACTGGGGCAGCTTTCATGCTTCAAGACTGTTTTACATATCTGTATTTCTAACCTGAACTCTTGGGAGCATTTAAATAGTGAAATTTTAAACTTGGATGAGTGTTTAGTTTGATTCTACAATGAGGTTAAGTTTTTAAAAAACGTTTTACCTAGTGCTGCTGATTGCAGATGTAAACGGAGGAATCACTTGAACATAAGAGAACATATGAGACGCCAATGTTGGATCAGGCCAAAGGCCCATCCAGTCCAACACTCTGTGTCACACAGTGGCCAGAAATACCAGTGCCATCAGGAGGTCCAGCAGTGGGGCCAGGACATTAGAAGCCCTCCCACTGTTGACCCCCCCCCCAAGCACCAAGAAGACAGAGCATCACTTGCCCCAGAGCCCCTAGCTATACCTTGTGGCTAATAGCCACTGATGGACCTCTGCTCCATATGCTTATCTAATTCCCTTTTGAAGCCGTCCATGCTTGTAGCACCCACCACTTCCTGTGGCAGTGAATTCCATGTGCTAATCACTCTTTGGGTGAAGAAGTACTTCCTTTTATCCGTTCTAACCCGACCGCTCTGCAGTTTCATGGAGTGCCCACGAGTTCTTGTATTGTGAGAAAGGGAGAAAAGTACCTCTTTCTTTACCTGCTCTTTCCCATGCATAATCTTATAAACCTCGATCATGTCACCCCTCAGTCGTCTTTTCTCCAAGCTAAAGAGCCCTAAGCGCTTTAACCTTTCCTCATAGGGAAAGTGTTCCAACCCTTTTATCATTCGAGTTGCCCTTTTCTGCACTTTTTCCAAAGCTATAATATCCTTTTTAAGGTGTGGTGCCCAGAACTGCACACAGTATTCCAAATGAGGTCTCACCATTGATTTATATAGGGGCATTATTATATTGGCTGATCTGTTTTCAATACCCTTCCTAATAATCCCCAGCATAGCATTGGCCTTCTTTATTGCAGTCACACACTGTCTCGACATTTTCAGTGAGTTATCCACTACAACTCCAAGATCTCTCTCTTGCTCAGTCTCTGCCAGTTCAGACCCCATCAATGTGTATTTATATTTAGGATTTTTGGCTCCAATGTGCATCACCTTGCACTTGGCCACATTGAACCCCATTTGCCATGTTGACGCCCACTCGCCCATCCTTGACAGATCCCCTTGGAGTGCCTCACAATCCTCACTGGTTTTCACCACCCTGAACAACTTTGTATCATCCGCAAATTTAGCCACTTCACTGCTTACTCCCATCTCCAAATCATTAATGAACAAGTTAAAAAGCAGTGGACCAAGTACTGATCCCTGCGGTACCCCACTGCTTACCACCCTCCACTGAGAAAATTGCCCACCTACACTCACTCTCTGTTTTCTATGAACTAGCCAGTTTTTGATCCATAAAAGGACTTGTCCTTCTATCCCATGATTTTTGAGCTTACTTAGGAGCCTTTGATGAGGAACTTTATCAAAAGCTTTCTGGAAGTCAAGGTAAATAATATCTATTGGATCCCCCTTGTCCACATGTTTGTTCACCCCCTCAAAGAACACTAACAGGTTAGTGAGACAAGATCTTCCCTTACAGAAACCGTGCTGAGTCTGCCTCAATAGGTTTTGTTCATCTATGTGCCTACTAATTCTTTCCTTAATAATGGTTTCCACCAATTTACCCGGTATCGACGTCAGACTGACTGGCCTGTAATTTCCCGGATCTCCTCTGGAACCCTTTTTAAAGATGGGAGTGACATTAGCTACCTTCCAATCCTCAGGAATGGAGGCAGATTTTAAGGAAAGATTACATATCTTTGTCAGGAGATCTACAAGTTCACATTTGAGTTCTTTCAGAACTCTCGGATGTATGCCATCTGGGCCTGGTGATTTTTCAGTTTTTAAGTTGTCTATCAGTTTTAGGACCTCCTCTCTCGTCACCTCAATCTGACTCAGGTCTTTCAACACCCCTCCTGAAATCAGTGGTTCTGGAGTGGGCAAGCACTTCTCATCTTCCACAGTGAAGACGGAGGCAAAAAATGCATTTAGCTTCTCAGCCATTTCCCTATCATCCTTCAATACTCCTTTTACCCCTTGGTCGTCCAAGGGCCCCACTGCCTCCCTGGCTGGTTTCCTGTTTCTAATGTATTTGAAGAAAGTTTTATTGTTGGTTTTTACGTTTTTTGCTATATGCTCCTCATATTCCCTTTTTGCCTGCCTGACCTCAGACTTGCATTTTATTTGCCATAGCCTGTGTTCCGTTTTATCAGCCTCACTGTGACTAGCTTTCCACTGCTTAAAGGAATTCTTTTTACTTTTTACAGCCTCCATTACTCTGTTTGTTAACCATGCAGGCTTTTTCCTATACCTGTTTGTGCCTTTCCTAACCTGCGGAATATATATTTTTTGAGCTTCTAGGATCGTAGTTTTAAATAGATCCCAAGCTTCCCCAATTGTTTTGACCCTTTCTACTTTTCCTTTCAGTTTCCTCCCCACGTGTCCCCTCATATCAGAGAAATTACCCCTTTTAAAGTTAAAAATGGTTGTGTGAGTCTTTTTGGCCAATTCTCTATTTGTACAAATGATGAACTCAACAACATTATGATCACTGTTTCCAAGCGGTGCAATCACTTTTACATCTCTCACCAGGTCTTGAGTGTTACTTAGGACCAAATCAAGGATCGCCTCTCCCCTGGTAGGTTCCGTGACCATCTGCTCCATAGCACAGTCATTTAGAGTGTCTAGAAACTCAATCTCTTTTTCCCGGCTAGAACACATATTGACCCAATCAATGTGTGGGTAGTTAAAATCACCTATTATTACACAGTGTTTTTGTCTAGTTGCTATCTTTAAGGCATTCATCATTTTATAATCCTCCTCTATCTTTTGATCTGGTGGGCGATAACAAACTCCCAGTGTTAAGTTTCCTTTTGGCCCCCCTATTTCAACCCATAGAACTTCCAGAAGCGAATCCAATTCACTTAGCCTCTCAATCTTTCTAGACTTTATACCCTCTCTGACATACAGAGCTACCCCACCTCCAACCCTTCCCCCCCTATCCTTCCGATATAATATATAACCGGGAATCACTGTGTCCCACTGATTTTCCTCATCCCACCAAGTTTCAGAAATACCCACAATGTCTATTTTTCCCTCCGACACCAAGCACTCCAACTCCCCGATTTTACCTCGGACACTTCTAGCATTTGTATAGAAACAGCTGTAATTTCCCTTACAAGTTAAGCCTGCATCCTTCCTCTTGCTATCTCGAGTCGTTGTCCGGCAGTCCATGTCACCAGCCATGGCCTCTGTGGACAATTTCAATCCACCTCCCTGTAGAAAAGCAACCGGTACCCCCTCACCTCTCTCAGATGAGCCAACCCGAACCAGAGACTTTTCATCTCCTGTCGGCTTTCCCCCAATATTCAGTTTAAAAGCTGCTCTGCCACCTTTTTGATTTTAAGTGCCAGCAGCCTGGTTCCTTCTCGGGACAAGTGGAGACCGTCTCGCCTGTACAGCTCCCTCTTGTTCCAAAAAGAATCCCAGTGCCTAACAAACCTGAACCCTTCCCCTCTACACCATCGTCTCATCCACGCATTGAGACTCCTGATCTGTGCCTGTCTCTCCGGCCCTGCGCGTGGAACAGGTAGCACTTCTGAGAAGGCTACCTTGGCGGTCCTGGCCTTGAGTTTCCTGCCCAGCAGCCTAAATTTCTCCTCCAGGACCTCACGACTGCATTTCCCCACATCGTTGGTGCCGACATGCACCACGACCACTGGCTCCTCCCCAGCACTATCTACCAGCCTATCTAAAACACGCGTAATGTCCGCTACCTTCGCACCAGGCAGGCAAGTCACCATACGGTCAGTACGCGGGTTCGCCACCCAGCTGTCTACCTGCCTAAGGATCGAATCACCCACTACCAAGAGCCCCCCTCCCACCCTGCTCAGGGATGGTTCCTTGGTGCAAAAGGAGAGCCGCTCACCAGCTGGGGAAGAGGTCCCTTCTGAGGGCACATTCCCCTTATCCTCAGCATGGTGCCCTGTTTCCCCTAGACCCTCATGCTCCCTGACAGCAGCGGGGCTGCCAGATCCAGAGTGGGACGTAGCTAACAAGTCCCCGAGAGTCTTTTCTGTGTGCCTAGCTGACTGTCTCTGCTTCTCCAGGTCAGCCACCTTGGCCTCAAGGGAGCACACACGTTCCCTGAGAACCAGGAGCTCCTTGCACCGAGGACACACCCAAGACTTCTGCCCAGTGGGCAGATAGTCATACATGTGACACTCTGTGCAAAACACTGGATAGCCCCCAACCCCCTGCTGGCATTCTGGCTTCATAATTCTTTTAAAATAAATAAATATAATCCCCCTTTTAAACCCTTGGTATTTATGTGGTTTTTGTTATCAAAGTCAAATTATTTTACGGGAAAGACAAAGAGCCTAGGGCCTTGTCTTTCTGGCTCTTTTTGGGCTTCTTACAGAGCCCCTAGTCTAAGAGTCCCTAGGCTAAGAGCCACAGGCAAAGAGCCCTTTAGCTCGCCCTCTGGCAAGGTGCTCGTGCCTCTGGCAAGGTGCTTCCTTAAATAGAGGCCTCCCCCAGCAGAGGTCAGGCAGCAGCTATTCAAATTCAAATTCACCCAGGCACTCAATCACAGGCAAAACAATGCCCCTTCCACTTCCTCTCAATTACAGGCAATCCCAGTCAAACAATGCCCGTTCCTCTCCCACACTCAATCAGCCAGGACTCTGCAAGAACTCTAAGTGCTTCCACACACTGCTAAACACAGTTTTCCCACAAAATATCCTTAGCTGAATTCTCTCAGCTGAAAGCAAGTAAAAGAAACCCACTCATCTCTCTCACAGCTCTCTCTCCTGCTCCTGCTCAGAGCTCAGCTGGTCTCGAAGACACTCAGGCCAGCTCAGGCATGGTTGATCTGTAATGGTGTTTTCCCACTGCCACCGCTTACAGCTTCTGACCGTGGGTTCTGGATATCAGGGGTGTCTTCTCTGGGCACGGGGGATCCTCCTCAGGTGGTTGCAATAGTGCTGCTGACTCTTCCCGCCTTCTTGATGGCAGGCCCGGCTCACTCACTAGGCGAACTAGGCGCTCGCCTAGAGCGCGCCGGCCCTTAGGGGCGCCAAACTGGCACACACACACCCTATTCTGGTTCAGCTGCAAACACTACTGAGTTTTAAACATGTTATGATCTTTCTGATGATACAAACACCAATTCCACCAAAGAACTTAGCCCTCTGGGCACAGAACAGTCACTCAGATGAGTCAAAGAACAACCTAAGTAGGGGGGCTATTACATAAGGACACTCAAGTTGCAACTGACTTATGGCAACCCCAGCAAGGAACTGTCAAGGCAAGTGAGAAGCAGAGGTTGTTTGTGACTGCAAGTGCCTTTCTTTGCAGTCTTCCTTGGTGGAAGCCAGATGTGCAAAGCAGGCAAAGTTACAAAAGGAAAAGTGAGTGTTAAGAGCATGGGTGCCAGGGGAACGGGAGGTCCGGGGTACAGATCCAATTAATGGGTCCGAGTCATGGTGGGCGCACGGGGGGGGGGGATGCCAGAAGGGATTCTTGCCTAGGATGCAAAATAAGCTGGGGCCGCCCCTGCTTGATGGTGCTGTGTGTTTCAGGCATGCAGGGGATGGCATCAATTGGGGACCAAGAACACAGGATACATAGGGAAGAGCAGGCTTGTTCCATCTTTCTGTGCTTTTACACTGCTGTGGGCCACCTCTGCCCCCCTGCAAAAGTAGAGGGGGATAAGTTGGCTGGGCCCTCTCCTCCAAAGGACGCCTCCTGTGGGTATAGTGGAATGACTTGGTTTGGCTTGAATTCTCTGATTTTACATTTACTGGGTTTGCCAGAGTTCTTCATTAGATCCATTTGCCGGTGTGCGGGGGGGGGGGGGGTGTCCTCTGGTTTGATATTGGCTTGGATTTTCTGATTTGACATTTATTGTGTCAGGCTTGCCACATTGCCGTGTCCTTCTAGCTGGGATTCCCTTGTTCTGCATTGGTTCTTTGGGCTTGCTGGTTCTGTTTGCATTGGGAGGTTTTTGGCCAGGGGTTGCTCTTTTTGCTTTTGTCTTTAGCTATTCTTTGCCCTCAAGAGCACTTTGAAATTTCCCCCCCAGGTAGGAAACAGTGGAGGATAGCTGGGGTCACCTTGTTCAGGGGCCCATGGAATTGGAACTTGGAGGTTATTTAGTGGACAGGCACCAGCAGCTCTGCTGCCATTTTGGTGCCACTAGCTTTAAAAAAAGCCCCTCCCCCAAAAAGACTCCCCAAAGGGAATACAGGAACCAAATCTCTGCCTTATATATAATTGAATAAGACACAGAGTCACGCAGCGGAGAGAAAATGCGCACCAACAGTGTTTCGACGGCTGAACTGTCCGTCAAAGGCTTCCATTGGCCATGTCGCCTAAGTCCCACCTCAGACGCAGTGTTTGGAATCTTGCGCTGTCCGTCAGAAGCTTCCCCAGCTTCCATTGGCCGTGTCGCCCAGCTGCAACTCAAGGCTGCTGCCCTGCCATTGGCTCGGAGGTGGGAGCCGAGCGCTGCGTCTGAGCACGCGGTGGCAATGCGCCCCACGCCGCACCCCGATTTCCCTCCCCCACCCGCCCCACTTTGCCAACCCGCCTGGGAAGCCGGACAGACAGAGGAGGCTTTCTTACGCCCCCCCATCCGCACCGCTTCTCTTGCCCACCTGGGAAGCCGGATGGACGGGAGGATCTTCTGCGGCCCCTCCTGCCTCCTCCCTTTCTTCCCTCCTTCCTTTCTCTCTCTCTCTCCCCCCACTCTCTCTCTCTCTCTCTCTGTATCTCTCTCTCTCTCTCTCTCTCTCTCCCTTCCTTCCTTCCCCCTCCCCATCTATTTGCTTTCTTTGTTTCTTTCATTCTCTCTCTCTCTCTCTTCCTTTCTTTCCCCCGCTCTCTTTCCCCACCCTCCCACTCTACCTGTCTAGGGGCCTGTTGTCTCCGCCCACAACGGGCTTTGCTCCCTACGGTAGCAGTATCAGAATCCGGGAAGGGGGAGACCTGGATAACTGGGAATACTGATATTTCTTGTCTCCCCGATATCCAGATCTGAAAAATACTGACTTTTTAAGGTGCATATCCCTTGTTGTGGTTCCCCTTCACTGGCTTCAAAGGGCAACGTGGGTTCCCCAGGCATTCGGTGCCTTCTCACTGGGGGCTGTGGCTCCCCCCAGCACTGGGGATAGAGGAGCAGGGCAGAAATATTACAGAAGGAAAAGGGTGGGTGGGGGGGGAAGAATGTTAAAACAGAATGTGGGAAAGAAATACAAGAGGGTTTTTTTTTTTAGTAAAGGATAGCAAGGAAAGAGGCAGAGAGTTAGAGAAATATACCCATCTATTTTTGAACCATGATTATTCTCCCCAGGGTGGGGAGGTGCACCGTTCCTGGAGGTACTGCAATACCAGGTCGATGCGTGGAGTGGATGGAGCAAGCCCCTATTCCATCTCCCAGTTCCAAAAATCCATTTAATATATAGTCCTCAGATAGAGGACGTATCAGATATTAAACTGATAAGAACAGATACTACACTTGATCTTAGCCAAAAGGCCGAGAAGCGATAAAGAAACTGCTCGGAAAATGTTATTTCGTATCAACGTGATATACTTGGAGGGCTAAGAGAGCAATGCCACAGCCTGAGGTGCCAAACAGCAAAGCCAGCATAGCCGGGGTCAGAAGACTTCCCATTACATCGCAAAATTGCTGATCTTTTTACTTTTCAGGCAAGCAGCCTCCTGAAAGATAGTTTGATGTCTTAATTTGTAGATTCTCCTCCCTCCGTCAGTTTAACAACTTTGAGTGCCAGGGCTCAGAAAGACATTGGTTAGTGATCTGCATACCTCCGCCTCCTTTCCCATGATGCTCTGCAGTTGTTAACCAATTAGATTCGCAGCTGATGTTTCCCTTTCTGCACTCTTGTGTCTCGTTTTCCAGCTCCTAGAGTGATCACTCAAAGAAACAGAATGCTTCAGACTCTAAAAAAATATATTAGGGAGAAATATTACAAGAGAAAGAGCAAGCATGCGTTAGCACATTCTTACTGTTTGTAATGAATGACAGCTTATGTGAACATACGTCATGCCTCCCACCTTCCTCTTCCTTTTTATTTCCCCCTTGCTTTCCCTTGCACTGGCTTTCCACAATCTTATGCTTCTGTACTAAACTTCAGGAGTAGAGCAGTCGCAGACTTCTCAAGAAGGAGTCAAACTGACTCTTTTAAAAAGCACACCAGTGAGTTAAAATAAAATTGCCAGCAATATTCCTATGTACAACTCTTGAAAAATCAGGTCCCCCCCGCAAACCACCTGCAGACGTTCGAGCGAATGGTTTTTCAGACAAAATTCTGCCTTGCTGTGGGACTCTGCCAGTGCAATCCGTAAACTTTTGGAAGAAAGTGGCTGGTAAAAGAACGGTGCCGGTCTGTGGCACCAAAACAACGAAGCATTCGGTGGCATCCTTAAGACAGCCACACTGCTGGGAACATCATCAGAGCTTAGCGTGAACCAGAGGGCAGCTGTATCCAGCCGAAAGACTTCCAGTGCACTTCTTCTTTTTTAAATAACATTTTATTGGTATAATACAATAGTATTAAGAAAACATAACAATCAAATTTTATAACATTAGCAAAGTCCATAATGAACTAAAGAACAGTTAAACATATTAACCAGTACAATATGAATAAAAAATGTAAGCATTGAAAAATGATGTATAATTCAATAAATTTAGGAACAAAATCCCTTGTTTTTACAATGTATTCTAATTAAAGCCTGTTCTGTTCGCTGTTATTAACTCAATAAAGTGCCTTCTGCCATCTAAATTATCAATAGGCATTCAATAGCATATCTAACAATGTGAAAAACAAAGTGAACCTATAAACCATAAACAATTTACCGTGAGGATATCAGTATTTTGCTATATCTATGTAGTTTCAATAAACAATATTCATTTGAACCATATATAAGTCATTATATCCATTTAATATAGTTATTCCAGGATGCTGAAATGAATTTTTCTTCTGTTAAGGCTTCTAGAATAGGAAACCATTTAACTTCGAACCCAAAATGTGCAATGTTCCCTTTATTTCTGTTAACTTTAGCTGTGATGCTTTCCATGATGAACTGATTCCACAACTTTTTGTACCAGGTTTGAATGTCAGGCGGGGAAACATCTTTCCAGCAAGAGGGGGGGGGGGGGGGGGTCCCCGCCAAATTTATTCTGGGAAATTAGCATAATTGGAGACAGAACATGCGAGGGGGGGGGCCTAACAAGCAAGATCCACACCAGCGTTTACGGAGATTTTTCCCTCTGAGAACTCTCAAAATAAACCAGTCCAAATTAAATAGAAAAATATTTTATTTTAAAAGAAACAAAGGAGCAGAACATACACAAGAGCAGAGGAGGAAACACACATACAAGACTAATAAAGAGAAAAGAGAGTAGTGGGGATACAGATTGTGGGTGGGTGATATTTACCTATCTAGACGAATGTAGTCCTACTGGGGGGCTGAGATCCCAAGAACGAGCTGGTCCTGCGTACCTGTGGGGTCGGCAAGAGGATGAAATGACCTGCATTTCGAGCGTGAGGTCTGGATCCAGGAGAACACAGACACAACTGGGCTCTGGGGAGCCCAGTTATAGCAAAAATTCTCCCTGAGGCGGGGTGATGTGGGTGCCTCAAAACAATCCTCCTGACAAATGTTTCTGAGATGTATTATGATCTGGGGGAAGCTCTGATTGCTTTGGGGCAAACTCTGATGGGGCGCAAGCTAAAGAAATGATGGTCAGGATTAAACTATTCAATAATGCAAAGTGTGCTTGATGGCCTGTTCATTGTATTGATGGGGAAAGCAGCTGTCAGTGTTAGGTGTGGCTATTGAAATGTAAATGTGGGAAGGGGAGATGGGATTGTGACTTGATGAGATTGAGTCCAGGTGGAGGGGGTCTTTGGAAGCCTATTGTTGTGCGCTTATGCATACCTTAGGGTGGGGAAGAGGTGACAGCAGGGTCAGACACCATGACATTATAACTTCCAGAATCACTGCCCACCCAGGCATGTCTGTAAGGCCTGCCAGCCTGGCATCCATTTGGTGTGCGTTTTGATCAAACTGCCTGGCATGTGAGATCTTGGGGGCTATTGAATGAAGGGTGCTTGCATGCAAACTATCCCAGTGAGAGGAGAGGGTCTGCCTGCTTACAGCAGGGGATGAACTTTTGTGAGTCACTGCTCATTTCTTCAGGTGTCTTGCTACCAGGTATCTGAAGAAGGGAGCAGTGACTCATGAATGCTCATATCGTGTGTCATGATCTGGGCTGTGCCACCAGAGGCCTACTAGGCCCAGGGAGCCTGGCTAGCAGTAGGTGAGGCTGGGCCTACAACTCCCAGAAGCCCCTGTGTGGTTTTGGAGCCAAAATAAAAGATCTGGAGCAGCAGGAAGAGCCAGAAGGAAGGCTGCTGCAGGGAAGAGACCCTCATCCTGAGGGAAGGGTGAGTAGTCTAAGGCCACTGCAGATTGTGAGCTAGGAACAGTATATATTTAGATGCGTTAGGGCATTTGATTTCTTTTCACCCACTTACTGTTATTATTCTGCACCTTGTTGTTTGACGTCCTATAAAATAAACTATTTTCCTTCTTGTACTCTGCCCGGTCCTCACGCCTATTATTTGGCCAAAAGGGAGGTCAGAAGGTCTTGGGAGGGTGCTCTGGGCCTTCTCGAGGGATCCTAAACCCAGAGTGGTGGCAACGACAGGTGACACCCCACCTGAGCCCCGTGACACTGTGCCACACATTTTGTTGGCCTTAAAGGCGCTGCTGGACTCCTGCTCTTTTCTGCTGCTGCATCCCAATTGACTTCAGTGGAATTTAGAACAGTATAACGCCGCTTAGGGTTTATTTCATAATTTTACTTATTTATTGCCCCACCTTTCTTATTTAGGCTCGAGGTATGAAAGAATGCAGTCATGCATGATCGAATGAGATATGTAATAAACGGTGCAGTTAGACTGGGATTACAAAAGCTAGAAACGCCCCCCCCCAAAAGAGGGTAATGCAGAGAATGGAATTGCAGAAGTAGAACATGATGCAGTCAGGCAGTCACTGCAACACAATACCTATGGTAGACAATATGTATTAAACAGTGGTGTAGACTACTCTCCTCTTCCCTTTATAAAAGCAACTTTCTGAACCATTCCCTTACGGTATAGCCCTGTTCCCTGACCTGGATAGCCCAGGCTAGCTCAGTCTCGCTAGGCAGGGTCAGCCCTGATTAGTACTTGGATGGGAGACCACCAAGGAAGTCCAGGTTCGGGTCTCTGTGCAGAGGCAAACAATGGCAAGCCATCCCTAAACGTCTCTTGCCTTGAAAACCCCACAGGGTCACCATAAATCAGCTGCGACTTGACGGCACTGTACACACAGAGAGATGTTACTTACTGTTGTTTGTTGAAGTATAAATAGCCACCTTCCCCAGGCTGGTTCCAAGTATTTTGTTATCCCAAGCAAGATACTTCCATCACTCCCAGGTCCATGCGGCTTTCTTTGGACCTGGCTGGTGGTGACATCGATCAGTTCTCATGCAGCTGATGGCCAGAGGAGAGCCCGTTCGGCACCCTCCTTGTGATGAACCAAGAGGCCACTTGTGTGCAGGGGGTGATCTTAGTGACTCTGGAGCCCTAGGCAAATATGGATGGCACTCTGGAATCCATTCAGGCGGGGGGGGGGAGACTAATCAGCTGTATGGTGGTGGCTCCTTCCTAAAAACAGTTGATTGCCTTCCCCCACATGCTTCCTGAGGTTCAGGCACAATAGGGAATCAGTGGCAGTGGTGGTGGTGGCTTCAGGGGAGTGGCTGGGGCAGCTGGCTGCAGGATGGTAGGGGTAGCCAGTATAGGGCCCAGGGCAGTTGCCCTGGATGCCCTGTGGCTACCACCGCCTCTACTTGTGCAGCTTTGTTGGAGAACTGGCCCTGAGCCCTCCTGAGAGGTCTTGAGTGGGGAAGAGGACCATCACTCCTCATGTTTTCTTTCTCACTTTAGTTGAGCCCACACCCCATCTGCTCTTTGTTCCAAGGTGTGATAAAATGCAGGGGCCATTTTTTAGAAAAAGAGGTGTGGGAGCTCATTAGCATAACTCATTAGCATAACGTATTTGCATATGCCACACCCCCTGACATCACCGGAAGTGTGTCAGAAGGCAACACCCACCGCTCAGGCTCCACTGGGCTGTTTTGGATTGCTAGGTATTGGTGACGCGCAGATCTGCCCTCGCAGAGGAGGGAGAGCTTGTGCCTGAAGGTGGGCTGGGGCCGGGGGGCTCTGCAACTTACCTGGCTGCTTCTTGCTGGCTGACTGAGGGCTGCTGGGAGCAGGGGGTGGGGCTTGTTGCATGTTCCCACCCCCTGGGCTCCTTGCTGCCGGAGCTCCGCTCCTGTGCGTTCCCGCAGGAAATGACCCCTGATAAAATGTATGGTGACTGTGTGTTTCTTCCATGGGGCAAAGAACATTTCAAGGAAAGAGGAAGGACAATGGAGTTAGGGAAGGGCGTACAGAAGGCAAAGATAAGCTTTCTTCCCTTATGCCACAGCTCCATTCTGAATCTTCCTCCAACTGCTATTTGTACTTTAAAAACTGTAGGAGCTCTGTTGACAGGTGCCCCATTCTCACTCCACGCATTCTCACTTTCTCCAGATGTGAACGAATGTGAGATGGGTGCACCTTGCGAGCAGCGCTGCTTCAATACCTATGGGACGTTCATTTGCCGATGCAACCAGGGCTATGAACTGGACCACGATGGCTTTACCTGCAAAGGTAAGTAGGTGGGTGTCCCCACGTGCACCCTCCTCAGCCCCTGCTCCTTAGCTCTGCCCTTCAGTTAACTCCTCTCAGTACTTTTCTTGGATTATGTTTGCATTTTACATTACCTCTTGCTCTGTACTTCATGTATTTCATGGCCCTTTGACCCTGATGTTTATAAGTCCTCCCCATAACCTCATACACACACACACACACACACACACACACACACACACTAGGAAGAAGGCCCATTGCAGAGACAAATGCAATGAGGTCTAGCTGGGCTGCCGCCTGCCAGCCCCCCTCTTGGGAGAAGAAGGAGCGGTGGTGGCCTCGTCCCCTGGGCCCAGCGGTGGGTAGAGCACAGCCGCTCTGCCGGAGCCTGCGTCCCAGCTCCCACCACTGGGGTCGGACAGGAGGAGGGTCTTGGCACGGTGGTGGGGCACATCAGGGAGGCCTCTCGGTGTGTTCGGCAGTGGTGCTGGTGGTGGCAGCGGGGCGCAGCACGGAGCGGCGTCAGAGCCGCCTCGGCTGCCCTGGACGATGACGACAGGGCTGCCGGCAGAGGGGCGGCCTCTTGCCGCAGCAGCAGTCACTGCCCTGCCCCCGCCTCGACCGTGGCATTTCTGGACGTGTGTGGGCTCTTGCGCCTCTTCTCCGCCTCTCCCAGGGGGCCTGTGTAGCCAGTGATCTCTGTGTTCCAGTCTGTGATGGCTCCTTGCTGGTCTAATACTATGGCATTAACATCTCTCCTGTGCACACTTTCCTAGGGACAAACGAGACACGATGTTCACCATGGAAATGCCAGTGCCATTTTAAAGCCTAAAATGGTTGATCTAAAAATGCAGCATGGTGGGATGAATCACTCTCCCCCCCCCCCGTGACTTTTCAAGTGTTGGAACGGTTACTGGGGTGGGGTGGAGTGTTTGCTGCTACTGTTTTGGCACTTGAAAAGGTGCGGGGGGTGGTGGTGGACGGGCAAATGGCTCATCACAGGGTGTTGTAGGCCTAATCAAGATTAGGCCCTGGTGGCATTTTTCAATTTTAGCAACCCAAGGGTCACTGAGATCAGCAGGGGGTTGCCCAGGCTGACAGTGAACGTGTCTTTGCTCTGTGGGAAAGAACTAGGGTTACCAGCTCCTGGTTGGGAAATACCTGGAGATTTTGGGGGTGGAGCCTGAGAAGGGCGGGGTTTGGGGACGGGAGGGACTTCAGTGGGGTACAATGCCATAGGGTCCACCTTCCAAAGCATCCATTTTCTCCAGGCGAACTGATCTCTGTCGCTTGGAGATCAGTTGTAACCTTGGGAGATCTCCAGCCACCACCTGGAGGTTGGCAACCCTAGGAAGAACTAACATGAGGCGAAGGGAAAGGAAGCACAGAAGCCAGAAAGAACAGGCTGTGTGGGACACTCTCGCGAGTGAGCTGTGAGCCAGCAAGTCCCCAGTTCAACTCTTACCTCTGCCTTGAGCTGTCTAGAATTCAAGCCGTTTTTTCTCTTAGTGTCCAATCGGTAGCTCCCTCGTTTGCAGTGTGAGGGTAATAACACTGGCCTGCTTTAAAACTGTGGTAATTATTTCTGTCTAAGTCAATATTTATTTTGCCCTTCCTCCAAGGAGTTCAGCACGGTATGCATAGTTCTCCTTTCTTCATTTTGTCTTCACAACACTGTGAAGGGGGTTATGCTGAGAGTGACTGGCTCAAAGACACCCAGCAAACCTCACAGCAGAGTGTGGATCTGAACCCAGATCTCCCAGACACTAATTCAGGGTTGTACTTCCACCACACTGTCAGAAGAATGTATCTTAAGTACTGGAAATGGAATAATAACAGTACCGACTATTGTGCAAACTATGCAAAACTGAATTAATCACAAGGGCTTTTCTACATGAGAAATGGAGTTGCAGTGTATTAAATGATTCACAACCTTACTTTGCGAAACCGTTAGGGACTGTGGTCTATAGTACTGTGCACAGCTTGCAGAAACTAGGATCCTACTGTGGAATTCTGCATCTTTTAATACATCATGTTAACACTTGGCTTCAGTTCTGTTTTCCAACTTCTGGTTGGTTTGACAACCCTAATCCTCTTGCATTGTTTATTGACTATCCCATCCATTGATTGTACTGATTAACTCTGTGTAATCCGTCTTGATTCAAATAGAGGAAGGCAGACAATCAACAATGCAAACAAACAAATAATACTTTCAAATTGGCCAATGTATCGGGTTGCCAGGACCTTACCTTCTGCTGGTGGAGGGCTCCAACCTGCTCTCCTGGCGCATACGCCATGATGACGTTGAACAGAAGTGATATCATTGCACTGGGCACATCATGGAGGGGATGCTCTAGCGGTTGGCTAAAAACTCTTATGGTCACAATAGAGTTTTTAGCCAAATGCGCTAGTGTCCCCTGCGCGACATCATAATCTCTGGGCGATGCCATCATGCCGGGCACGGTGGGGCTCTTTGGGGGCAGGGCTCACCCTGCTGGCCAGCATCAGATTGGGGCCCCCAAAAACAGGGGGAACCTCACCCCCATCGAGGGGATGGCAACCCTATCAACATACAGTTATTTTAAGAATAAGAACCAGCTCTACACTATGTCAAGGCAGTCCTTACAACAGTTCTGTAGAGTAGCTCAGTAACATTTTCATGTTGCAGACAGGGAGGGTAAGGCAGAATGGCTACCTCAATTGCCTGGCAAGAGTCAGGTTTAAATTATAATTTTGCTTTCTTAGCTAGTTGCTATACCAACTCCCAGTGTATCGTGAGCAAAACATGCTTTGACTTTACTGCTGCCGCTAGACCTCTTATTCATAGAATGATCTTCAGAAGATTTGTAACTTGTGTGCATTCATCTTCGGGGGCTTGGGGGGGGATTGTACTTCTTTCACTGTATGTATGATGCTCTTTCTGTTGCTTGCATTCTGTGTTTTTAAATGTTTTGTTGTTTCCATGTGTTCTGTGAGCTACCTTGACCTTCAGAGGAGGCAGAATCTAAATATGTACCAAGAAGAGATTTTATGGAACTGGCCACAATGCCGTCATTGCATGCCTGATTTTCAAGTCCCACATACAGACAGCTGTTATTATCCCTGATTTTAGACTCTTTTGATTTGAGAGGCTGGGATATACACAATCCAGCGTCTGAGTGACTCAGTCGGACAACCCAGAGGCCTGACTGGGAATGTTTTCTTTGCTCTCCAGACATCGACGAATGCAGCTATTCCACCTACCTGTGCCAATACCAGTGCGTGAATGAGCCAGGGCATTTCTCATGCGCCTGCCCACAAGGATACCAGCAACTGACCCCCCGCCTCTGCCAAGGTAATCTACTGTATAGTGATTGAAGGGCATCAGTACCAGAGCTAGCCGGGGGCATCCTAAGAGTCCTTGAGTATGTTATTAAGGTAATTTCCTCACCTACTTTTTAATAACCATGTCGTTTTCAGAGTTAGGATAGCTAATGAATAGATTTCCCCTTTTGTCTTCCCCAGGGCTTTATTATTATTATTATTATTATTATTATTATTAATGAGGTGCCGGAACTCTCAAGAGGGACATGAAGTTTTCAGTCTGTATACTGAAATCTCATGAACTTTTAAACATTTTAAAAAGAATTCTGTCGAGGAGGTTCTGGAACTCCGTTCCGGCACGTTCCCCCAGAAAAAAAGCCCTGGTGGTCTTCTTGGTGCTTGCACATAAAACAAGGGTTCTGATTTATGGGGGGAAAGCTTGAAAATAATTCCATTTTACAAAAGATCTTCACTCCCCGGTCATCCGGGAGCTACTTTTAGTCGTCATGTCTATTCACAAATCTAGCTTACATCACGACAAATGTAAGGTCTGCACTTCTTGGATAGATGATTTTTTTTTTAAAAAAAACCCAATTTCCTAAGCAATGTGGAATACTGGAATTTCTTTATTTCCCTCTGGGAGAAATCTGATTTACTGTTGAGTTGGCCCGGCCCGGCCCATCCTTTATCTTGTCTTGGGGGCACACAAACCTCCTTATAGAGGCAATCTGTCAGTCTCTCAAAGTCAGAATTGTCCACTTTGACTGGCTGTTCAGGGTCCTAGGTCAAGGTGTTTCACACTACCTATTTGGTGGTGGAAAGTGCAGTCCGAGTCGCAGCTGACTCACAGCAACTCCTCAAGGGGTTTTCAAGGCAAGAGACATCCAGAGGTGGTTTGCCATTGCCTGCCTCTGTGTAGCGACCCTGGACTTCCTTCGTGGTTCCCCATCATTGGGCAGGGCCGACCCTGCTTGACTTCCGAGATCTGATGAGAAGGGGCTAGCCTGGGCCGTCCAGGTCAGGGCCCCACCTACTTACCTGACCCTTTTGACTGGAGGTGCTGGGGATTGAATCTGACATGAAGCAAACGCTCTGCCACTGAGCCACAGCCCCACCCTACAGGGTGGATGATGCCCTGTCTCTGTAGGCAATCCCAGCATGCATCAAGGTCAGACATAAATTCAAAGGAGTCCCACTGTCAAGGCTTGAGGTAATGACGCAAGGCTGACGGATGAGCTGGCAAGTGGTTGGCAGTAGTGTTCCCTCTGAGTTAGTGTGAGCTAGCTCACAGTTTTTTAGCCTCCAGCTCACAGGTTTTTGTCTTAGCTCAGGAAGGTTGGCTCCAGAGCAAACTAATTTATGCAGCAGCCAAATTGCTCGCTCACAACTTTAATGCCAGGCGCTCACAAGGTAGAATTTTTGCTCACAAGACTCCGCAGCTTAGAGGGAACATTGGTTGGCAGACAGGTGACGAGAGCTGAAAGCCAGGGTAGCAGGCAGAGGGTAGGCACAGGCAGTCTAATGATAGATTGGTCCTTTTCACTAAGGCACATAGCTCAGACTGAGGAGGTTGGCCTGGTCACAGGCTTTATATGATTGGGAGGAACCTCATTGGCCCCTGGTGTCACCTGACCTCTATTTGATTGTTGTAATATCCACCTTTGGCCATCTGCAGCAATGGGCTGGCGTGCAGCGGAGAACAGCTCCATCGTCCTACAAGCTGCCTCGCACAGCAGGGTGCCCGGATCTTCCTTTATACCCAGTGGGGACCCAGAGTGGCTTATGTCATTCTTCTCTCCTCCATTTTATCCTCACAACAACCCTGTCTGGTAGATTAGGCTCAGGGTGTATGACTGGCCCAAGGTCTTCCAGTGAGCTTCGAGCTCCTAACCTGACACTCTAACCAGAGGCTCCAGTTTGAGATCCTTGGCCCTTTTCATGTATTCAGCTGAACACCTGCGCTGGTATGTGCTCTCCTAGAACTTGGGGGACCAACTGGGGAGGGAGCAAGCAGCACGCAGAGAGGCAGGCACTGAGGATTCCATTTGGGGGAGCTAAAAAAACCCTGGAGATGTTTGCTTGTTTAATTGAATTTTTCAGTACCCCCCCGTCCCCCCCCCCCCCCAAAAAAACCCTCTGTCATTTCTTCTGCTTTCCTAGATATTAATGAGTGTGAAACGGGGGCCCACCAATGCACGGAATCCCAGAACTGCATCAACTTTCATGGCGGCTATCGCTGTGTCGAAAAGAATCTCTGCCAGGAACCATACGTTCAGGTCTCTGAGAAGTGAGTACGTCAACACGGCTGAGGGTCATGAGGGAGTTGTGGGGAGATCCTCTTGCATCTGAGCATGTAATTAACTTGCGGAACACGTTCCCGCTAGATGTCTCGCTTTAAAAAAAGAATGAAAAAGTCTAGCAACAGCTATAACCCAAGATTAATAAATGGAACCTCCATGTATGTAGGCAGTATAGCTCTGAATAACAGTTGCAGAAGAGTCAAATTACAAGGGCATACTGTTGCCCTCCATGTCTTACTTATGAACTTCCCAGAAGCATCCAGATGGCTACAGCTGGAAACAGGATGGATGGACCTTTGGCTCTGAAGTACAGTGAGGCAATTTTTCCATTGTTCACTTCTGTATTAACAGAGCAGGACAAAGGGTGTATAATTCTGTGAGGCTGGTGCACTGTGCTACTTGATTAGAAGACTTTGAGGTAGGTGTTAAGATGTATCCCTCCCAAACTCAACCCTTTTCCCCCCACCACAGTCGCTGCCTCTGCCCGGCCACAAACCTCCTCTGCCGAGAGAAGCCATCATCGATCGTCCACAGATACATGAGCATCACAGCTGACCGAACGGTGCCCTCTGACATCTTCCAGATCCAAGCCACTAGTGTCTACCCTGGTGCTTACAACACTTTCCAGATTCGCTCAGGAAGTGACCAAGGAGAATTTTACATCCGGGTGAGTCGGCTTCTTAGCAACAGCCAACTGGAGAGGCCACCGCTATGGCTGCCATCTCTCCTATGACACTTGGTAGAAGGTCAGGTAACTGGCAACAAATTGAGCTGACATTGGCTTTTTTTGCGAATCTGGCAGCTCAGCATCTTGGTGGCTAGTCCACACAAAAGTCACTTCCGCCCTGCTTGGCCTATATGGGTATACCCCATGGGGAAATATTTCTCCAGCTTCTTTTTCAGCTCTCTGAACCAGCCAGGGGTAAATGTCCAAACTGATGGTGTCTCCCCTCTGGGGTCACCCTTTGCTTCTTTCCCCCCTGCAGCAAATCAACAACATAAGCGCGATGCTGGTCTTGGCCCGGACTGTGACGGGACCCCGGGAGTTTGTGCTGGACTTGGAGATGGTCACCATGAACACCCTGATGAGCTATCGGTCCAGCTCAGTGCTGCGCCTCACTGTCTTCGTGGGAGCCCATTCCTTCTAATCAAACAGAAACATCCCCTCGCCTGGCTGGGAGGGGAAGGGTAAGTCTGACTGTGACAGCTCTGCCTATTCTGTCCTCCCCCCTCCTCAAAAACGGGCCGGCCTAAGTTTTTTTCCTGTTCATTTTGTTTGCTTAAGAACCTGCACATGGTTAAGATCAACAACTGCCCATGTACGTGCCCTTCTCTGTTGTGGCCCCCACGTTGTGACATGCTCTGCCTCAGGACAGGAAGGCCCCCCAGGCTCTCCTGGCTTTCCGCAAACTGTGCAAAACTGAATTATTCAAAAGGGCTTTTCTATGCAATCAACAGATTATGCATGGGAAAGAGCAGGTAGAGAAAGAGGTACTTTTCTCCCTTTCTCACAATACAAGAACTCGTGGGCACTCCATGAAATTGCTGAGCGGTCGGGTTAGAACGAATAAAAGGAAGTACTTCTTCACCCAAAGAGTGATTCACACTTGGAATTCACTGCCACAGGAAGTGGTGGCGGCTACAAGCATGGACGGCTTCAAAAGGGAATTAGATAAGCATATGGAGCAGAGGTCCATCAGTGGCGATTAGCCACAAGGGATAGATAGGGACTCTGGGGCAAGTGATGCTCTGTCATCTTGGTGCTTGGGGGGGGGGGTCAACAGTGGGAGGGCTTCTAATGTCCTGGCCCCACTGGTGGACCTCCTGATGGCATTGGTATTTCTGGCCACTGTGTGATACAGAGTGTTGGACTGGATGGGCCTTTGGCCTGATCCAACATTGGCATCTCTTATGTTCTTATCAGCTAAGCCGACACATTGCAGTCGGTAGTCATTCCTCACTGCCTCCCTCAAGTCTATTAGTTATTTCTAGCTTGCTCTGCTTTGAATGATTCTGGGGAAAAGAGCAGTGAACTGTTAGGTACCTTGGCAGCTGCAGTAGGTTATATACCCTCTGACATCAGAGGCCATAGTCCTGGGGCCTCGGGATAAGGTGGTGTGGCTCACATTTAGGGGAGAGTGAAAAGCACTCTGCACATTCCCAGAGCCCCCCTATCATTTTTTACTTTGCATTCCAGGCTTAGTCCTGCAATTCAGACTAACATAAGTAAATGCAGATTAGTCACAGAGGGGAAAATGCATGGATGGGGAACAAGAAGTACTGGGACTGAATCTAGGCTGAAAGCTGAACACACTGCTCTGGGGCTTAATTCCTGGTATGTGTGTTTTCCCCCTCCTTGTGATAATTTGGTGGCTTCGTGCAAAGGCATTCTGCATATGTTCAAAGACACTCTTGCTCATTAACTGCTTTGTAAATCCCAGGGCTGAGACAAGGTTCCCTGGACGCAGCTCTCTGTGCTAACAGCAAACCTCCAAGGTGAATTCAAGTGTGTTCTCTCTCGCATCGCTTTTGTTTCTATCTTCTCTCCCCACCTCTTGCAGAAACACATGCCTGGGCAGGGAAGAAAACTGAGAGACCAGAAGGGGACTACCCGACAGCCAGGGAGGGATGCTGCAGCTTTGCCTCCTTCCCAGAACCATCGACAGCCATGACTCGGATGAGGCCTCCAGCAGCCAGAGGTGTGGCTTACAGACCGGTTGCTCACCCTGGAACACGGCCACTCTGAGCCACGACGGTGCCAGCAATGAACCTCTGTCTCTTGGGGGGGGGGGGGGGGGGGGGAGAGAGAACCCACCCCCTGCATACTGGAGCCAGGAAAAGGACTTTGGACCCTGCTGCAAATCTTCATGTCTGTTTTCTGGTTAAAAAGAAAAAGACGTACAAAAATTAGTAAAAGGTTTGAAAAGGAAAGCCCTCGGAGAGACGTTCTGTTCTGGTGTGTGTCCGATCCCAACTGCTTCATGCAAGTCAGTTTCTCTCCACATTCCCCTTCTATTTAGAGGTTTCCTTGCTACAGTTGTAAACAGGGTGTGAGAAAAAAGGCAAGCGTATCTGTCCCACCCCTGCTTGCTTCAGGAGTTCCCTGAAGGATGTTTTTTCCCTCCTAGCTTTTGGATACAAATTGCCTGCCCCAGTGTGGGCTTGTGGGCAGGTTCACACATGCATTTGTCACTGGGGGAGTGCAACACCAAAAGATGATTCCTATGCGTGTGTGCATATAAGCCATTCTGCCCTAACCTGGACAGCCCAGGCTAGCTGGATCTTGGCAGATCTCGGAAACTAAGCAGGGTCTGCCCTGGCAGCTATTTGGATGGGAGACTTCTAAGGAATACCAGGGTTGTGATGCAAAGGCAGGCAGTGGTAAACCACCACTGAAGTTTCCTGCCTTGAAAACCCCACAGGGCTGCTGTAAGTCAGCTGTGACTTGACGGCACTTTCCACCACATCAGCCATTCTCATGGAATTGGCAGTGGTAGAACATTCATATCCACCTCAGTCACCTTGGACACAATACTGTGGGACAGTCTGCACATTCTGCTGAATCTAGTTTTGAGTCATTATGGTTATGCATATCTGTGTGAACCAGCCCCACCCCCATTGCAGTTGCCTTGATCCCCCCCCCCACTACACCCCATTAGGTCAGCACAGTGTGGCTAGAAGCTACCAGCCAATGGCTCAGCCTGGGAAGTTCATTAAGCAGAGCCAGGGGAAGGAGCAGATCCTGTGTTGTCTGGTAGAGTGATGAAGAGCGGGAGCATCAAATCTCAGCTATGAACTCAAAGGGGAGGCTATAGACTCTCACTACAGGCAAGTAGGTGCAGGCGTATTGGATGGTGACACCTAGCAAAAGAGGTAGGCAGCTGGGTCCATCAGTGTGCACATATGGGGGGCTGCTTCTGCAGGGGGCTTGCCCTTGTGAAGGGTTGGGACAGCCACATCTAAGTGCCACTAACAGCCTCTCCCTTCAGTGCCATCAAAATCGCAGGAGGTCATAGCCCCTCTCTATCCTGCCTTGTTCAGGCCGCACCTTGAGTACTGTGTGTAGTCCTGGAGGCCTCACTTCAAAAAGGATGTGGGTAAAATCGAGAGGGTGCAGAAGAGAGCGATGATGGTCTGGAGACTAAGCCCTACGAGGAAAGGCTTTGGGAATGTTTGGTTTGGAGAAGAGGAGATTCTCTTTAAATGTGAAGAGATCGCTCTCTTTAAATATTTGAAAGGCTGTCATTTGGAGGAGGGCAAGGAGCTGTTCCAGTTGGCAGCAGAGGATAGGACCCGAAGCAATGGGTTTAAATTACAGTATTTTTCGCTCCATAAGACGCACCTAGTTTTTAGAGGAAAACGGGAAAAAAATATTCTGAACCAAATAGTGTAATGAACGGTGAGCCGAAGGGGGATAAACGCGGGGGGTGTTCACACGAGCAGCCCCCCCTTCCTCCTCCTCCAGACCCAGAGTGACAGCGAGGGGTGGCAGGGAGGGAGAGGGGCAAACACCGGAGGAGGAGGGGGGGTGACTTAACTGTGAGAACCGACACGAGCGCACAGGCGCGCAAGGGCGAGAAGGGGTTGGGAACAGGTAAAGCAAGGAGCCGGCATGCGCCCGTGCATCTCTGCGCCTGTGCAGCAGCTTGGGTCTGGAAGCTGTGCGCACGCGCAAGAGACACGGGGGGGGGGGGAGAAATGGGACGCCAGGCGTCTCTGCTTCTTGCACCGCGCAAGTGCTTTGTCGCCCTCCGTCCCCCGGTGCAGCCGCAGCAGGTCTTTCCGACTAGTCAGCTGAGCTGTGCAGCGTCAGTCTCTCTCTCTCTCTGCCAGGGTCGACCGGCGAAACGGTCTTATATGGAGGTAGAGAAGGAGGCGGGTGAGTGGCAATAGCCACCATCCCCCGGTGCAGCCGCAGCAGGTCTTTCCGACTAGTCAGCTGAGCCACGCAGCGTCTGCAGCCGAGAGGAGTATTCGCTCCATAAGATGCACACACTTCCCCCCCCTTTTTGGGGGGGGGAAGTGCGTCTTATGGAGCGAAAAATACGGTACATGCAGAAAGGTATCGGCTGGATATTAGGAAAAACTTTTCCACGGTCAGAGTGGTTCAAAAGTGGAATCAGCTGCCTAGGGAGGTGGTTAGCTCCCCTTCACTGACAGCTTTCAAGAAGAGGCTGGGCGAATATTTGTCAGAGATGCTTTAGGCTTGTCCTGCATTGGGCAGGGGGTTGGACTAGATGGTCTGTATGGCCCCTTCCACCTCTAGGATTCTATGCCTTCTGAAAAGCCACTTCCAATAGGGACAGTGTGGCATCATCATGTGGACAGTGCACTAGGTCAGGGGTCCCCAACATGGTGCCTGTCAGTGTTCCCTCTAAACTGAGTTATAGTGTGAGCTAGCTCACAGTTTTTTAGCCTCCGGCTCACGCATTTTTGTCTTAGCTCAGGAAGGAGGGCTGCAGAGCGAATGAATTTACGCAGTGGCCAAATCGCTCGCTCACAACTTTAATGCCAGTAGCTCACAAAGTAGAATTTTTGCTCACAAGACTCCACAGCTTAGAAGGGAGCATTGGTGCCTGTGGGTGCCGTGGAGCCTGCTAAGTGTTTTTGGGAACTGGGTGGGGCCAGGAAGGGCTTTTGTCCAGCAAGGCTTCTGATTGGCTGTGCAGATTTTTAAAAAGATTGCTTTGGCAGCAGTTGCCACCACAGCACAAGGATCTACACTGCGTTACCAAAGTTAATCTGTGGCAGCCATTTTGCTGCTGTGCCCACCGGGCTGTGTCAGAATTCCAAATGTGGCCACAAGCTCAAAACCTCTGTGTCAGATAAAGTACAGGTTCTTTGTGCAGTACTGCTCTTCCCTTCTGGGGCAATTTAAAGGGTAGATAAGTCATCCGAGTATACATTTTTGGAGAAATGTGGTGAGAATTATTTATGCCATCCCAAATTCCTAATTGTTTCTGGGGGAGAGGTGAAAATGGAAGAAACACACCAATAGGCACTTGCTGCTGTCTGAGGGGGGAAACAGCAGTGTTAAGGACTGGGTAAAAACTGGTTAGCACAATCGCTTGCATTCTGTACGCTTTATTTATGGGTTGGGGCAAAAATTATACTTAGTATTAAAGGCAGACAGAGCAGTGACTGTATACTAATAAATGGTCGAAATTGGGCACAGCCCTGAATGAGGCATCAGTCACTGAAGCAGTCGCGGAGAGGCCAGCAAGAGGCCTTGCCTGTTTTTCCCATGTCTAATTAGAAAGGGCAGTCTGAAAAGCGAACAAGGTGGGACGCTGAAATTTGGACAGGGAGACAGTCATAATATTTGTCTTCAAATGTTACAAATTCTTCCAGTGATCACGCCGAAAGTATTTTTAATGCTTCCTTTCCCTCCTGCCATTTGAGAGCCATCAGGAACACAGGGGAAATGAGTTCGCCTTTCTTTCCTGACCTCTTCACCTTTAAAACCATATTCACACAAAACAGCTGCAAGCCATTTTTTCCGAGCCTTGTTAAGTGATACGGAGCCCTAGAGACGGCCCATTGGTCCACCAAATTCAGTGATGTCTCATCAGACATTTCTTTCTCATCACCTACTACCTGACCCTTTTAACTAGAGATGCTGGAAACATAGTACCTTCTGCATGCAAAGCTGATGCTCTGCTTCTGAGCTACAGCAAACTCCCCTCCTACTCCCCTACAAGCCCCATCATAAAGAGAAGTAATGTTCTTGTGCATCTCCCTCTCTCTCACCTGAACAGGGAGAACTTCCTCGCAGGCCACAAAAGCATTTGAGTAGCAGAGAGGATGACGGGAGGTTGGCTTTGCATCCGATGGGACAGGCTGGAGTCCTTTGTTTTGCTTGGAGAACGGGATGTGTGGGTTTCCCTGCTTTCTCTCCCATTCCCAGTATCGAGGACTGGAGACCATTAAGCAGTCCTGTTTTTGAAAACTATAACG
Source organism: Gekko japonicus (assembly GCF_001447785.1). NCBI lineage: Eukaryota > Metazoa > Chordata > Lepidosauria > Squamata > Gekkonidae > Gekko > Gekko japonicus. The sequence goes on along the minus strand of NW_015174283.1, from coordinate 173,430 downwards.
TAACTTTATTAGGATATAAACAACAGATTTTTTAAAAAAGCACAGAAGGGGTCAGGGGAAGGTATGGTTCTTCGGGGAAGATATAATTTAGCGCTAAAGTGTCTCAACAGAAGCTCTTTCCTCATCTGGCCCCCTTGTGAACCTGTAGCAAAGAAGTGCCTAGTAAGAGCCCACAATGCACCGTGTGCCAACAGACCAGCCACCCAACTACTGCTCCCCCAAGCACTTGAGTTTGTCATGTTGGCTTGGGCTGGACTTGAGTTCGTTGCTGACCACTGGAGCAATTTTGGTCATTTTGACCCAGCTCGTACATTGCGGAGAGAAGATGGGGACTGTCTCCATTCACACCCTTCCCAGGGGTTCAAGGCAGGGGACCTGGGGTACAGTACAACTGCGCCAAGGTTTTGCTGAGAGCAGGACCCAAGTTCCTAGAACAGGGAAAAAGAGGGAGAGGAGGCATTAGAGGGTGGGGGAGGGTGCACCAACATCCCTCCCCTCCCACAGGCACACTTGGGACACAGCAGAAGAGTCCCCAGCAAACTGCAGAGGTGCAAGCCAGAGAGAGCAAGGAAGGCAGGGCAGGCCCTTCTCCAGCTTTCTCGTATGGAAAGCCAGCCCCCTTGAGGAACCAGGAACTCCC
>NW_015174283.1:107030-172752 GCF_001447785.1 Gekko japonicus | reverse complement strand
TGTCTGGAGAGAAAAGCACAGAACTGGGTATGGGGGGAGGGAGAAGAGACCACAAAGCTCCACCGCTCACCTCTGCAGCTTGCCGCATCTGATGCCGCTGAGCAGCTGCTCTTTCTCCGATGCAGTTTTGCAGGCAGCATAGGCAGCCAGAAGGCTGCAGGGAGAGGGAGAAAATAAACAGCTTTAGTCCCACCTTTTTTTTTTTATAAGACAAGGTTTTTATCGGTGGGAAAGAGAAGGTGCTTGTCATGTGGAATTACCTCCATGGGAGATGATTTTCAGCCGGAATGGAAGCTCTCCCTTGCTGGGGGGGGGTTACCCCTGAGCCCCAAAGAACTGCCTTTCTGGATCAACCCAAAAGATCCATCCAGCTCAGCACTCCCCACTCCCCCTAAGTAAAAAGCCCAGGATTGGCCTCTATGAGTCGCTTGATGGCACCCAACATCCCTTCCCTGAAGCGGCTGCCTTATAGTTGGGTGGCCTTTGTAAGGAAGGTGTTCCACCCTCGTGGATGATTTTGGTTGCCCTCTTCGGCGCCATGTATAGCGTCATTGTGCCACTAGTCCATTAGCGCCTGCCTGAAAAGGTAAAGGAAAGCAGAGCGCCCCATCACGACTGGTACCTGGCTGGTGTCTTGTACCGCTCCAGGATGGCAGCTGCTTTCTCTCCACTGATGCCACTGATCTGCATGAGCTGCCGAGCAAAGACCTCGTTCACTGTCTGGGGCTGGAGGTGGAAGGAGAGGAAAGGTAGGGGTAAGGATGGGCAGATTCCTCTCGCTGAAATCCCCACTTCTCTCTCCAGACTAGGAAAGGGGAAGACTGAGACCTGCCCACCAAGGTTACTGGGATGGCAAATAATGGAGTAATTTCCAAACTGGAATTATAAACAGATGCAGTGTGTATTTGGGCTAGGGAAAAACAAAAAGTGGCTTCTTGCTTATTTTCAGTATTTAGGGGGTAGACTTCTTGACCAAGAGGCGCTCTGCACCCCCTTTAAATGCACATGCCCTCCTGTGTTCTCCCACTCAACAACCTACACAATGATCTACTCAACAACCTTGTTCTTCATGGCTCCCTCGTTAAATTCAGCAAAGGTCATGAGCATGCAGGAGTCGTTCCTGGGCTGCAGGGGGCACTCTCGCTCCAATTCTTCCTTTGTACAACACAGAAGAGTTTTGTCCTAGGAGAAAGAGAAGAGGCACTCTGTGGGTTTGGAACCACAGCATCCCTCCACCCCCAATCCCTGGTCTCCTAACACTCCCCATCTTTCTATAAACTTTGTTAATTGCTCTCAACCAGGAAGGAAACTAGAGCTACCAGAAGGCCACTATTCAAGCCAGGGCTGAGAGGTTCCTCTGCTACAGTCACCACCCAACGCAAGGTATCTTAATTCAGGTGGAACTGATTTGATAGCATCTGTATACAGTTGCACCAAAAAAAGGTTTGGAAGGGTGAAAAATCTTTGTTTTTAGCACGATGCACACACTATATGAGTTGGAGCAGCTCAGAGGGTGGAATTCCCTGCTGAGGGAGAGGAAGAAAGCATCTTCTGGGACAGTCTTTGTCACGTGTGGATTCTGAAAACACCAGTATTAAAAATAATACAAGAAAAGGAAAAAAACACATGGGCTACTCACTTTACTGAAGGCTCCTGTTTAAGGCACCAAAACCTTTGATCGATAAAACATTGCAGAGCTATTATCTGCATGCAAAACACTAAAGAGCATGTCTAGAATGCCTTACAAGAACCACCGAATAATCTCCACCTGCCCCTACGCATCTTGTATTGGGGAGGGGAGGCAGGATAAGAACATAAAAACTGCCATGGTGGGCTAGACGAGGGAGTCATGTGTTCTCGTTTCCTGTTTCCAACAGAGACCAGCTCAACACCTCTGAAGGCAAAAGCCCTCCCCATTACTGATCTCTCTACTGCATCTGATACTACCTCTGCACGTGGAAGCTTCATCACAAATGTGGCTTCCAGGCATGCTCACATAATTTCATTAAAAAAAAAAAATTAAAATCAAGAAACATCATCTATGACATCTCAAGTATAATCTTTCGATTTCGATTTATTAATCGCTCAATCCTTGCAGAACCCACGGTTCTGGGTTGTGAGGCCCCTCTACACCCCTACTCAGAACTCACCCCGTACAACTTAGTCAGGTGACGCGTCATAATAGTCAGGTATGCAGCTGATTCCCGAATATCATGGGTGCGTTTGACAAAGAAGCCATCCACCACCTGGGAGAAATGGGAGTTGTCAGATCAGTAAGATGTAGCTAGCCTCCCTCCACAGGTTCCAGCAGCACCCAAGCGCCTAAGGACAGCAGGGACCAGCTTGGAAGGGAGATGGGAATCCAAAGCTGCAATGGATTCTGGGCCACGTCTCCAGTGCAAAACAAGGATATCCTGCTCATGTGCAAGACCCCTGGGCAGAGGAAGAGTCTGTACCTGAGTGTTGGTGATTGCTTGCTGGAGAGTCTTTTCAGGGAGGCTGAGGTGCTGCACAGAGCCTGAGTCTTCAACCAGGTAGATGGGGTGGGAAATGCCGCACTGTCGCAGACGGAACTGGATGAGGGTGGAAAAGAAAGAGGTGGACCGGATTACAATCTGCCCAGGGCTGGGTTACTAGTGTGTGAGCCAAGCAGAGTGCTAACTCTCCCGAGTTAGTAGCCTCCAAAAAGACAGTAAAATAAAACAGGGATCCAGTGGCACCTTGGAGAGTAAGATAATCTATTCCACCTTTATTCCAGTGAGACGGCAAAGCAGAGCGGTCAGAGTGTGGCCCTGGGACAAGTAGGCCTGACTCTCCACTCTGTCAGGGAAGCTTGCTGGGTGACCTCGGGCCAGTCACATTCTCTCAGCCTCACCTACCTCAAATGTGGTGCCTGTGAGAGAAACGAGGAGAGCAAGTTCCCCCTTCACTACTCTGATGCAGTGGTCAGAATGTCAGCCTAGGATCTGGGACACCCAGCTTCCAATCCCCCCCCGGCCATGCCCGCTCACTAGGGGACCTGGAGGCCGTCACCCACTCTCAGCTCTAACGATGGCTGTTGTGAGGGTAAAGTGGAGGAAAGGAGAATGATGTCGCAAGTCGCTATGGGTCCCCCTTGGTTGAGAAAAGTGGGATGTAAATAAAATTAATAAATAAAAATGAATAGTAAGCTTTTGTGAGTCACAGCTGAACTGGATTCCTGTTTTATTTTGCCACTACAGACCAACCCATCTGGAATTATCACCTGAAGGATAGCAATACTTGTACGTACACACTACAGTCAGTCTCGTCATGCACTCATGCTTTTTCCAGTGGCTAAATTCCAAAACAAGAGACACTGACCAGCCAGCCATGCATTCAGCTTCAAAGGGGAGGGGTGCGTGAGCATACATACATACACACTTGCGTACAATCCTTGGTTACAGTCTTGGAGGGAAATTAACTCTGCAGGGTGCCGAGCCCTGCATCTCTTTCCTGTTTCCAGGAATCTCTGATCCCACCCAGCTCCTCGAAAGGCCCGTTTGCCAGTCCCCTCGTCACCCAGCACCTTCTGCTCACGAAAACGCCCGTCCATGATGCTGCTACACAAATCAGGCATCCGTTTCCGTTCCACCACATAGTCCAGCACCAGCTCCCGAGCTGTAAGCGGTTGTAGCTGCCCTGAAAGACAAGGGGGCAGGGTTAGGACAGCGATACACCCAACAAGCCAGCTCTGATCTTCCCAACAGGGGTTCTTTGCCGTGCCTCCCCACCAGGCCATAGTGGGGAGATCTTCTTCTTCAGCAGCAGCTGCTCCCTCTCCTCCGGAATGGCATACTGGGGGAAATTAATTGAACTCTTCCCAATATCAGATTTCAAAGCTTTTGAGTGGATTGCTGATTTAGTGAAAAACAGCAGCAGTGTTGAAAAAGCTATTTATTTTAATGCTTAATTTTTCTTTATTTTATTTTTTTTTAAATTGCATTTTTACCCCGCCCTCCCCGCGAACGGGCTCTGCGAACATGTTTAATCATGTGTTGTTTTATGCTGAGAATGGCTTTGAACTTCAGAGAATACCATTAAATGCCAACAATGCCCTTCTCTACATAGGGCAAACAGGTCAAAGCCTACGCCAAAGGATAAATGGAGATGAACCTGACATCAAGCATCACAAAACAGAGAAACCTACAGGAGAAAATTTCAACCTTCCAGGACACTCAGTGGGGGGCCTCAAAGTAGCTGTTGCATACAAAGGAGTTTCAGAAACAGACTAAATGGGAGATTACAACACTCAGGACAGTGGAACCACAGTCCGTAATAATTTGTCCAAGTAACTTTGTGAATCATTTTGTCCAGTGCTATCCTTATTGCCTGCATAGAAAAGCCTTCCTGAACAACTCAGTTTTGCATAGTTTGCAGAAAGCCAGGAGAATGGGAACCCTGATTTCCATAAGGTAGGGGCCACAACGGAGAAGGCATGTGTGACTTAAGCAGGCCAGGGGAAACTTTCCCCATCGGGTGCACTGCTGGTCGTGTTGTTGCTAGGAACCAGAAGGAAAAAAGCCTCCAACAGAATTCCAGCCCACGGTAGTGAAAACAACCTAAAGAAGCAAATGGCTCCAGTTCTCTGCCAACTCGGGAAGTGGTGGGTTTCAAGAGGAGCCAGGATCCAAACACCTCCCACCTGCAACTGGAGAGTGCCTCTCCCTGGCAACCCAGAGGAAATCTCCAATATGAAGCTTCCGAATGCTGAAAGGCACACCGTTTCGCTCGAGTTCATTCACGAAGTCTTGTTTGCGGGATGTGGGGCCCCTAAAAGGGAAAGGGAGGGTGAAGCAGCTATTTAGAGCTTGTTTATGTGGTCAGAAATCTGGAAATGCTTATCCCAAGGTTGTTATCCTGAAATAACAATCCCAGCCTTCACAGTAAGGGAGTTCTAGGTTGTTCCACCCATGGGTGCACTGGCCCCGGCAATTGTTTCCACACCAGGATTATTCCAAAGGTCAGCTGTTCCTTCTCTACAATCAGCTTGGTTGTTGGTCTTAAAGCTGCCACTGGACTCAAAATTTGTTCAAATGTTTCTCGTTTGTTATACAATCACTTCCCTTATTTGCTTAATTAGCTGCTTCTTGCTCTCTCTTGGTGGTCGTGATTAATTCTTAAGCATAAGTTTACTAAGGGAAGCAGTGGCTTTCATACGTGTTCTTCCCTCTGCAGCAAAGCAATTGCTCATTAACTTTTATTTTTCCTTTATTGCAACTTTTTAAAGTTAGTGCAATTATCAATGTAACAAACCAAACGAAAAAGAAAAAAAGAAAGTAAATGGGAGTGCTTTGGCCCACTCTGAAGAACAAGCAGTGACCATCGAGGGCCATTTCAGAAAAGCAATAGGTGCTATAAGTGAATGCCCCACTGCTGGACCTCCTGATGGCACCTGATATTTTTGGCCACTGTGTGATGGAGCGTTGGACTGGATGGGCCATTGGCCTGATCCAACATTGGCTTCTGTTATGTTCTTATGCAAAGAAACCTATTGAACTGATAAGAGAAGCAGCTTGTAGAACAAAAGACCAAAGTGGAAAAGGACAGTAACCCCAAGAAACCACAATAGCACTTTGACTATCTATACTGAATAGTCCAACACTGCAGTATTAAGCTTGCTTTTCAATTGACACAAATCATGTCTTTTTCCCTCCCTCAGATAAGAAGGCAATGGAAAACCCCTGGAATGCCATGGTGACGAAATCCACAACAAACTAGAGTGTGATCCTACAAAAGCACCCCACTTCAAACCATTACTTTCCCCTCACTTCCACCCTCACTTCATCATGGCTGCTACTCACCCTGTGGTTTCAATGAAATCCACACACAGAATCACGTCAAACTGTCCTGGGTGGAAGGTAAACAGGGGCTTAAATGCCTCTGGTCTTGGCTCCCTGGGGGGGAAAGAAAAATCCAGCCGGTTCAGTAGCAGAACTTCTCCCACTCTATAGTGGGAGATCTTGCAAGGAGATCTTAGTATAGCACATTCTCCTCCTTTCCACAAGCATTGTGTCTCTAGTTACAACAAGAGAGTGCAGTCAGTATAAATCATGGCCAACTCCCGGAATTTCATGGGAGTCAGGAGGTGGTAAGCTATCACTTTACTGCGGCCAGCCACAGTCTTTACTTCAACAGCTACCCTCTGGCAACTACACCACCTCTGCCATTCGACTGAACCCAAGGAGAAGAACTCCTCCCCTGAGCAGAAGAACAGCTGCCTGCAACTCGGAGAGCAGGGAGGCCACTCACTCAGGAGAGGCGTCTTGGTCTGAGCGCTGCACGTCATCGCCCTCCGAATCCACCAAGAGCTCTTCCGTTCCAGCAGCTGGGAGTCTGAGGTCATCATCTTGCGAAAGAGGCGCCTTTCCCAAAGCTAGCAACTCCTTGCCCAAGACTAGCCCCGTCTCTGTTAGAGAATACCTGCCAGAGCAGAGCAAATGAGCCAAAGCTGCCTCCACTCAGGCCCAGCAAGACCCTCCATCCCATCATCCCTCTCACCATCTCTCTTGCACCGTGTTTGGACGGCTGTTTCCCACCTCCCCCAATCCCAGGCACCAAATTCCATTATGGCAGGCCACACTGACAGAGTTCACTAGGAACAGGGGCACACAGACCAATGGGTTCCCCTAGACAGAAAAGGTGGGTCAGCCCTCCCCACGGCTTAATCATAGACTCCACTGATCCACACGGACACGATGATTGGCACCCTACAACATGGCATGGCCTTCTGGGAATGCCAGAGTCCTTCTAGCACCCAGAGAGCTTCATGTGTTTGGGTTTTTTAAAGGAAATTTCTAGCCCTCATGAATTTAACTTGGGAACCCATTAACGGATTATAACAGAAGCTCATAAACCAACTCAGGCTACAGATTTTGCCTCATCCCAGATCTCTGTAGTGGAATACCCTCACCTAGCCGGGATATTGGTCTTGAGGACTAGCTCCTTGCAAATCAAAGTGCTGACTGCGGACCAGGCAGTGGCCTTACTCCCAGGACCGGCCTACAAGTATGAAAAAAATTAACATGAGCACCAAAGCTTTGGATATGGGTTAGCAATATTGTCCTGACCTGGATAGGCCAGGCCAGCCCTGTCTTGACAGATCTCAGAGCTAAGCAGGGTCGGCCCTGGCCAGTATTTGGGTAGGAGAGCACCAAGGAATGCCAGGGCCAGGAGGCAGGCAATGGCAGGCCACCTCTGAACATTCTCTGACTTTGAAAACCCTGGGGGTCGCCAGAAGTCAGCTGCAACTTGAGAGCAATATATACTTATATAAATCAGGGAAGAGGAAGGTTGTCAAGATAAGGTGGACTGGGATCACATTGCAGAGGCAACCAAAGACGCTTCACAAGTGGATGTTCACTCTGGAGCATAAGGACTGGTTGCGAGACTCACCGGAAAGAACGATTTATCGCACAGTGGCTGGGCCGCTCGCTGCAGCTCCGGCTTTGTCAGATATCCACGAGTGTGAGGTCTCTGAGGAAGGCAACAGCACAGATTCCTTTTTTACTTTTTTATGCAGAGCTCTATTGTCTCGGACCTCTCTCCCACCAGACTCCACAGCCCTCTAAGCCTTGGGAAACCCAGATGTCCACAACGCACAGTCCTCCAAACTCGAATGCAGTGGGATCACACTGGCCCCGATGGAGTGTGGAAATGAGGACTCCCCCCCCCCCATATCCATATGCCTTTCTTGAGTCTTTGAGCTGCCCATATCTTACAATGCTATCCTGGTAGAGAGCCACCAACACAGCATAGGCCCCAGACCGCTGAGCAGGGAAGTATCTGCGAGCACGTCGGTGTGATGCAGGCTTAGTTTTCTAAAAGCAGAGAGAAGAATTAAGTGTGCCTTCCCTCCGGGACTCCTCCTCTCACCACTCCACAAAATTCTCTCTTGTGACAATCACATGGCAATCATTGCCTGTGTCTGGGGATGTTGGCTGAGACAGGGCTCAGCCTTAGAAGTGATCTGCAGTACTGGACCATGAAAGGGAGGCAGCAGTGAAGCTGTGTGCAGCCTAAGGGTCACAGCCAAACTACCAATGCAGTTTTAAGTCAGTATTTCCTGTTTCTAATTGAACATGTATGTTTGCATGGTGAGCAGTAGCCAACGGAGCTTGCATCGTAGAGATACAGGGCAAATGCAGTTCCCATTATCTGCACCACAGTCCTACAACCAAAGGCAGCTACGACTTTGGTACCGGAAACTCAGGACTGCGTGCCACTCTAGTATTTTCTAAACTCTATGGCTGCACTTAAGGAAAAGATCCTGGGGTGCGTCCCTCAGACATTTGATGTTTTGGGAATGGCCTGGCAAAGAGAAAGTGAGGCGATACCTTTCATTTGCATTAAATGCAGGACATAAACTTCTGGGTTACACAACACTCCGTTACAGTCTACATTTTTTAAAAACGGAGTGTTTTGTTCCAGTGGTTAGTGGTAAGGAAGGATTTTCATCTTGGAATAAGGCTGATTCACTGCACAACTACTCAAGGAAACTTTGCTAATCTAAATAAAATGACAATGAAGGACACTGTGAAAACACATCACCTTCTTACCTTTAAGTGCTGTTCTTGAGGCTGGTCTGGCTTGGTAGAAGACGGGACAGGCAGAAGTACTGGGATGTCACTGCCAGGTGCGCCTTTGCTGCCGGGAGGGTCACCATCTTCTTGTCCACTCCAGGAGGCAGTTGGGGCCGCCAGATCTGAAATTCACAGTACTCAGCACTCAAACAGCACTATTACAGGGGTCAAAGCACTTCATTTTTATTTACTTATTTAAAAACACTTTCTACCTTGTGGAACTCAATGTGGCTTAAAATGTAAATAAAACAACAATGACACACAAAAAAACCCCCATAGAAGAACAAAATTTAAAATCTCAATTAGGACTGCCAATCAATTAAAAACTAAATTAGCCAAATGCAGTCCTCAATAAAACTGTCTTCAGTTGCCTCCTAAAGATCAAAAGTGGGGGAGCCGGGTGTACCTCTCTGGGGAGCTTATTCCATCATCACTGAAAAGGCCTTCTCTTGCGCCCACCAGGTGAGCTTCTTTGGTCCGTGAGACAGTCAGGAGTGCCTCTCCCTGAGGTTTGTTATTCCCAGGTAGGAACATACTGGAGAAAACAGTCCTTCAGCTATCCCGGTCCCAAGACACGTAGGGCTTTAAAGAACAAAACCAACTCCTTGAATTGGAATTGGGAGTGGACCTGTAGCCAGTGTAATTGACGTAGTATCAGAGTCACATGCTCCAGGAGCTGGGCCCAACCATCAATCTAGCTGCAGCATTCCACACCAGCTGCAGCTTCCGAATGCTCTTCAATGCTAAGTAGAGCACAATGCAATAGTCCTGTCTAGACGTAATTATGGCATGGATCACTGTGGCGAGATCTGACCGAACCAGGAACGGGTGTAGCTGATGCACCTGCCAAAGCTGGGCAAAACCACGCTGAGCCCCTGCAACAGTTTTCAAAGGTGACTGCTGGGTCAAGCAAGACTCCCGAGCTGCAAATCGGGGTTTTCAAATGGAATACAACCCCATCCAAGACAAGAGAGATCACAAGTCTTGGGTCTTCCTTTCTTCTGACCCAGAGAACCTCTGTCTTGGTTTCAGCCTTTCCTTCCACATACTAGTGACCTCCTGAAGACCTCCCCAATGGCTTCATACAGCTATTACACAGCATGGGGGATAAGACTGAACCCCGCAGAACCCCATAGGCCAACCACCAAGGGGCAGAGCAGAAATCCCCCAACACTATCTTCTGGGACTGATCCCCCCAGACAGGACTTCGAACCACTGAACACAGTGGTTCCCAGCACCGAGAGGCAGTTCAGTAAGATACTATGCTCAATAGTATCAAAGGCAACTGAGAGATCCAGCAGTACTAGCAGGGTCACATTCCCCCTGTCTAGTTCTCAACAGATGCCATCAGCCAAGGCAACCAAAGTAGTCTCACTTCACAGAGTTCTCCTGTTGCAGTCCTTACAACAATCCGGTAAGGCTAGGCTCATTACCCCACACACAGCAAACAGGGAACTAAGACTGAAAGGGTCATCGAAGGCCATCTATTGAGCTCGCAGCAAAGGTGAGATCTGATCCCAGTACTTGCTGATTTGTAGCTCTGTCCCCCAGCCATTATGGGTGGGGTTGTGGCTCGGTCATGTAGGTCCCAGGTTCAATCCCCGGTATCTCCAACTGAAGCAGCAGGTGATGTCAGTGGATCTCCACCAGAATCCCCAGAGAGCTGCTGACAGTTTGAGTAAGCAATACTGACCTTGACTGATTCAGTATAAGGCAGCTTCACGTGTTCGCCATGCTATTCCAAAACCAGTCCTGGTCTGGGCAGTCTAAATAGGGTCATGCACAATGCACACTAAGCAACCTGTGCAGCCCTTTTACTATTATTCCATTCCTCTCTTCCTGCTTGTTCTTGAAGAGGGCTAAAGCAACTAAAACGCCAGCCTCTCTCCAAATACAGAGGTCTTTTCTTAGTTTTATCCATTTTCTTGCTTAATTTCACAGCCACAGGGGCAAGACAATTATAACGAAAGGTTAGTCTTGCAGACCCAAATGAGGTTAGACTGCAACAGTTGCATTTGTTTACACATGACCAAGGCAAACTTGTGAGTGAATAGTGCTTGCTTGTGAATTTTATTTTAGCATCATGCTGGAGTATTGGTGAGATAAGACGAACTCTTCCCATACGATGGGATTATTGAGGATGACTGAGTGCTAGTGAGAGAGTATGTCACATGCTTTGCACATAGAAAGTCGCAGGTTCAAACCACTGGGTATTTCCTGGTTAAAAGAATTTCAAACCTTTCTGTGCTTGAGAACCTGAAGGGCAGCTGCTGGTTGCGGTAGCCAATATGGAACTAAATAGGCCAGTAGGTTCCATGAGCATCAATTTCATATGTCCATTTTCTCTTACCTAAGTGTCCCTTTGATTGTTAAAATCAGGCCCAGCACAAACAGCGCACAAATGTGCCTCCCGCTATCACCACCAGTTTATCACATAACAAATTCTTGGGGAGGGGGAAGCAGAAACTTAGAAGAGCTCTTTGTAGGCCTCTGATCCCACATGCTTTCAACATTCACACCTGCCAATGACATACCCTCCTGTGTGAAGCGATGCTTCTCCAGTTGCTCATCTAACTGGCGACAAATGTGCTCCCCAAAGTACTGCAGAATCCGGGCCTCACGCCCGCTGCGCAGAGGGAGCGGATACTTGTGGAGAGAGCTCAGCGCCTGTGGGCAAGAAGCAGGACAAACTGCAAGGTGGAAAAGGAAATCTGACCCGCCTGCTCCCTGTTTCCCAGTTTCTTTGACAACAGGCAGAGAGGGAAGGGAGCAGGATTGGTAGCATCTCCTCCAGTCAACACCAAGGCTGCAGGAGTAACTGACACCCTGTAACTGAAGCAGGCAGGGTCATATCTGCCAATTCTATTACTTTCCTGTTCTGCCATTGCATTGACCTCTGGAAAACAACATCAGCAGCCAGAAGGGTGTCAGATTAAGTCTGCTGCGATTGGACCAATCTCTGCTCTGGCTATGCCACATCACAGAAATCTGTTTCACCTGCAAGACTCCTCTGCCTACAGGAAAGTGGCAGTTCAGTCAGGGTGGATTTAGATGGCTCATGGTCAGGGGAGATCCTAGCTCCTACAGGTGTCATAATGTAGCTGTGCTGGCCTGCAGTACAACGGCTAGATTCGATTCCAGCAGCACCATAGAGGCCAATAAGATTTACAGGGTATATACTTTCAAGAGTCAAAGCTTGGTGTCTGATACAGGGCGCTTTGACTCTCAAAAGTTTATACCTGAAAATCTTGTTGGTCTCTAAGCTGCTCCTGGACTCGAATCTAACTAACTCCTAAAATGCAGTCATGAGGATAATAAGCACACCCACGGGACTTCACTTATTCCATGAGGCACAATGACCAGGGTAGGGCTTACTTTCAAAAGAACATGTGGCTTATCCCTAAAGTGAGGGGTGGTGGGAGGTGACTATCCAGGTACGGGGAGAAACTTATCCTGAGGGTACAGTCAGAAGACGCAGCAAACCCCAAAGGAGCCGTAGCAGGCCGGCACTGCCCGGCTCCACCATGCGGGTATCAACCTTTTTGGACCGAAAAAGGTAATCTTATATTACAGGCGTGGCCTGTTTGAAAGGGGGCAGGGCACTAATGAGACGATACTAGACTGAATGTAGTTTAGGCAAGGTAAGGAGACAATGAAGCTATCCGAAGGGCCTGGTTTGTATGCAAAGAGGCATGGCCTACCCTTTCATAAGCCCGTTGGAGCCTAAAGCGCCCGCGCTCGGCGGCCTGATCACGCCACTCTTCCAGCCAGCGTCGGAATAACGGATTTGGGAATTCTTGACGACGCTTCGGCATGGTCCGAAGGCGGGACCACCCTTCTTCCGCCTTGCCCCCTTTAACCCGGAACTGGTCGAACGTCCTTGCCATAGAGTCACCTAAGGCTGGGCTTTGAATATGAATAGGGTAGAGCGGGCCACGGCTGGTTTGGGCATGCGCGCTGCACCCCCTGGCGGCTGACAGGCACCAGCCTCTCAAGCCTTTCTTAGGCTGAAAGCCTCCCGCAACTCCCATGCCCACACCCAGCCAGGACTCTAAAGAGTAGCCGCGCCCACCCTCCAGGGAGGGGAATTAGTTAGGTGTGGTTTTTCTTCATTGACCCTTTTCATTCCGACCCTTTAGGGAAGAAAAAAACAAACGAACATAATGAGCTAAATAATTAGATTTTATAGGAGCTTTGACAAAATATATATGAATTTAATACTGTCCATTCATTGACCAATTTCTGTAGATGCTTCTTTAAACACAGAACAAAAGTAGAGTTCAGTGATACCTTAAAGACCATCAAAAATTTCCCGGTTGTAAGCTTTTTGTGAGTCAAAGCTCACTTAACCAGATACAAATGGGAATAAAGACCCATCACCCCTTATATCCAGATCAGAAGGGATGTTACAAAGAAGGGGCAGCTGAAGGCAGGAAGTTCCATTTTTTTACATTGTACCTCTGCAGCCTGACTCCAACTGTCCCTTCTTTATAGGGTTGCCAACCTCCAGGGGGTAGCTGGAGATCTCCTGCTACTACAACTGATCTCCAGGCAGCAGAGATCAATTCACAGGAGAAAATGACCACTTTGGAAGGTGAACCCTATGGCATTATACACCACTGAAGTCCCTCCCATCCCTAAACCCCGCTTTCCTCAGGCTCCACACCCAAAATCTCCAGGTATTTCCGAACAGGACCTGGCAAACCTACTTTATTTATTTATAGATTTATACCCTGCCCTCCCTTGCTGAGGCACAAATTTTGTTGATCCTCAAGGTGGTACTGGACTTGAGTTTTGTTTTGCTACTTCATGTGGAAGTGCTCTGATGGACCCAAACCAGTTTTAAAAAAGAAAGAAAGGTCATAAGAACATAAAAACATAAGAAGAGACCTGCAGGATCAGACCAATGGTCCATCTAGTCCAGCATCCTGTCTCACACAGTAGCCAACCAGTTCCTCTGGACGGCCAACAAGGGGGCATAGAAGCCGAGGCCTTCCCCTGATGTTGCCTCCTGGCTCTGGGATTCAGAGGATTAGTGCCTCTGAATGTGGACGTTCCCCTCAGCCACCACGGCTAGTAGCCATTGATAGACTTACCCTCCATGAACCTATCTAATCCCCTTTTAAAACGGTTGGAACCAGAGGCTCAGGCAAAGTGAACATTCACCAGTCACCCAGGGCTGTTTAAATACACAGTTTTGCCATTTGTGCTGAAAAATGTTCTGATGACTTCTCAGTGCCTAATAAACTGTCTGCTCTGCTGTGGCATGTCCGGATGATATTACAGAGTTCTCCAGTTCCTGGGAGGAACACCTGGAGCATGTGCAGACTGTCTTGCAATGTCTGCAGGATGCAGGGTTCACACTGAAAGCTCACAAGTGCCAGACTGTGTTACCCAAAGTTGTCTGTTTGGGACACAGGGTGGGGCGGAAAGGGATACAACCAGTTGTGTCCAAAGTAGAGGTGGTCGAAAATATTGGGTTAAATGTTAAAAAAAAAAATTATTTTTTTTGGGAGCACAGAAGCTTTCTGCAGTACCCCTGATCTTCCACATTTGCCAGTTAATTGAAAAACACTCTTCAAACACATTACAAAGATGACCTGATTCCAATGGTAACAAGAGAAAGAGATTTTACTTACAAAAATAGCAGCACATCTTACGTGACATATTCATGTAGGTACATATAACTTATTGTGAACAGATTAACTTCAAAAGGTTAACTTGCTACAGCTCCAAGCCCACGTATGAGAGAAGAAGAAAAGTCCTATATAAGATGAAAACAAAAAGCAAACAAGGGCCAAATGAGAGGGTGGGGCCAAGTATACCCAAGTGAGAGAATTACCTTCCCCTTGCATATCCTATTGCATGCAAAGTTACAATATCCCACACACGTTCTTAACGTTTCAGGCAAGAGTTCTCAAATTTCAGCTTATCTCATAGTCTTTCAAATCTGTCTCTTGCTAGAAGTTTGGTCAGGATGTCGACCACCATCTCTTTCATTGAACAGTACTCCACCTCCATTATGCCCTTCTCAGTTAGGTCACACACTAAATGAAACTTCACACTAATGTGCTTAGAGCGTGCAGCTATTTTTTCTGATTGAGAAATCTTAATGCAGCTCTGGTTGTCTTCTTTAGGTTGAACTGGATTTTGTTCATCAACTCCAAAGTCTCTTAGTAACTGCTCTAGCCACAACAATTCTCTGAAAGTTTCAGCAACTGCTATATAATCAGATTCTGTGGAAGACAAACATTGTAGGTGCACCTAGGAGACAGGTGCACTTCCATACAAAAAACAGTACCCATTTGTGGATTTATAGTCTAAAGTGTCACCTGCCCAATCTACATTCATGTAACCAACTAATTTTGCATTGCTGGTAGATGGAAATTTTAGTTTCAAATCTAAAGTCCCTTTTAGATATCTAGCCACTCTTTTCACTGCAGCCCACTCTTTCTTGCTAGGTGCACTTGTCTTTCTACCGAAGATTCCAACACTGGTTGCAATATCAGGTCTGCTAGTGGTGCTTAAGTATAGAAGTTTTCCTATGCCGTTTCTGTACTGATTGTCTTCAGGTAAATGCTCACTTATTTCAGTGTTCTTAAGAAAGTCAGGCCGCGATCATACGCACAATTAGACCCACCATAGGCACGAATGCCAGGCAAATTTCTAGGGTGCGATCAGACAACAACATCTGCCCCGCTGCAGAAGCAGAGTAAAAAGACACTGGGGAAAATCCAGTAGTAAACGAGTTGCGACAGGCCACAGATGGACTTTCCTGTGTCTGATCGCTCCCGCGTGCTCTCATGGCGTCGGGATGGTCTGATCAGGTCATCTTGACTCCGTGCCATTGTTATTTCCCCCCTTCACAGTATGCGCATCATCGCAAACTCCATAGGGAGCCCTCAGTGCGGAGATGCGATTTATCAATTCCTCGTTTAAGCACATCGGAAACAAATGGCAAAAAACAAACAAACCCTGACTCACCTGCGGTTGCGTCTGATCACACAGTGGTGGGCTGTGCCTGCAGCTTCCAAGGACTATGTGACCGCGCAACTGCGGGTCAAATTCTTCTGGAGGAAGTAGCCTTGCTCCTCCACCCTGTTTTTTCTGGCATGTGTGAACGCAACCTCAGTTTCCATAGGTGTTACTGGTGTGTTGCCATTTTCTGGCCCTAACTTCTGTAAGAGTTCAATTATTTTTTGTCTCTGGTTTAGGAGAAATGAACCATCTTCCTCCCTTTCAATTTGTACACCCAGGCAGAAGCCCTGAAAATCAGGGGGAACCCCTGCTGGGACCTGGGGACCGACAACCCTACACTGCCTTCTTCCACCTACTGGCTTCGGTTGCTGGCATCTGTTCTACTTCCTTCCAGGTAGGAGGTTCAGATGGTGACACCGACCTTCCATGGTAGGATAAGCACAAGGCTGTTATGCCTTTGTTTGGTCATGATGAGCATTGAAAGTGCGATCCTGGATTTTCATCTGCTGTCATAGAGCTGTCCAGTCCACCTTCTTCTCATTCTCACTTGCTTCCTCTTCCTGTGTTGTACTGCTCTGATTATCTCTGGCAAGATTGCTTCAGAATTTGCCTTCTCAGGTTGTGGGTCTTGCACTGATGTTTCAACGTTATGCACTGGTTCAAGGTCCAAGAGTCGATACTGGTCATCTGCCTTTTCTGAGTCACATGATACAGTTCCTTCCTTACTGGCTCTGCTTTTGTCAAAGTGAATCACATGCCTGACACAGACTTCACCTGTCTCTGGGTACAGCACTCTGTACTCCTACCTTCCAGACCAGAACCATATCCCACAAAAACACTTTCTCTGGTTCTGGGATCTAGTTTTTGTCTGGCACCTTGCCATGCCACATTTGGTAAGGTGTGTGTTCGCTTTTGTGGGCAGTCTGTTCTGGAGATAGTCTGCAGGATTGCTTCGCCCCACCATTTATAAGGTAGGCCTGCATTCATAAGCATACAGTTGCTCATCTCCAGTAAAGATCTGTTTCCTTTCATCAGTGCCACTCTGCTCAGGTGTAAAACTCACCGACCTCCTATGCAGGTGTAATGTATTCATATACAGACATGAGTACATGCGGATATGGGTGAATCGTCCCATAGGAGAGCTATGTAAAGCTTCGTCTTGGACTGGGGATTCAAGTCCAAGACTATTGGTCCAATCACGTTCAAGCAAACGGGAAGCGGGAACGTGTATGATTGGTCTTCTATGCGATCAACCTGATAGGTTGTTAAATGTAAAATAGGAGTGGCTACATTAGCTGGGAATGTTTAAATACCGAGCAGTTTCAATGGACAAACTGTTCGGGCTATCAGATGTTGGACCGTGTTGGTGAAGTGATCGTAGAGCTGAATAAACCTGAGTTTTTGCTGAAATCACTCTCCGACTCATTGTTAAGCGCCGGACTTAACAGCAGGATGCCTTCCTCTGCCAAGAAGATTTGTGTGTGATGTAATATAAACTCATTTCACCACCATTATCCGTCTGTGGCATTTGAGGCTTTCTTCCAAACTTGTTAGAAACCACAATGAGCAATCTCTTGAGCAATTAATCTGTGAACTTCACTCTTCTGTCTCAAGCAATTATGCAACTGAGTACCTTGAGAAATCATCCAATAAAGATTAGAAGATACCTATTTCCACCATTTGATGTTACATGTACTGGTCCAAGGACATCACTATGAATTAATTCTAATTGCTTGCTAGTATGTCTCTCGGTTCTGGGTGGAAATGAAGGTATAACACCTTTTGCTCTTATACAACATGCAAATTCGCGTATGTCATTGATGTCACATGGCTTTAGCTTAATGCCTTTGATGAGGCTCTTGTTCTGAAGGTCTGGGATTACCTTTGGATTATGATGTCCTAGGCCTCTGTGCCACAGTTTCAGGCTCTCTTCATCATTCCTTTCATGTGCCAGGTGTACCAGTTCACCTGCAATACCCAGTTCATATACTTTCCCCTTTGAGTTACCTTGTGCACAGTACAACATTGTCTTATTTCCAAAACATACGTCAAAGCCGTTGTTGTCTAATGCAGACACACTGAATAAATTACAGCTTGATTCAGGTACATACAGGACATCTCCAACTTCATTTAGGAAATTTTTGTGAGGTGTGCTACAGCATAAAGTGCCAGTACCTATGTCTTAAATCTGTATATATTCAGCATTAGCATTTTTTATTTATCCTTTCTCAATTTCATTAAGTTCATCAAAGAAATCTTTGTGGTGTGTGTTGTGACTGGATGCACCACTGTCTATTACTTTGGTGTAGTGGTTAGGAGTGTGGACTCTAATCTGGGAGAACTGGGTTTGATTCCCTGCTCCTCCACATGCAGTTGCTGGTGTGACCTTGAGTCAGTCATAAAGTTCTTTCAGAGCTGTTCTCTCAAGGACAGTTCTCGGTAGGGTTGCCAAACCCCCACCCCGGTTTGGCAGGGGTCCCCTGCTTTTGGGGGGTTTCTACCCACCGCTGGCCAGCTGGCCGCCAGGGGAAGCCCCAACGCCCGCAGCCATCCCTCTCCCTTGAGAGAGATGAGGGAGAGGGGTGGCTGCGAACCACGTGCCCGATCTCCGTGGAGATCGGGCACGCGGGGGAGGTGAAATGCCAGCTCCGTGCATTTAAAGGGGCCCCTTTAAGTGCAAGGAACTGGTCTGCGCGCAGGGGGGGGACACCAGCTCTCTGCACTTAAAGGGGCCCCTTTAAGTGCACGAAGCCAGTGTTTCCCGCGTGCCTGATCTCCATGGGAAACGCCAGCTTCCTGCACTTAAAGGGGCCCATTTAAGTGCAGGGAGCCGGTACCACTGAAAGATTGGTCGGGCAGGCGGAACCTCCCCAACGTGACGTCGGGGATGCCCCTTCCCTTCCAGGAATACTCCCCAAAGTCCCCCTATTGTGTATGAAATGGAATGTATAAATGTATAGAGCTTGAGTCTGACAAAGGTATTGTAAACCGACCTATCAGAACAAAGGAAGTTCTGGAGGGAAGCAAAGTGATTGGTCTTTATGTACTGTATTTGATTGGACCTTAGCTGACATGTGGGCGTGGCTTGCCAAGCCTGGACTGTTTAAAAAGGAGCCTGTTGCTCCATTGTTTTGTCGCGTTCTGGTTCTTCTGACTTCGTGTTCAAATAATAATAAGAAGATAATATTGGATTTATACCCCACCCTTCACTTGGAGTCTCAGAGCGGCTTACAAACTCCTTTCCCTTCCCCTCCCCACAACAGACATCCTGTGAGGTGGATGGGGCTGAGAGAACTCTGACACAAACTGTTATCACTGTTCACCTGCTGCCTCGAGTCTCGTATCTAACACCCTCCCTGGGGGTAAAGATGGCACTTGACAACCCTAGTTCTTGACAGAGCTCTCTCAGCCCCACCTACCTCACAGGGTGTCTGTTGTAGGGAGGGGAAGGGAAAGGAGATTGTAAGCCACTCTGAGCCCCCTTCGGGTAGTGAAGGGCGGGGTATAGCAACAATCTCCTCCTTCTTCTGATTCTGCATCATTATAAATAAGGCTTTTCTGGTCAATTAGTACAAAACGTTTTACTTTGTATGCTGCATTAGGACCATCACACTTTTGATTCTTAAAATTTCCTCTGTTCATTTATAGCTTGTGTGCCATTCTTGTGCGTCTTAGGAAAACTACTGTTAGCTGGTGGCTCTGCAAAGTGGCTTTGCAAAGTGGCCCCTTTTGTTACAATTAAAGCAATGCAGAGATTGGTTTTTCTCCCTTTCTGTGGGTTGGACTTGCTCATTCAAGTTCTTTCTAGAAATGTAACTGGAGCCATTCGGTGATTCACATTCAGCAAGCTGTTTTGAGCATTCCTCCTACGTATTGTAGTGCTTGATTGAAAGTTTTTGCATCTTTTTTTTTTTGTTTTGACTCTGCACAGTCAGAAACAGAGAAAAATCTTCCCCCAAAGTCCCAAGCACAAAATTTGCCTTTTGTTCATCAGTTAGATTAAAGCCACAGATAGCTAGATTTTCAAACACCTGCCTCAGTTCAGATATATATTTTTCACAATTTCCCTTGTTATATAACCTTATTTTGTGAAATTTTCTTATCCATTCTCCTTGTGATTTAATACTAGTAAACCCAAAAGACTCTTCTAGACTCCTAAGCATTTCTTTTGCTGCCTAGGAATTTCCAAACATAAAAGTCTCACTGTCACCAAATGATCCCACAGTAATGTCCTTGGCAATCCCATTTTTGATTATCCAAGAGTCCAACTCCTTGCCTTTCTCTGTTGGTTTTTCTTCCTCAAGGATTCCAGCAGCCCCTTTTGCTTCAAGAAGTATATGGTATCTTTTAAGCCAGCTTCTATAGTTCTCAGCAGCAAGTTTTGAGATCTCCAAATATCTGCTTGATTCAGCCATCCTTATCACAGCAATGTGAAGAATAACAATGGAGAATTTTTAAAGACCAAAAAACAAAAAATCGATATGTGAATCAAAGACTTTAAGTCCTTTTTAAACATTAGCTTCTGATAGACTCTGGGCCCATAACCTATTGGGTTAAATGTTCCTCCAAAAAATCATTTTACTTGAAAGCACAGAAGGTTTATGCAGCATCCCCAATCCTCCACGTTTCCCGGTTAAGGGGAAAATGCTGTTCAAACAAATTACAAATATGATCTGACTCCAATGGTAACAAGATAAATTTTACTTACGAAAACAGAAGCACTTCTACATGACATATCGATGTAGGTGCATTTACCTTAATGTGAACAGATTAACTTCAAAAGGTTAACTTGCTACCACTCCAAGCCCATGTAAGAGAGAGAGAAAGAGAGGTCCTATGTAAGATGAAAACAGAAACCAAGCAATGGCCAAAAACAGCTCAACATCTAACCGCTGAGAGGGTGGGGCTGACTGCCAAGAGGACCCAAGAGAATTCTCTTAACCCTTTCCCTCCCAGACCCTCTTGCATGCAAAGTTAGAATATCTCAACGGAAGACTGACCCACCTCATGGACCAAGAAACAAGTGTAGTCTTTTCTTAGGATAGTGGGCTATTACAGACATTTTATGAAGCAGTACAGTGTGATTGCTGCCCCTTTAACTGCACTATGTCCACAGGCTTTTGAGACTCTCAAAGCCAAGCTCATGGCTAAGCCTTTCCTGCAGGCACCTGACTTCCAGAAATTCTTTGTCCTGATGACCATTGCATCAGAGAGAGGAAACAGGAGAGGATGAGTTATCTCATCCTGTAGCATTTCTGAGTAGGAAGTTGCTGCAATGAGAACAGCATTACTCCACAATAGAGAATGAATGCTTTGCAACTGACAAGATCATTCCCATCTGTTGGAGCTGAAGCGTGCCCAGAACAAGAACCAGAAGCTAATATGTTGGGCAACAGCCATAGAAGACTTTGAATTTAAGACATCACATATTCTTGGCAGGGAGAATGTAACAGCTGACATGCTGTCAAGAGAATGTACCTGAGTCTATGTCACCTTTGCTGTATTAACCCTGTAACTGCTTGGATATGAAAGTACTTTGCAACAATCTGTTTCCTTGCATGTTGGAATGTGCTTTTGTACTTTGCTCAGGAACCCTGTTAACCCAAGAATGTATGCTCAACTCTATGCATATCTTGCTCCTAGGGAACTTTTGGATGTGAAATGTTTAGATTGTTTTGTATTGCAAGCCACCCTGTCAATTTTGGGAAAAGCTGAAATGGCAAAACCAGAGTCACAAGATACGAGACTCAGACTCCACGTCTTATGGAAAAAGGGAATGGTGTGGCAGGGGAGTTCAAGACACCTTGAGTTAACTTAGACCTAGGAGACTTCAGTCTCAGGGAATACCAGTTTGGTGTAGTGGTTAGTAGCGCATTTGGTGTAGTGGTTAGGAGTGCAGACTCTAATCTGGGAGAACTGGGTTTGATTCCCCACTCATCCACATGCAGCTGCTGGTGTGACCTTGGATCAGTCACAATTTCTCTCAGAGCTGTTCTCTCAAGAGCAGTCCTCAAAAGAGCTCTCTCAGCCCTACCTACCTCACAGGGTGTCTGTTGTGGGGAGGGGAAGGGAAAGGAGATTGTAAACCGTTCTGAGACTCCTTCAGGTAGTGAAGGGCAGGGTATAAATCCAATCTCTTCTCTTCTTCTTTATCCTGGAAAAGGGGCTGTTAACTGCTTAAATTACTGGTTGAGAGGAGATGGATTTCTGGCTTCAAAATAACCATTAACCCAACTACTAGGAAGGGGCAAGACGGATGACTATTTGGCTAACCCATGTTGGGCCATAAAGGATCAAGATATGCACTCTTAAGTTGTTTGGAGAGAAGGAGGCAGAGTGAACCATATGAGATTGCACCCTGACCTTGCGATAGGGTACCCACTTGGGACAGAAAAGGTTAAAAGATTTGGAGACCCTGTCAGAAGCGGTCAAGCTGGGACCAGGAACAAGGGAAAGTACAGAATGGCATCTGCTCTAGCCAGCCTGTTTCATAAATTCCACCAGGTTTGTATCCAGGGCTATTTTTGGGCAGGAACGCACAGGAACAGAGTTCTGGCTGGCTTCAGAGTTAGCCACGCCCACTACAGCCAAAACCACTGCGTGTGTGGCTACAGAGGGAAGGCCTGGAGAACAACTCCCCCCCCCCGTGACTCCAAGGTGGGTGGGCCAGGGGGCCCCTGGAAGGATCGGGGAGAGACCACCCCCCGTGTCCTCCCCCCGCCTGTCCCCAGCCTAACCCTTCCCTTCAAGGGGGGGGGGGCTTGCCTGGGCTCCCCGCAGCCACGGGGTGCCCAGGCAAGCCAAGGGAAGGCATAGGGATGTGGCCTAATATGCTAATATGCTGCGCTGTCAGGGGTGTGGCCTATTATGCTAATGAGTTCCTGCTGGGCTTTTTCTGCAAAAAAGCCCTGTTTGTAACCATCCTCAGATAATATCTGTGACTCTAAAGCTTAGAGTAGCCTCATGTTTTACTTCCTTAGTACTGCAGTAGTCCATTAATGCTATGATATCTTTTTCCAATGTATTTGTGCTCTAGAGTGTAAGGGTGTTCTATAGTGGATAAAGATCTTTCTCTTTTAAGAACTTAGGCTGTTTTCACAGAGCTTCACATGCACCTGCCTGCTTCTTCTGTGCATAAACTACAACCTCCCAGCTATGCTGGACTGGGTAGCAAACAGGAGAATGTGTGGGGCTGAGACATCCACAAGAAGCCCTGTCAGATTGTGATTCCTGTTTATTACAAGATGCTGCATTTTCCTGTGAGATAGGATATCTGTATCCTAAATAAATAAATACTAATACAGATTGTAAATAGCCATGCACCTTGTTACCTTTGATTAACTGGGATTGTTTCCACACAACCAGAAGGAAAGCTTTTGTCACACTGGAAGGGACTAAGGCAGGGGTGTCAAACATGCAGCCCGGGGGCTGGATCAAGCCCCCAGAGGGCTTCTATCAGGCCCGCAGTGGAACTGGCGGTCTTCTGCTTCTTCTTCCAGTTCTGCTGCTGCTGCGTCATCGTAGGTTTGCAGCTTACAGATACACACCTGAACAGCATACTCAAGGTTGCAACAGCACAGACATTTTGATGCAATAATTCAGAGCAAGAAGTGTCAGTTATCAGACACTGTTAAATAAACAAAATATTGCAAGAGTACTAATGTTTTAAGCATGTTTTTATTGTAAGTAAAAAAAAAACCTTTGTGTTTGTTTCCATTATTAAGTTTATATCTCCACTACCTGGCATTACATTTTATGACACACATGGCCCGGCCCAACAAGGTCTCATTTTAGGCTTACCAAACGCCGGCGGGGGAAATCTATTTCCTGGCAGGATGCGTGCCGCGGGGGACGGCTGTGCGCGCTGCACCCGCCGTCGCCAGGATGTGACGCTCCGCGTTACTCTGGCAACGGGACCCAAACAGCCCCGTTGCCAGAGTAACGCGGAGCATCACATCCTGGCGACGGCGGGGGCAGCGCGCACAGCCGTCCCCCGCGGCACGCATCCTGCCAGGAAATAGATTTCCCCCGCCGGCGTTTGGTAAGCCTATCTCATTTATGTCAGATCTGGCCCTCATAACAAATGAGTTCGACATCCCTGGACTAAGGGGTAGATGAAAGACAGTTTCTTTCAGGCAGTGAAGATTAATACAAACTCTAGTATACAGGTATATTTGAGTAGGCAGGCTAATCAAAAATTCTGAAAACTACTGACAGTTATAGGTTTATTTGCTGTGTTATTTGAATAAAAATATGATGACATGTTACCATGTACAGAGAATGGCTCTAAGATGCTTGACATAACACCCAGAATTCTCTGCTTCAGTTTTGCCATGTTATGAAGTTTCTCTGTCACCTGCTCATTGATCTCTGAGGCAATATGAGGTCTGGTTATAACAATTCCTGATTTTTTGGGTCAGGACTACTAGCCAGTTGCTCCCCCTCTACCCTCACCCCCAACCATTGTCAAGACTTCTGTCAGAGGCAAAGTCTATCAGGCTTTCTGAAGAGAATTTCCACAGATTTTAGCTATGTGGAAATACAGCATATTTGGTTTTTGCTAGATGGTTCTTGGTGAGGTACTCTTTTTTGTTTCTTTTATTGCAGAATTTGTAATGTTTCCTGTTGATTAATCGGTAATGAAAACAGTATTACAGATGAGTAACCACAGTGAACCTTTTAGAGATTACCCAGTACTTGAACACTCCAAAAGGTTGAAGGGTTCTTAAGAGATGTCAGCTTTCCTTCTGACAAAGCTATTGTGTTCTTGACAGTCATGTGAAAAGCAGAATTCAGCAGGTGAGGCTGTTTCCATCTCTGCATTGTTGGCATGCTGACAAATGCAGCCCTTGCTGAATTTCAGCTTGTCAAATGCCAGTTAAAGGAACAGAAGCCTTGCGGGAGGGATCTTGGGAACCCTGAGAATGCTTTGGAAATGAAGAGAGCTGTCTAAACAGTACATTCAGAAAAGTGCTATCAAATCTAATGTTCCAGTGCAGGAGATGTTGGGGGATGGGACTTCATACATTTGCAATACTTGTGTAAATCAAATATTCCATTGAGCATGGGGAGAAGCAATACATGGGGTAGGGTTGCCAGCCTCCAGGTGGGGCCTGGGGATCTCCCGCTTTTACAACTGATCCCCAGCCGAAAGAGATCAGCTCCCCTGTAGAAAATGGCTGCTTTGGAGGGTGAACTCAATGGCATTGTACTGTGCTGAGGCCCCTCCCCTCCCCAAACCCCACCCTCTCCTGGCTCCACCCCCAAAGTCTCCAGGTATTTTCCAAACCAGACTTGGCAACCCTAACATGGGGCAAAGCACTAAACAGTAGCAGAGAATGAAAAGAGAGCCAGTGTGGTGCATTAGCTAGTGCACTGGACTAGGAGCTGGCAGACCCAGGTTCGAATCCCCACTCTTGCTGGGTGACCTTGGGCCAGCCACATACTCTCAGCCTAACCTGCCTCACAGGGTTGCTGTGAGGATAAAATGGAGAAGGGGAGAATGGTATAAGCTGTTTTGGGTCTTCCTTGGGGAGAAAGCTGGGGTATGTAGTGGTGCAAAGTGCCATGAAGTCAAAGCCCCGTGGGGCTTTCAAGGCGACAGATGCTCAGAGGGGTTTGCCATTGCCTGCCTCTGCATCACAAACCCTGGTATTGCCTGGTGGCCTCCCAGCCAGGGCTATTTTGGGGCAGGAACGCACAGGAACGGAGTTCCGGCTGGCTCCCAAGTTGGCCACACCCAGCAGGAACTCATTAGCATAATAGGCCACACCCAACAGCAGAAACTCATTAGGATTGGCTACATTAGGGGTGTGTGGCCTAACATGCAAAGGAGTTCCTGCTACAAAAGAGCCCTGGGTTTTGACAACAAACAAGGTAAACAGAATAACAAGCAAAAGGTGGGTGTGGCTGGATAACCACACTTCTGGTAACATGGGGGTGCGGCCTAATGTACTAATGAGCTGTGCTGTCAGGGGTGTGGCCTAATATGCTAATGGGTTTCTGCTGTTGGGTGTGGCCTATTACGCTAATGAGTTCCTGCTGGGCTTTTTCTACAAAAAGAGCCCTGCTCCCAGCCAAATGTTTACCAGGGCTGACTCTGCTTAGCTTACAAGATCTGACAAGAACAGGCTACCCAGGCCTAGCCAGGTCAGGGCAAGGTGGGGTATAAATGAAGGAAATAAATAGAATACCAGAGGTGAGATCCCACCCAGGCTGGGATTCTCAGGTTCCGTTCCCAGCTTTGGGGAAGCTAGCAGGAAAGAGCAGGCTTGCTGGCATGGCCTTACTTCTGGAAGAAGAGCAGCCAGTGAGTACTGCCATGGAGCTTGCTGGTGTCCCTGGGCCAGTCGCACTCTCCCCAGCCTAATCTAACTCACAGGGTGGTTGTGATGATAAAATGGGGGCAAAACGGGCATGCTACCCTAATCTCCTTAGGGGAAAAGTGGGTGAAAATCATGTTGATGTTTACTACTGAGTCTGTTTAGTGTAGTGGTTAAGTGTGTGGACTCTAATCTGGGAGAACCAGGTTTGATTCTCCACTCCTCCACTCGCAGCTGCTGGATGACCTTGGGCAATCCATAGTTCTGTCAGAGCTGTTCCCTCAAGGACAGTTCTCTCAGAGCTCTCAGCCCCACCCACCTCACACGGTGTCTGTTGTGGGGAGGGGAAGGGAAAGGAGTTTGTAAGCCACTCTGAGTCTCCGAGTGAAGGGCGGGGTATAAATCCAATCTCTTCTCTTCTTCTAGATATAACTTCTGGAAGTCTGGTGAGCTGAGAGTGGGTTTTAAAACTCTACTATGGGTAATGGCTTTCAGAGGGGAGCAGATGTTGCAGCAGTTTGTACTCTGAGTCCTGGGTTTGTTCTTTCTCTAGCACTGGAGGGAACTGGTTCAAGCCTCCAGTGGGTTAAAACCTCTTGGGAGCACTAGGTTCTGCTTTCAGGTGCCACATCAGCCAGGCATCACCCCTTAATTGCCAGGGTCTGTCCCCAGAGAGACCTAAATAGTTCCTAGGTGTTTAATTCAGGGCTCTCAACAGGTAGCTCGTGAGCTCCCAGCAGTACAGAGTAGCCTGTGCATCCTGCAGGAAAAAAACTGCAAAAAGATCTCCTGTAAGCTTTGCCCTTTCATAGGATTTTTCTCCGTGCTGCTTAGCTGATAACCTTCATTTCTGGTGCTCTTCCTAGACCATGTTCCATTTTTAGGATGGAACAAAACTTGGTAACATGCAGGGCAGGGTGAGGAGCTAAGGATATTTTTCATTATTCAGAAACAGCTCTCATTAAGAGTTGGCAACCACTGCTATAATTATAGGCCATAATAATAATGGCATGCCATCAGGTTACAACAAACTCACAACGATCCCCAGACCACAGAGTTTTCAAGGCAAGAGTTGAGCAAAGGTGGTTTGCCACTTTCTTCCTTTCTCAGTAAATAGATTCAGGTGGGCAGCCATGTTGGTCTGAAGCAGCAGAACAAAGTCTGAGTCCAGTGGGGCACCTTTAAGACCAACAGAGTTTTATTCAAGGTGTGGCAGAATGTGTCTGCTCTGGTCTGCAGGCCCTGTTTCCGCCCTGCCCCCCTAGGGTTCCATATACCCTGGAGGGGCTTTTCCTTTCCCTCTAGGGTAGCCCACTGCCACCACCTGAGCATTGTAGGGATTTACCCACTGAAAGGATCAGGACCCCCAGCTCCCCTTCTCAGTAGATTAGCATACAACATAATGAAGATGTTTAATAGATTCAAGAACCAAATTGGAATAACAAGCTTTAGTTTATGTAGTTACCATTTGTTTGGGTTTATTTCCGGGGGAGGACATAGTGAAGGGAATAAATATAAATAAAGGATATATCTGCTCATCAATCTCCAATTTTGACATATTTATTTTCTTCACCATATAAACTAAGCTTGTTATTCCTGTTTGTCTTTGAATCTGTTAAACGTCTTCATTATGTTGTATGCTAATTTACTGCTCACCCTCTTCCTATATGAATGGACTGGTAACTTCCATTTCATTGTATCTGAAGAAGTGCATGTGCACACGAAAACTTATACCTTGAATAAAACT
Source organism: Gekko japonicus (assembly GCF_001447785.1). Classification (NCBI taxonomy): domain Eukaryota; kingdom Metazoa; phylum Chordata; class Lepidosauria; order Squamata; family Gekkonidae; genus Gekko; species Gekko japonicus. Next base: position 145,105 of record NW_015174283.1, on the reverse strand, counting down.
CTGTTGGTCTTAAAGGTGCCACTGGACTTGGACTTTTTTCCTTTCTCAGTGACCTTCCATCCAAGTACTAACCAGGCCCGTAGCTACGGTGGGACCCCCAACTTCCTGCCAAGGCCCCACGACTCTCTGGGCCATGGAGGACCCCCACCACCCCTACCCTTTCCTGGCCTTTGCAGTCTGTAGTAGGAAGACGTCCATTCAGGGGTCATTTCCTGCAGGAGTGCACAGGAGCGGAGCTCCGGCAGTAAAGAGCCCAGGGGGTGGGCACATGCAACAAGTCCCACCCCCTGCTCCCAGCGGCCCTCAGTCAGAGCAAGAAGCAGCCATGTAAGTTGCAGACACACTCCCCGCCCCCCAGTCCAAAACAGTCAAGTGGCACCATTAAGATGAAGTTTTATTCAGGTACAAGCTCTCCCTCCTCTGCGAGGACAGATCTGCACATTCCCCCCCCCCCAAATAGCTATCAATCCAAAACAGTCCAGTGGAGCCTGAGCGGTGGGTGTTGCCCTCTGACAGACTTCTGGTGATGTCAGGGGGTGTGGCATATGCAAATAAGTTATGCTAATGAGTTATGCTAATGAGCTCCTGCACCTCTTTTTCTACGAAATGACCCCTGCGTCCATCTAACGGGGAGAACCGTGCAAGGCTCCGAGCGAGTGGGGCAGGCTCATCTGAGTTGGTGGTCAGCCTTCTCTGGGCTTTCAGCTTTGACCTGTGCCTCTTCAGGTAGCTTCACTAAGCTCCCGACTGCAAAATGGCTGGTGAGGGCCAGCAGCAAGGCCAGCCTCTCTGGCGCTGAGGCGATGTGGCCTCCCAGGTCAGTCCTGCTGGCCACACCTCTCGCTCCCGGGTACCGCCCTGGGCCTCTTGTGGTCTGCCATGAGCACCTCCATGCTGAAGGGCAGCCGGGCCAGCACCCCCTTCAGCTTATCCCTGTTCTTTCAAGCTCTGGTCAGATCAAGCAGGGTTTCAGGAAGGGTTTTCTCACATCACCACCTACTTGGTCCTTTTTTTAACTGGAGATGCCAGCGATTGAACCTGGGACCTTCTACATGCAGAGCAGATGCTCTACCACTGAACCATCGCCCCTCTCTTCCCCAAATTCCCCCCCCCCCCGGCTTCCCCCCCCCCCCCCCCGATCTCCAGGCATTTCTAACCCAGAGTTAGTAACCTCCCCCCCAATTTTGGGGTCCCAACCCACGGTCTGAGAACCAGTGTAACAACAATGGGCACAGTGTACAGCTGGGCATCCTAGGTTTATGACACAGAAAGGCTAATATGACTGCGGGGGGGGGGGGCACCACAAAGTAGGTCAGTGGCCCATACAGAAGAGAAAGGGAGGTCATACACTTCCTAGACACAGCCCGCCACCATAAAGGAACAAAAGATGATGCAAAATTTGAAAGGCGCCACGCTCGATAAACTGCACTATTCATAGCTGGCCACAGAACTGTTGAGCTTCCAATGTACATCCGTGCACAACGGAGCTGACGCTGGTGAATAAGCCGACCGCCACCTCCGCATGACTTTGCAGTTAAAAAGGTAAATCTGGGCCGCGCCGGGCTCTTCCCCCCGCCCCTATTTTTCTTTTCTTTTTTTCCAGGGTGTCTCTCCCCGCGCGTCTCCGTTGCACTGCCCACCCACGGCGCAGGGAGGCGCCCGTGTGCCAGGCGCTGCGCCTGGCTGCGGCCGCTCTGGATGCCCATATAAGGCGAAGCGAGGCTGCGAGAGGGGAGGCGCTCCAGAGCTCGGCTCGCTCCACGCCTTATTTGGAAGCGAGCGGAGAGGAAAAAGCGGCCGGGGGCGGGGAGCGGAGGCTGCAGTGTTCGCGTGTGTCACCAAAGGAGGGGGGTGGGGGGAGAAAGTAGGGGTGTGCACGCGCCTGTCTACACAATCTGCCTTTGTCCCTCCGGGTGCATCGCGCTCAGTCGAAATTGATGCAGGCATGCATCAAAAGCAGCTGAATGCTGCTCCCCACCCCCATTCAGCCTGCAAATGCACACGCGTTTTTAGACGCTGAGAAAGAACAGAGTTTGCCAGCCCGGTGCGTCTGAACCAATGTGCAGCCCTCCCACCGCCACCTGTTCGGTGTCTTTTGCAGAATGCCACCGCATGGCCCCGTCGACAGGGTTTCTTTATCCCGCCACCCCTCCCCCATTGATCGAACAAGAGTGGGGTCCGCCAGCCGATTTCAACCGAGAAAGGAAAGCAGAATGAACGTTGCGAAGAGGAGAGCGCGGAACTAGTGCCGCGTTAGGCGATATCGTATAGCAAGGGGTACCCTGTGGAAAGCGCTCAAACTGGGCATGAATAGGACAGCTCGGCTTGGTGGTGGGCTGTCTGTGAACCTGGAGATGATTCCAGATGAGTTAGCTGTGTTGGTTTCTAGCATAAGACCATCTGAAGAGCCCTGCTGGATCAGTACATACAATAGTCCATCTAGTCTAGCATCTTGACTCACGCAGTACCCAACATGAACAAAGTCTGAGTCCAGGGACACCTTTAAGACCAACAAAGTTTAATTCTGGGTTTAAGCTTTCCTGTGCAAGCACACTTCTTGAGATACATACAGTGGCCAACCAGTTCCTCTGGACAGCCAACAACAGGGCATAGAGGCTGAGACCTGAGACCTTCCCCTGATGTTGCCTCCTGGCTCTGGGATTCAGAGGTTTTAGTGCCTCTGAATTTGGAAGTTCCCCTCAGTCACCTGGGCTAGTTGCCACCAATGTTCCCTTCTAAGCTGTGGAGTCTTCTGAGCAAAAATTCTACTTTGTGAGCTACTGGCACTAAAGTTGTAAGTGAGTGATTTGGCTACTGTATAAATTGGTTTGCTCTGAAGCCATCCTTCCTGAGCTAAGACAAAAATGTGTGAGCTGGAGGCTAAAAAACTGTGAGCTAGCTCACACTAACTCAGCTTGGAGGGAACATTGGTAGCCACTGATTGAGTTATCCTCCATGAATCTTTCTAATCCCCTTTTAAAGCTGTTTATTCCTGTGGCCATCACTACATCCTCTGACATCGAATTCCACATTTTAATCACTCTCTGTGTAAAGAAGGATTTCCTTCTGTCTATCCTGAACCTACTGCCCATCAGCTTCACTGGATGTCCTCGAGTTCTAGTATTTTAGGAGAGGGAGGAAAAGTTTTCTTTGTCAACTCTCTCTACCCTATGCATAATTTTATAAACCTCTGTCAGTTCCCCCCCCCCCCTTAGTGGTCTCTTCTCTAAACTGTAAAGTCCCAGACTCTTCAGCCTTCCCTCATAGGGAAGGTGCTCCAACCCCCTAATCATCTTGGTTGCCCTCCTCTGCACTTTTTCCAGCTCTGCAATGTCCTTTTGCAGATAAGGTGACCACACCTATACACAATATTCCAAACGAGGCTGCACCATAGATCTATACAGAGCCAGTTTGGTGTAGTGGTTAAGTGCGCAGACTCTAATCTGGGAGAACCGGGTTTGATTCCCCCACTCCTCCACTTGCACCTGGCTGGATGACCTTGGGCAAGCCGTAGTTCTGGCACAGCTGTTCTTGAAGAAGAGCAGTTTCTGTCAGAGCTCTCTCAGCCCCACCTACCTCACAGGGTGTCTGTTGTGGGGAGGGGAAGGGAAAGGAGTTTGTAAGCCGCTCTGAGACACCTTTGGGTAGTGAAGGGCGGGGTATAAATCCAATCTCTCCTCCTCCTCTTCTTCTTCTATACGGGGCATTACAATATTGGCCGTTTTATTCTCAATCCCTTTCCTAATAATCCCTAACACAGAGTTTGCCCTTTTCACCACTGCAACACATTGGGTTGACACTTTCATTGAGCTATCTACTATGACCCCAAGGTCTTTTCCCCTCTCAGTCACAGCAAGTTCAGACCCCATTGGCCTATACTTGAAGGTGGGATTTTTTTTGTCCCCATGTGCACCCCCTTACACTTACCAACACTGAACTTCATTTGCCACATTGTCGCCCCCTCACCCAGTTTGTGGAGGTCCTCTTGGAGCTCTCCACAGTCAGCCTTGGTTTTCACCATCCTGAATAATTTTGTGTCATCTGCAAACTTGGCCTCTGCACTACTCACCCCTAGTTCCAGATCATTTATGAATACCTTAAAGAGTACTGGCCGGCCCCAATACTGATCCTTGTGGGATCCCACTAGTCACTTCCCTCCATTCTTACTCTTGCTTCCTGTCATTTAACCAGTTTTTAATCCATAAGAGAACCCTTCCTCTTATCCCACGACTGATAGGTTTACTCAGGAGTCCATATCTCTGATTACAGTTTTTACTAATTTGCCTGGGACAGACGTCAGACTGACTGGCCTGTAATTTCCTGGTTCCCCTCTAGATCACTTTTTAAAAATTACTGTAACATTTGCTACTCTCCAGTTTCCTGGTACTGCTGCTGAATTTAGTGATAGTTTACATATATGGGTTAGCAGATCTGCTATCCCACAACTGCTTCTCTGGCTGGTTTCCTGCTATAGATATATTTTCATTGGGGCAGACCTTCCACTTTTTAAAAGAAGCCTCTTTACTTTTTATAGCTTCCTTGATTTGCGTTGTTAACCACACAGGCCTTCTTTTAGCCTTGTCAGTGCCTTTCCTAACCTGTGGAATGCATTCTATCAGGCCTTCAATTCGTGTGGCTTTAAATAGCTTCCAAGCATCTTCTAGGAATTTGACTCTCTTGGGTTTCCCCTTCAGCTTCCTTTTTACTGTTCCCCTCATTTTTTGTGTAGTTCCCTCTTTTGAAATCAAATGTTACAGTTTTGGACTTTATGGGTAACATAATAATAATAATAATAATAATAATAATAATAATAATAATAATACCTTTTGATTTATTGATCGCTCAGTCCGGCAGAGCTGCTGGCTCTGAGCGATTTACAGTTACGCGGTTTCACACAAGGGACTAACAATTTCATAGGGGTAAGGGAGGACAACATATAATTCTTTAAATTGCACACGTTTGCAGCCAACAGGGATTTTGTTCAGCTGTAGGTTTCAGTCGTGTTCCGGGCGGCAATCATTTTGGCTTGGCTTGATGAAGTTAGTTCTTCCTGGGCTGCTTTGAGTCATAGTGCCACACTGCCACCGCCTGGCCGGATTGGCCCATTACAGGCTTCTTGATGCCGAAGAGGTCTTTTTTCCAGTCTTCCGAGCTGGACATTCCATTTGCCGGCTAACACCTCCCCTACAGGGGTTTAGTGTGCCCACCCTCTCTAAGGAGTGGTACCCATTTTATCTACTCGCCGAAGCTTTCGAACCGCTGGGTGGACGGCGAGCTGGGGACAAGGCTGGTAGCTCACACCAGCGTGGGCTAGAACTGACAGCAACTCTGTTCAGTTCAGATGTTAACCAGAGGATAAATCCTCTGTGCCACCGCTCCCCTTTCAATTGATCTGAATGCTGAACTTGATAGCATTGTGGTCACTGTTCCCAATTGGTATAACAACCTCTACATCTTTCACCAGGTCTTGAGACCTGCTCAGAACCAAGTCCAAGATCACTACCCCCCTGGTTGGCTCTGTGACCACCTGTTCCAGTGCACAGTCATTTATGATATCTAGGAATCTCATTTCTACAGTGTGACTCAAGCACACGTTTACCCAGTCAATATGAGGGTAGTTGAAGTCTCCCAGTATAATAACATTATCTGCTTTAGTCACCTCCCTTATTTCCTTCTCCATCTCAAGATCAGTCTCAAGAGTTTGATCAGGTAGGCGAGAGTACACCCCCACTTTTAAGTAACCTTTATGACCCAGTATTTCCACCCATATCACTTCTGTTTGGGAGTTAATTCCCCTGATGCTTTGTAACTTATTTGATTCAGTGTCCTCTTTGATGTCCAATGCAACACCTCTACCAACCCATCCCTCCCTGTCCTGCCTTATAGAGCAAGCAAGCAAAACAGGAGTCCAGTGGCACTTACGCAAAATTTGTTCTAGTGTGATTGGATCTCATTTGGAACTGGCTTTTCTTTGTAATATTTCTGTTTCCCCCCCCCCCCCCCGACCTGCCTTTCTGGCATTCTGAATATACACTTCATGCATCTAATGAAGTGAGACCTGACTTACAAAAGCAGATGCTGGAATAAATGTTGTCAGTCCCTGAAGTGCTGTTGGAGTACAGTTTTATTTTTATGAACTTGGAGGCTCCACCTAGCTACCTCGGCTAAGAACCCTTCAACAACTCTGCCCAATCCTTTTTATTAAAAAGGTACATAAACTTGTGACCACTGTACTGTGTCGTGGCAAAATGAGTAATACATTTTGCACAGAATGCTTTTCTGGCTGGGAGACCCTCCCAAAGCATTGGCATGTGTCAAAGCGATTCATTCATACCAAATAGACTACCTTTTCCACATGACCAATGAAAAGTTTTGCATTTTTAAAAAATTCTAACATATCCATTTAGTCCAAGGTATGGCATTCCTACGGACTAACAACAAATGCATCTTTATATCATATTTTCCTGTTGTACCATTGAAACTATTAGGGCTGTGGTGGCTCAGAAGTTAAGATGGTGAGCTGCAGACCAGAAGGTCAGGAGCTCAGCAGTTCGAGACCCGAGTGCCGCGTGACGGCGTGAGCTCCCATCTCTGGCCCCAGTTCCTGCCAACCTAGCAGTTCGAAAGCAAGAAATTGCAAGTAGATAAATAGGTACCACTTCGGTGGGAAGGTAACAGCGCTCCGTGTGCCTCGGTGTTTAGTCATGCCGGCCACATGACCACGGAAACGTCTTCGGACAGCGCTGGCACTTCGTCTTGGAAATGCAGATGAACACCACCCCCTAGAGTCGGATTCGACTGGCTTTCGAGCAAGGGAAACCTTTACCTTTACCATTGACACTACCTCTGACCTGGATAGCCATGGCTAGACCGATCTCATCAGATCTGGGAAGCCAAGCAGGGTCAACCCTAGTTAGCATTTGGATGGGAGGCCATGAAGGAAGTCCAGCATTTCTACAGTAGCAAACCATCTCTGAATGTCTCTTGTTCTAGAGGTCACCATGTGACTTGACGGCACTTTCCACCACAACCCCCATTGAAACTACCCCAATCTGTGACCTTAGGCAGATTGCCAACAGACCCGGAAAGGGGGGGGGAGTCACCTGGACTGCTTTCATGCCCATAAGAAGAGCTTGAGTGACTCACACAAATCAGCAGGAGTAGTTTTGCTCCTTATCAACGTAGACATTGTTATCTGCTAATGTATGCACATCCAGTTGCTATTAAAAGCACAGGAACAAGGAAAACAATCCACATAACTTATTTATTTGGGTTTTTTGCCATCAAGCTTCAGCCAATTTATGGTGAGCCCCTAGGTTTTCAAGGCAAAGAATCATTCAGAGGTGGCTTGCCATTGCCTTCGTAGCAACCCCGGATTTCCCTGGTGGTCTCCCATCCAAGTACTAACCGAGGCTGATCCTGCTTAGCTTCTGAGATTGGACTAGCCACCAAATAACACGTAACAGTATACACGATTTTGAGTTCTCCAGGCTGGATGTTACAAAAAAAACTTTTTTTTAAATAGGAAAAGGAAGAAGCTTCAGGACATGGTGGAAAATCCTGGTATAGTCTGCTGTGTTGAGCAAGGGCCAGTAAAAATAAACTTGCAAGGTTACCCAGGCAGCATCTATGGCTGACACTGTATGACTATCATAACAAGAATCTTAACTGTGTTTCCTTATCTCGGGACAATCCAAGTACCTAAGCCTTTTGTTAATGGAGACTGTAAAAGATGATTCCCTAGATGCAATGTTACTTTACCATCAAATGAATTATTCTCATGTTAAGATAAATCCCTCCCATGACTTTAATGGCAGTGCGACAGGCAGGCATTCAACAGATACAGCTTCTCTTGGCACAGTGCTGCAGCGATGAAGAAAACATTCTCTGTTAAACTTATGCCTGCAATGTAGTGTTAAAAATACAGGAGCCCTGTCATAAAATCTTAGCAACCCTTCACAGGCTAGGGGCAAATTTCATGTTGGTTAGTTCTTAGTGGTCTTGGGTTTCTGAGCTGGAAACCAGTTCAGCACAAAGTGATAGTAATTTAAAAAAAAACTCTAGTGAAAACAGGTCCTGGAGCTACGTGGGGGCCTGCCTCAAATGAAACTGGGCCTGCTGTTCTGTAAGTTATTTTATTTACTTCACGGGTACCAAGCTTAAAACAAAGCTGTTTTCTGTCTCTCTGTGTTTGTTGCTTCCCTACTTCCTATAAGAGGAAATTACAAAGCAATTTTCAGTGACATTTTGTGGTTTTATTCATAATTTTAGAGTGCCTCCCATCAGAAAGGCACTCTGCACATGCATAGAGGCACCCAGCTCAAAATATCAGATTTTCATTTAAAAAATAAAAGGAATCCATTGTCTTCATAATTGTACTGCATATTCGTCCTACACAATTTGCACTGCACCCTAGGGGAGATATTCAAGGCCAAGGGCATGCTTTCTCAGTTATTACATGGACTACATTTCCCATGATCACCTCCTTCCTATCTGCCTGTTTGTCAATCAGACTTTTATTGCAATACAATACCACCCTGGCCACTACTCATCACTCTTTTACCATCCTTGTGCACTGGTTCCCTCAGTTTCCACTTGATTGGCCCAGAAATGAGGATGTCATATGTCCAGCCCAATCAGAATCTTTCTGTGGACCATTTCCCCCCCTCCCCGCCGCCAGTTATAAGCACCAGAAAGGCATGCCTGTGTGTTGAGAGTAGAAGGGGAAGTTAAACAAAGCTTCTTTTTGAAAACCAAAAAAGGAGCCATGCATCTAAAATATGCATGTAATAATACATGAATAATTTTGAAAATATTTAATCCTCAACATATTTCTGTTAAAAATAGAGTTGGTTTGGGGAAAGAGGGGTGGAGCCCCAGAAGAGAGGGTCTCTGAATAAGGCACAACCTTTTCCTTTTCCCTGGCAATGCTCCTGTGTCTTTAACAACCACAGGCAAGGCTCAAATTCAACAGGTGACTCTTGTCCAAAATATTTTTTTTCCCTGGCAGACTGGCATGAAATGTGGCCTAACTTTGCATGGCCTAGTTAAAGCCACAAAAGTGCTTCCCTCACTCTAAATTGACTCACTGCTTGACTTTGCACTAGTCACTCTTTCTTAGCCTAGCCTACCTTATATGGTGGTTGTTGGGAGGTTAAAATGGAGGAGGAGAGAATTACATTGTAATCTACTCTGGGTCCCCATTGGGGAGAAATGTGGGTTATAAATAGCTAAGTAAAGCGCCACAATTGTTTTTCAGGGAAGACTCAAGTGTATTAGCGGTTAACAGGTATTTCTGCATGCCCTCCTGAAGGTCACACAGCAACCCTTTTTGATAACTAAGGGGGACTTTGAAGAACGATAAGGGTGATAGACCTGGCCAGTGTTCCCTCTAAGCTGAGTTAGTGTGAGCTAGCTCACAGTTTTTTAGCCTCCAGCTCACACATTTTTGTCTTAGCTCAGGAAGGGATGGCTCCAGAGCAAACTAATGCATGCAGTAGCCAAATCGCTCACTCACAACTTTAATGCCAGTCGCTCACAACGTAGACGTTTTGCTCATAAGACTCCACAGCTTAGAGGGAACATTGGACCTGGCCCTGGCTAGCCTGACTTTGTCCGATCTTAGAAGCTAAGCAGGGCCAGCTCTGGTTAGTATGTGGATGGGAGCCCACCAAGGAAGTCCAGGGTCACTACACTGAGGCAGGCAATGGAAAATCACTTCTGAACATCTCTTGCCTTGAAAATCCTATGGGGTCGCCATAAATCGGTTGCAATTTGATAGAACTTTCCACCGCCATCACCAGAGGAAGGCAGTAGTCCTATATAGCCTTGCCAAGCACATGGTTGCACCTGAATTAGCACTATGAATGCTGGAAGCCAATAGTTGCAGAGCTGGTTAAAAATATCCAGAGATGAAACAGTTCCTGGAATTGAGATTTTGTCCTCACTCATACTTTTATAAATTGTAGTACCCAGCAGACGTCCAGATTTCCCACATCATCAATGTCCAGGTCAGGCCTGTAGCCACAGTGGGGCATTTGCGGGCAGAGCCACACCACCCACGAGCCCTGCCTCACCATTTGATGATGCCAGACCACCCCCACCCCCAGTGTGCCTAGCACTGCCGCTGCAGGGAGGCTGAGGAAAGAAAAGGAAGGGGCCCTGCAGCTTCTGGTCAGTTTCACTCCCCCTGGATCAGCTGTTAGGTTTAACAGCTGATTGGAATGAAACTGACCAGAATCAGGGCAGCTGTCATTTCGTTCAGAGCCTCCCCACTGCTGCAGGGGCTGGGGAAGGAAAGAGAGAGACAGAAGACATGGTGATGCTAGTGGGGAGGTCAATCTCTCTCTCCCCAATAACTTTCCATGGCGGGGTGGGGGTGGGGGTGGGAGTTCGGTGATGCTGGGGAAGCCAATCTCTCTCTCTCTCAGGGGTCATTTCGTAGAAAAAGAGCTAGGGGAACTCATTAACATAACTCATTAGCATATGCCACACCCCCTGACATCAGGGGCCCGGCGGTGGACCTGCAAGGCCGGCGGGAGTGTGAGGAAGCCCCGCAAAGGCCCTCCCTGGGCCCAGGCAGGCAGGGGTGGGGAGAGGCGGGGAGGAAGCAACTTACCCTCCCTCTTCTCCTGCCTCCTCCTGGCTGAATGAAGGCTAGAAGCGGGGCAGCCGGAAGCAGGGGGCGGGGCTTTGTCATGTGACCCGCCCCCCTACACCTCACCCGGGGGAACTGCGATCCCCCGTGATCCCCGCCGAAATGACCTCTGATTATATATACTTAGGGTTGCCGGCCCCAGGTTTGGGGGGTGGAGCCCGGGGAGGGTGGGGCTTGGGGAGGGACAATGCCATGGAGACCGACTTCCAAAGAAGCCATTTGCTCCAGGGGGAATGATCTCTGTTGGCTAGTGACCAGTTGGAATTCTGAGAAATCTCCAGCCACCACATGGACGTTGGCAACTCTAATATACTGCTACCAAACACGATTCACCAGCAGTTACTGTACCAAACACAAAGGTGAGGTTTTTGTTGTTGTTCAGTCGCACAGTCGAGTCCGACTCTTCACAATCCCATGGACCAGATCATGCCAGGCCTTCCTGTCTTCCGCCATCCTCGGAAGTTTGCTCAATTTCATGTTCGTTGCATCTATGACACTGTCTAACCATCTCATCCTTTGCCGCCCATGTCTTCTTTGACCTTCAATCTACCTGTTTCCAGATGGCGAGAGGTCAGAAATGGATAAGAAACTGGGACAGGCCTGTCAGATGGAAACAGGGAGGCAGGTAAGAGAAAACAGGAGTGATTCAGGCAGTGCTGAACGTTTTGAGAAGTCATTCAGGGGTACAAAACAGAGCAGCAGCTTGAAGAACTGCGTGAAGCAGGCTTACAAGTAACTGCCTGTTCAGTCACTAGCTGTGGCAAGCTCTGATCACCACCGGCTGGTTAAGCAGGAGCTTCCCTGCTGGGGAACAGGAGCAGCCGCTCACTCCCTCCTGTAATAGAAGGCCACTGGCTTCCCCAGATAGACCGGAGACAGAGGGAACCCAAAGCACAGCCTCAACATTGCAAGCGGGATTATAGAAGGCCTGCCACTCCAGTTTCCAAATTGCCAAGGGGACTGAGCACAAGACAGACGCACTCTTCTTCCCCATAAGACCTCAGAGACAGTGGCCCTTTCTGCATCCGTGTTTTGCCCTGGCTTCAGAGCACATCCAGTTCTTGCCTTCTGCATCACAGTCCATCATCACTCCCTCTTTGCCACGCAGGTACCTCTCACTTAGTACTGGAGCTATTATCTAATGTGTTAACTTGCATTTCCTCCCCAATTCATTTCTGAAAAGGGGAGAGAGCCAAGAGGCTGTAGTATCAAAGATGGACATTGGGCGATTCTGCATCTAGCATTCGTTCCACATTTTCTCAGCTGGGAGGAAAAAGTGCAGCTCAAAACCACATTCAAATACCCCAGGGCCAATGCTGTACTGGCTGCAAAGTCACCCCCGAACGGCCATAAAACGGTCAGGAATCTATGCAGAAGGTACCATAAAATCCAATGATCGAAGGAAGTGAAAGCGGCATGGAGTGCGGAGGCTACCATAACATCCGATGGTCAAAGGAAGCGAAAGCAGCGTGCAATGCAGAGGGGAATTTCTGTTCCAATGTGGGTTTGCTAAAACAACGGAGAGAAAAGTCAATGCAGAATCGGCCATTCTAGAAGAAAATGTATGTAAAGCTGTCTCATATAGGTACAAACATTGGCCCATATAGCCCAGCCCAGCAACTGGGTAGTCAACTCTGCTGTGGAACATTCCTGGAGGTTTGGGTGTAATGCCTGGGGAGTGTGGAATTTGGGAGGGGAATGGTGCACAGCACAGACACGATGCCATAGAGTTTGCCCTCCAAAACTGAAACTTCATCCAGGGGAACTGATCTCTAAAGTCTCGAGACCAGTTGTAAATCTGTGAGAATGTCAGGCCCACCTGGAGGTTGGCAACCCTATCTCTGAGTGATATCCATATAGGTTGATTCCTACCATTAGAATAGCTTGGCACTTCTCTAGCATGTGGTAGTGTTTAAAGGGCTTCCTATCAACTATTTGCTGAAAGTTCATACAACAACCCTGCAAGGCAGGTCAGTACTATCATATGGGCATAGACTGGAGGAGGAGAGAACCTTGTGTGCCACTCTGAGCTTACTGGAAGAAGGGCGGGATAAAAATATGAAAAGAGCTAATTGCAGAACTGACTCTATGATTCCTAGGTTAGCTGCATACCCACTGGACTGTGAGCTTGCTGCATTCTCTCTCTGTCCACAGAACTCCCAATAATGCCTCTCTCAAGAACAGAGGTTATATACTAGTTCAAATGATCTGATTCAGAGGAAACTTCCAGTTGAGAAGTCTGTAGGGGTGTGTGGAAGTATCTTTCATTTTCCTGTTTTGCGTTGGAGGACATGTAACTGTTGAGATCAGAGGCAGAGTCTTATCTTGATCTCCCAAGAAAAATATCACAGGCAATTACACGATCTACCAGGTGATAAAAATATTAAAGACTGGGAGAGGAGTAGTGAGACATATGGAAGCTTGTAAAATGATGCAATGGGCGGAGAAGGCATTTGGTCACAGATCAGTTCACCTGCTGAGGAAACCCTGCACATCTGCCGTGGAATTGCAAAGCATTCTGGGAAGTGTATCCTCAGGAGCTGTTCAAGTCTCTATAGTTTTATCCTCATGCCAAGTAGATGTAGAGCACAGCAACATTCCTATTACTACACATTCTTGTTACTACTCTGCCATGACAGGCCAACTGCCTTTCAGAGAAGCTTGTCTGCCATTTTGATTTATTTATTTTTTTGTCAGTGAGATGCCCTCCTTTTTTTTTTTTTTTAACCTTGAGGTAAATTAGAGATGGCAGCCTCCAGGTGGGACTTGGGGATCCCCTGGAATTACAGCCCATCTCCAGGCTACCAAGATTTTCTCCCCTGGAGAAAAGGTCTGCTTTGGAGGGTGAACTCCATGACATTGTACGCCACTGAGGTCCCTGTTTTCTCGAGGCTTCACCTCCAAATCTCCAGGAGTTTCACTACCTGGACCTAGCAACCCTCCCACACTGGCGGCTAGGGAGGGCCCGGCAACCCTAGTTTCCCAGCAACACAGTGTGAAAACTGCTGGCCTCATCCCTCCAGTTCTGGAATCCCAGAGATGTTGAGCTCCACTCAAATTAGGGTTCCCTACAGTGCAAAGCAGCCACGGGGGGTTGCCTTCTGTTGATAACTGTTCTGTGTTTCTTGTACATCTCTGTAGGGATTTTATGTGTAACGGCAGCAGCAACCAATATGTGAGGAACTGGAAGAGTGCCACAGCCTGGTGAAGAAGCCGAGTGAGAGCTCCATAGTCAACTTGGAGGGTAAAACCTTATGAGGCCTCAGCCATGTTAAGGAGCTGGGTGAGGTGCATGTCTTGCGGCAAGTCCTCTTTCCTTTCCTTTTTTTTTTTTATCTTCTACCCGCCTCCCATGCTCATCTCCTATGTAACATCCCCCTCTTACCTTGTAGCTGATGCAGATGCTTGCCAAGCCAGACAGTCCTTCTCATTCCAATTCAACCACTTGATCGAACCATCCCCTGGAACTCTCTCTGTTCTTTGGCCTCTCTCCCCAGTGCAGTTATGGAGACTTCCATGGTGAAAGCCTCTGTCAAGGGTAAGGTTGCCAAATGGGCCCGGGGGGCGAGGAATCCCCCGCTTCGGAGGCCCCAATTTCTGCCCCGCCGGAATCGGGGCCCGGGGGGAACCCCGCCCCCGAAGCTGCGTCACCGGAGGTGACACAGCCACGTTGCTGACGTTGGGGGCGTGGCTGAGCTCGTTGGGGGGGAAACCATATGGTTCCCCCCCCAACGAGCCCAGCCACGCCCCCAACGTCAGCAACGTTGCACATCACTTCTGGTGACGTGCTGCAGGCGTGCATCATCGCGACCTCCCGGACGCCGGCAAGGCTCCCTCGCTCCGAGGGGTGTGTCGATTTGGCAACCCTAGTCAAGGGTCTCACAGTCGAATTCTCTCAGAGTATGCTGTTTGAGTTTGTTGGAGAACACGTACTGAAGGCTAGCTATAATTCTCACCCCCCCCCCACTTATGCCAACCCCCTCATAGCACAAGCCACCCTAGGGTTGTGGTCACACAGGCCAGACAAAACGGAGGGGAAGTGAGGCTATTCCCTCTGGAGGAATTTGACCCGCAGTTGCGCAATTGTTGTGTCCGCTGACCGCCACCAGGGGCCAGCAAACACTCCAGAGCTTGAATCTGGAGTAACAATGGGGACTAGGCTCCTAGTCTCTCCACGGGGGGACCAATGGGACCGTTGCGGGAGATTTAAACCCACCAACGGGACCTTGCGGTGTGTCGCCAGGTATGTATATAGTTGGCCAGCCGGCCGTTTGTTTTTGTCTTTGTTGTGTACCAGTAAACCATGCTGAGCACCGCATCGGTCTCAGTAGTTTCGACATGCGTTCAACCCACTACACAATAGCAATCATACAGTCCTTTGGAGCTGCGTGATCGGACGCAACTGCGGATGAGTCAGTGTTTTGTTTTGTTTTTTGCCGTTTGTTTCCAATGCGCTTAAACAAGGAATCGATGAATCCAGGGGTCGTTTCATAAAAAAAGAGCTAGGGGAACTCATTAGCATAACTCATTAGCATATGCCACACCCCCTGACATCACTGGAAGTGTGTCATAAGGCCACACCCCCTGACATCACCGGAAGTGTGTCATAAGGCCACACACCCCGCCCCCAACGGTCCTGGCCGCCGCCGGCGGCCTTGCAGCTCCACTGCCGAGCCCCATGAGGGGCCCGGCGGTGGACCTGCAAGGCTGGCAGGAGTGCAAGGAAGCTACGCGAAGGCCCTCCCTGGCCCCAGGCAGGCAGGGGTGGGGAGAGGCAGGGAGGAAGCAACTTACCCTCCCTCTTCTCCTGCCTCCTCCTGGCTGAATGAGGGCCGGAAGCAGGGGGCGGGGCTTCGTCATGTGCCCCGGCGCCCGCACCTCACCCGCGGGAACTGCGATCCCCCGCGATCCCCCCCAAAATGACCTCTGGATGAATCGCACCTCCACATTGAGGGCTCCCTATGGAGTGTGCAATGATGCACATACTGAGAGGGGGGGGGCAACAGCATGGAGTCGGGATGGCCTGATCAGAACATCCCAACGCCATGAGAGTACGCTGGAGCAATCAGACAGGGGAAAGTCCGTCCATGGCCCGTAGCAACCCATTTGCTACCGGGCTTTCCCCAGTGCCTGTTTACTCCGCTTCTGTGGCGGAGCAACAGGGTTGCTGATGGCTGCGGGACACTTCCCAGATGTTCATGTCTGATCATGCCCTTTAAATCTGCCTGGCATTCGCACCTATGTTGAGGCTAATTGTGCATATGATCACAGCCTAAGAATGATTAAAAAGTCTTACCTATTACCACTCCTACCTCTTTTTTGCTGGCAGTATAGATTCTGGTCTCACATAGTACATAATCTGTAACTGGACTATTTGCATCCCTCCTTTGCATAGAAGGTTTTTTGGCAGATTTTGGTGGGTCTGCATTTTTAATAACTGGTATCTTTGAAAAGCAGCACCACAGTTTTGGAAAACTAAAAAATGGCCAGAGGGTTTTCCCCCAAGGATCCGTTCTACGCCCGGAACTATGTGCAAGGTCCGCCATGGATTCCGGCCTGGGTGGTGAGAGTCCGGGGACCCAGGTCATACAAGGTCTCCAGCGAGGACGGCCAGATACTACAACACCACATCAATCAGCTGCGGCAGCGGGTACTGCCACACGACCCAGAGGACTTCGAGGACCCAGGCACCCCGGAAACTCCCACTCCACCTCAGCTACCAGACACCCTGGCCCGGCCCAATGAGGCACCAACAGACAGCATGACCGGGCCCCGAGAAACAGCGCTACCAGCACCACAACCGCCAACACCACCCATCTCTCAGCCAAGTGTTACGGTGTCACATTCCACCCCGGTTCCCGCACCTCGCCGCTCAACGAGAACCCGTAAAGCACCCTCCTATTTGCAGGACTTTGTGTGGGGGTGATTTTTGGACCAAGGGGGGGAGGGGTGTAATGTATCCATCTCAGACCGCGTGTGTGGCCAATTCACCACGCGGTCATGCGAAGCGACCGAGCTTTGCTCGCAGTAACAATGGGACAAGCGGATCCTAGCCGGCGCCTATCGGAAGGCTAGGCTCCCAACCGAGAGCCTATGGAACTCTCGGCCACTGTAAATAGCCAATCACTTGTGTGCGGGTGTGTTTTGGGTGTGGGGTTGTTGCGCATATAAACCAGCCTGCGAGCTGGTTAGTTTGTCTTGTTCTGAACCTTTATTAAAGTCTTAGAGCTGAATCACTGCGTTAGTCTAAGGACTTTTCAATAATTGTAAAAAACGTGGAGTACCACTACTAATCCTGTCTTTATCATTCTGGAATTTTGTAGAGCCAAATTATGGCTTAGATTTTGAATGTCAGAAATATGGATTCAAACCACAGTTCAGCCTTGTAAACAGGAGTCCGATGTGGCACCTCAAAGACTAACACAATTTATTCTGCCATAAACTTTTGTGAGTCAGAAGTTAACTTCCTCAGATGCTCTAACTTGAGGCTTACTGGGTAGCCAAGCATGGAGGAATTCGGTGTTCAGAATTATGCAGGCTGCTTGTCCTTCTAAACTCCTGCAGTGTCAAACAGTTTCTTCTTGAACACATATCGACAGTCCAAAGTCTACATTAACTCTAAACTGCTGTCAGCTGGCTCTTTTAGACAATCAGCACAACTTTACTATAATCTTTCTATAAAAGGAGAAAAAGAAACCCAATATTAGCTGTACTGTAAACCTTCTAACAGAGCTAGAGTAGCAAAAGGCAAAATAAAAATGGAAAGCACACAAACAGTCCTACATGGCTAGTGCCAGATATAAATCCAGGCAGGACCAATGCTTATTTACAGACATGGCGGCCTCCATCACGTATGCTTCCAAACAAAGGCTGAGCTCTTTGAACGGCTCACTTAAAGAAGTCTACAAACATTCTCTCCCTCCAGTAAAGAAAGAACCAAATCTATTTAACGTTCCAGGTGGACAATTACGATTGGCTGGCAAGCATGTCCTTTTAGCCAATGGAAAAGGAATAAGAATAACCAGAGACAAGACAAATGTAAAGCAACATAATGTAAACCAAGTGTCTCTGAATGGAGTTGGAGCCATAACTTTGACTGGGACAAGCTTATTGACACCTAATAATCATCTGGCAGGAAATAGAAGACCTTTAACATATCACTGAAATGATAAGAAGGAATTCTGGGTTACAACTGAAAGTAGTATAGGATACAAAGGTCATTTTGCAATCCCATGTCAGTAATCAGGTTTCCTGATCGTTGGAAGACTTTGGCCTAGACAGAATGGAACTGGATCAAATTACTTGCTTACAAGTTACTGTCTCTCAGATTAACCTATTTCAAAAAAAAAAATACAACAGAAAAATACAACAGATGCTATGATCAGCAAAAGACAGAAGAGAACCCCTCACTTCTGCAGGAGTATACTGCATACCATGCAGTTGTGGACAAGTTTACAGCGGGACCACACAGCGTAGCATTCAGACAGGAATAAAAGAACATGAAAGACACTGCAGACTTGGCTAACCTGAATAATCAGCAGTGGCTGAACATAGCCTAACTCAAACAGGACACAGTATTTTGTTCCAAGACACTGAAAGACTGGACAACATTTCCAATTACCATGTCAGATTACACAGGGAAGCCATTGAAATTCATAAACATAAGCACAATTTCAACAGGAAAGAAGAGAGTTTAAAAATAAATAGGGCATGGTTTCCTGTCCTGAAAAAACACAAAAGGCTCTACATCTGACAATAGCACTACAGATAAGATTAGAGTTTCAACAGCCAATCCACATACAAAAGAACCTCCTCAGGAAACAGGAAACCTCCTCAGGAAACAATCCATATACAAAAGAACCTCCTCAGGAAAGCTCCTCCATTAGCATGTTCATAGCCTGGGGAACTCCTACAAGATAATGACTCAGCTCTACCCCACCTTCTGGAGTAGATATAATTTACCAGCCTACCATTTTCCTTCTCACCTTGACACAGAGAGTACTCCATCTTTCTGTGTTATACATCTGACTGAGGATGCCAGTCACAGCTACTGGCAAAACGTCAGGTCCTACAATGCCAAGACCACGGACACGCAACTCGGAAAATCTACAGCCAGGGGTCATTTCCTGCAGGAGCGCACAGGAGCGGAGCTCCGGCAGTAAAGAGCCCAGGGGGTGGGCACATGCAACAAGCCCCACCCCCTGCTCCCAGCAGCCCTCAGTCAGAGCAAGAAGCATCCAGGTAAGTTGCAGAGCCCCCCCCCCGCCCCCCCTCCCGGCCCCCCCAAAACAGTCCAGTGGCACCTTTAAGGCCAAGTTTTATTCAGGTACAAGCTCTCCCTCCTCTGCGAGGACAGATCTGCACGTGTGTCCCCCCCTCCCCCCCCCCATATCTCGCAACCCAAAACAGTCCAGTGGAGCCTGAGCGGTGGGTGTTGCCTTCTGACACACTTCCGGTGATGTCAGGGTGTGTGGCATATGCAAATACGTTCTGGTAATGAGCTATCCTAATTTGGTCAAGACTTCGGTCATAAAGACCTGTAATAAATTGAATTGAATTGAGTTATCCTAATGAGCTCCTGCACCTCTTTTTCTATGAAATGACCCCAGTCTACAGCAGCTAATGAACTCCGGCTGTGAAAGCCTTCGACAACCTATTTCAAAGAGTTGACGTGAAGCTAAAACTCTGACCTCCTTGGAGGAAGATTAGAATACAGATGAATTTAATAATCATATTTCCCAGTTGAACCTGCAGATAAGCATGTACAGCGCAATCCTAAGGATATTTACTCAGAAGTAAGTCCCATCGAGATTAGTGTGTCTTCCTCCCTAGCAATTTTTATTGCATTTATTTAGGCTTTCTTTCTCTGGCTTCCTCTCTCAACACAGGTTACAAAATTGTAAAACAATGTAATGAAGACCATTATCATACATATGGGAGAGAAAAAATACCTAGGTTTTTTTAAAAAATAGACAATTAGAAGCATGTGTGTTTAGGACTGCCAGCTCCGGGTTGGGAACAACCTGGAGGTTTTAGGGGTGGAGCCTGAGAAGGGCAAGTTTTGGGGAGGGGAGGGGCTTCAATGAGATATATGGAGTCCATCTTCCAAAGCGGCCATTTTCTCCAAGTGAACTGATCTCTGTCACCTGGAGATCAGTTATAATAGTGGGAGATCTCCAGCCACTACCTGGAGGTTGGCGACCCTATACACTGACCTTTGTTCTTATTGCTTGTGTGGAAAATAGAAGGAATGTATATCCTATAGTAAAGGTTCCCTTGCTCGAAAGCCAGTCGAATCCGACTCTAGGGTTGCGGTGCTCATCTCCCTTTCAAAGCCGAAGAGCCAGCGCTGTCCGAAGACATTTCCATGGTCATGTGGCCAGCATGACTAAACACCAAGGCACACGGAACGCTGTTACCTTCCCACCGAAGTGGTACCTATTTATCTACTTGCAATTTCTTGCTTTCGAACTGCTAGGTTGGCAGGAGCTGGAACTAGAGACGGGAGCTCACTCCATCATGCAGCACCCGGGTCTCACTCCGTCATGCGGCACCCGGGTCTTGAACTGCTGAACTACTAACCTTCCACAGCCTGCAGTTCAGCGTCTTAACCACTTGAGCCACCGCAGCTCCCCATATAGTGTCCTGCTATTTCTCTATGATATATAAGCATCACAGAGCACTGTTGTCAGTAGAACACTGTCATCACGAATAAAGACAATCTCACAGTGCAAATTTAAACCCACTTCAAATGTGTATATCTGTCGTGGTTTCTTGTGGAGGAGTTCTGGAAATTATAGTTCTGTTGAGAGATTTGGGATCTCCAACAGAGAATTCCCAGCACCCTCACAAATCTACCATTCCAAGAATTCTCTGTGAGAGGCACTGGCAGCTGAATCAATATCCAACAGTTTAGGCGGGGGTTGTGTATGCATGTGGGCTATAAGAAGTAAGCAGCATCAGTAATGGATTTCAGTAAAACAATACATGTAATGCTACCTCTTTGTTTCCTCCTCCCTCATTATGAAGACTTCCTATGCCGGGAACAACGGATTGTTTCAGACTATAGGAGTCAATTCAGGGGGGGGGGGCAGGGGGGTTGAGAAGGGGCACCAAAGTTACACTGCTAAGCTCTTACTTTCAGATTTTGCATAGATGTAAGTAAACTGTCTGTCTGTCTGTGTAAGGACACATGAAGCTGTCTTATACTGAATCAGATCACTCTGGTCCACCAAGATCAGTACTCTCAACGTGGCCTGGCAGTGGCTCCCTGGGGTCTCACAAAGAGGTCTTTCACATCACCTACTACAACCTGATCCTTAACTAGAGATGCTGGGGATTTAACCTGGGACCTTCTGCATGTCAAGCAGATGTTCTGCCACTAAAACACAGCCCCTCCCAAATCTATGGGACTTCACTTCCAGTGCTGCAGACCTTATCTGAATCATGCTCCCACATGCCTGCTAGCTGCAAATTGCTTGAGACATCTGAACATGAAACTCCCTTTGTTCGGGCAGTCTGGAAGTGGCACACAATCTTTCTATGGTGTTCTCTCCGTGTTGTAATTTTAAGTTTCTTAAGGCAATGGTTTCCCATTGTTGCATAAAGCCCCCTGGACATAGGCAGTGTTGTATAAATGTATTATCATTAAATTATCATTAAATAAAAATGTGCTGCTAGCCAGAGTTCTAAGGGCCATGGGGAGGTTGCTGCCCCCCCCTTTCCTAGAAAGCAAACCATGGGAAGGGAAAGCTCAGCCATCAGCCAGAGAAGAAGCAGACCCAGGGCATTTCTTTCCCCATCCCAGTCAGAAACAACACGTTCCAACTACAAGTTGCCTTCATACTGAAGAAGAGAGAGGAAATGGACCGACCAGAGAGATCCTAAGAACTTCAGGATAGTGTCATCACTGACAGGGAGGATTGTGAGGCACTCCAAAGGGATCTGTCGAGGATGGGCGAGTGGGCGTCAACATGGCAAATGGGGTTCAATGTGGCCAAGTGCAAGGTGATGCACATTGGAGCCAAAAATCCTAAATATAAATATACATTGATGGGGTCTGAACTGGCAGAGACTGAACAAGACAGAGATCTTGGAGTCATAATAGATAACTCACTGAAAATGTCGAGACAGTGTGTGACTGCAATAAAAAAGGCCAATGCTATGCTGGGGATTATTAGGAAGGGTATTGAAAATAGATACCCAATATCATAATGCCCCTATATAAATCAATGGTGCGACCTCTGGTGACGCAGCCACGCTGCACTTCGGGGGGCGGAGTTCCCCACGGGGCCTGATTTTGCAGCGGCAGAAATCGGTCCTCCAAAGCGGGGGTTTACCCGCCACCCGCCCCCACTTGGCAGCCCTAGGAACAAGAGAACACTGAGTCCCTTCCTGGGCTCGCCATGTGGAGAGCTAGCTGATAAGGGCTGTGAATCACATTAAACCTAGGTCTCGGCGGCCTTGCAACTTCTAAATAGCATTCCATTCTTATTGCATCCTAATTCCTTCTACAGAGGCTTCTTATACACAGAAATGCAGATATAAAATATATGTTCTGCTATAAGTTTCTCTAATCAGAAGATTCTAGGTTACATACCAAAATCTGGATCTATTATGATTAAACCTTTGAAGGCACAGTGACAGCTGTCAATCTACATCAAGGAGAGAGTGTCAGAAATCACATTCAGGAATCACATTCTTTCCCCCTTGTCCTACAGTCTAGAGAGGAGTCATAATTCTGTGAAAACTCCAGGCCTAACCTGGAGCTGGGCAAACCTAGTTGAGCCTGTGAGAGCTTTTGACACCACCACAAAATGGCTACCATGGGAGATGGGAGCATTCACTGCCACGTTGCTGTGCCTTCCCTCACCTTGCCAGGGTGCAGGAAGCGGGGAGTAGGGTGGGCAGCAACTTAGAGGCCAGCTGAGAGGTATGATGAAAGTTCTTGAAGTTGTGTGGGGATCTCTCAAGAGCTTCCTTCCTACCTGTCATGAAACGTCATAAATAATTCTGGAGAGCTGTTAGGGGGTCAGAACTGAGGAAATATTGCCGTCACTCAGCCACGAAAATGTTTCCACTTTGAGGAGCCACGAGAGCACCCACGGCTGCCTATGCCATTAATCTGAACTAGTTGTGGATGAGGACAATGTAGCAAGGTCTGCTGTGGTATTCTCATGAGACAGTGAGGGAATTAAACGGTGCTCAGGCCTCCTACTGCAGGAGTCTGCTCCAAGCTACCCAGTGGTGTTGAGAAGTCCCTCTTTGCGAGAAGCCTTTGTGCCCTTTACTTCCCTCCCCAGCACAAGGCATAGCAGCTCAAGGGAGAGAGAGAGAGAGAGAGAGAGACTGCCAGTCTGAGTAGATAGTACTGAGTTTAATGGACCAATGGTCAGATTCAGCAGAAGGTAACTTCATGTGTTCAACAGACATCCATTAGGCCAAAATGATATTTCCTAGGGCACTGTCGATGGATTGTAGTTACCTCAGGACCCATCACCATTTGGGCCACTATGGCTCAAAGGTGTACTAGAGCCCCATTTGAATTTAGACTAGGGTTACCGACTTTGGGTTGGAACGTCCTGGAGATTTGGGGTTGGAGCCTCAGGAGGGCAGGGACCTCAGAGGGGTCTAATGCTACAGAGTCCCAAAGGATCCATTTTCTCCAGGGTAGGGTTGCCAGATTCTTCCAGGCCACTGGCAGGGAATGGGAGGGTAGCATTGCCACATCCAGGTTGGGAAACCCCTGGGGATTTGAGGATGGAGCCTGGGGAGGACAGGGGCTTCAGCAAGGTACAATGGCCTAGAGTCCACCCTCCAAAGCATCAATTTTCTCCAGGGGAACTCATCTCTGTAGTCTGGAGATGAGCTGGAGATGGCACCCCTAAGGGTAACCAATAGCTGTAATCTGCAGATCAGTTGTAGTTCCTGGAGATCTCCAGACCTCACCTGGAGGCTGGCAGCTGTGAAGCAAGAAATGGGGTTAAGCCCTCCAGTTTGCCATTGCACCATTAAAAGGGCCTTAGGTTAGAACAAAAATGGTGCAATGGCAAACTGGAGGGCCTTGGAGCTGCGGTGGCTCAAGTGGTTAAGACTCTGAACTGCAGGCTGTGGAAGGTCAGTAGTTCAGCGGTTCAAGACCCGGGTGCCGCAAGACAGGGTGAGCTCCTGTCTCTAGTTCCAGCTCCTGCCAACCTAGCAGTTCGAAAGCAAGAAATTGCAAGTAGATAAATAGGTACCACTTCGGCGGGAAGGTAACAGCGTTCCGTGCGCCTTGGCGTTTAGTCATGCTGGCCACATGACCACGGAAACGTCTTCGGACAGCGCTGGCTCTTCGGCTTTGAAACGGAGATGAGCACCGCAACCCTAGAGTCGGATTCGACTGGCTTTCGAGCAAGGGAACATTTACCTTTTTAAAAGGGCCTTAGGGGATTACTATTAGCCCGTTGGGGTAGATAGCCAGATGCCCATGTCAGGTGGATATACAAGCAGGGTGGAATTCCTCTGTCGTTCAGTGCATTTTAAAAACCACTGGGAGCACCGATCACTGAATGCCCAGCATCTTTTCTGGGTTGGCCCTCAGTGTGCCATGTGTTTAAATGCCAGGTGGGTTGGGGTGCTTCCCCACAGGGCCCAGTTAGCCTGACCCTGTTCTCTGTCTTGGCAGAGCTGAGCTAACATATGGTTAGCTGGGTGCTGCTATGCCCATCAGGCCTCGATTCCCTCCTCCTTCATCTGGACTATTTTCCTGCTGGCAGACCAGAATTCCCTCCCTAACCTTTTCCTAAAATGGGCATACAGTTTAGGAGTGCCTACGCTGTGTCACTGGCAATCCTTGTGTGACTCAAGAAATCTGACAATCTTATAATGCCAGTCTCCCCAAATTCCCATCCCCCCCGCCCCTTACCCTGCCATGGGAAATTTAGAAGGAAGGAAAAACAAAACAGGACTGCATTTCCTTATGCCCTTCCAAAATCTTTCATTCACTCTTCCCATGGTTAGGAAGGAACTCTGCTTCACTGGGAGCCTGGCTGAGTTTTACACATTCTACGGTTGCCAAGTCAACTGAATGTGGGAGTCCAGATTCCTATAAACACACATACCCTTCATCACAGAGCAACCAGGAATCTGTTGGAGGAGGGTTGGCATATTTGGAGCCAAAAAGGTGAAATTTGGTATCCAGATTCGTTATGGCACAGAGCTTCTGTGTACAATTTTGGCAGGTGCGGCTTCTCCTAGCGTTTGCAGCAGAAGGAGATACGTTGGCAGAAATTCTCCTCTACTACATGCAATGATGTCTGGGTTCACACATGCAGGGGAAAGGGACGTGGGAATTAGGTGGTAAAATGCTGAAGTGTTAAAAAGGGCTGTACCACTTAGGAACGCTTTCCCCTCCTACTGCAGAATCCCATTACGCCATCCCAGAGGGCTGCTGACCCCCCAGAACAAAAATTGTGTGTGTGGGCTTTTACAGTGAGGAGGGGAATCAATGGAGATTGTCACTCCTCATAATGGTACTTATGTTTTCTTAACCATGTGTTTGGATACAGGCCGTTACTGGCCCCTTTTCCATTAACATTAAGAAAAACGTGCTACCCTTCAGAGTGGGAAGCACTCTAATGTTTTCTGAAGGCACTGTGCCCTAAGAGCTGTTTGTTTGTTTTTAAATATGGTTCTTGTTATGAAAGACAGTCACTTTGTATATGTTTAGTGTATAACTCATTTATATTTAACTAATTTATTGAGAAGATCTTCATTTTTGTATTTCTACATACATTTCGGAGTACATTTTACAGTTTTAAGAAAAACTACTGATTTTTGGGAGCCATGGTGGCTCAGAGGTTAAGATGCTGCAGACCGGAAGGTCTGTAGTTTGGCAGTTCGAGACCCGAGTGCTGCGTGATGGAGTGAGCTCCCATCTCTGGCCCCAGCTCCTGCCAACCTAGCAGTTCAAAAGCAAGATATTGCAAGTAGATAAATAGGTACCACTTTGGTGGGAAGGTAACAGCGTTCTGTGCGCGTTGGCGCTTAGTCATGCTGGCCACATGACCACGAAGAAGTCCTCGGACAGCGCTGGCTCTTTGGCTTGGAAACGGAGATGAGCACAGCCCCCTAGAGTTGGGATTCTTTACCTTTACTCAGATTCTTTAATGTCAGGATGAACTGTGGAGGAAACAGCTGACCTTTTAGCAGTACTTTTTAACTGAAAAGCCTGTTACAGCCTGCAAAATAAGTGAATCTTGTGGAAACTGAAAGACTCGGCCTGGTTATTCCTGCAGTAGAATTAGGTGATAGAATTCTGAAGTGGTAGAGTAGAATGTGCTTGAGATTCCGTGTGAGGTGTCACATTTTTAAAACGCTCTACCATGGAAACTATCACTAAATTCAGCCACTGTATCAGACAACTGGAGAGTAGCAAATGTTACACCAATTCTTAAAATGGGGTCTAGAGGGGAACCAGGAAAGTACAGGCCAGTCAGCCTCATGTCTGCCCAAGGCAAACTAGTAGAAACTGTAATCAATCAAAGATAGAATTGTTAGGCACATAGATGGGCAAAGCCTGCTGAGGAAAAATCAGCATGGCTTCTGCAAAGGGAAGTCCTGCCTCACCAATCTTTTGGAGTCCTTTGAGAAAGTGAACACACATGTAGATAACAGTGACCCGGTAGGCATTATATGCTTCAACTTTCAAAAGGCTTTTGACAAGGTACCTCACCAAAGACTCCTGAGTAAACATAGCAGTCATGGGATAAGAGGCCAGGTTCTCTTATGGATTTAAAATGGATTAAATGACAGGAAGCAAAGAGTCGGAATAAATGGACAGTTCAGACTTCACACAATGGAGAGAAGTAAGCAGTGGGGTCCCACAATGATCAGTACTGGGGCCAGTACTCTAATGTATTCATAAATGATCTGGAACTAGGGGTGAGTAGTGCAGTGGCCAAGTTTGCAGATGGCACAAAATTATTCAGGATGGTGAAAACCAAGGTTGACTATGAAAAGCTCCAAGAGGATCTCCACAAACTGGGTTGAGTGGGGGTTGTTGTTCAGTCGCACAGGTGAGTCCAACTCTTTGCGACCCCATGGACCACATCACGCTAGGCCCTCCTGTCTTCCGTCGTGCTCTGGAGTTTGCTTAATTTCATGTTCGTTGCCTTGATAACACTGTCTAACTATCTCATTCTTTGCCATCCCCGTCTTCTTTGACCTTCAGTCTTTCCCAGCATCAGGGTCTTCTCCAGTGAGTGCTCCCTTCTCATTTGGTGGCCAAAGTTTTTGAGCTTCAGCTTCAGTATCTGGCCTTCCAGGGAACCGTCAGGGTTGATTTCTTTTAGGATTGACTGATTTGATCTTGCGGTCCAGGGGACTCTCAAGAGTCTTCTCCAGTACCATAATTCAAAAGAATCTATTATTCGGCGCTCAGCGTTCCTTATAGTCCAACCCTTGCAGCCATACATGACTACTGGGAATACCATTGCTTTGACCATATGGACTTTTGTTGGCAGGGTGATGTCTCTACTTTGTATTATGCTGTCAAGGTTTGCCACTGCTTTCCTCCCAAGGAGCAGGCGTCTTTTAATTTCATGACTGCAGTCACCATCTCAGTGATCTTGGATCCCAGGAATGTGAAGTCTGTCACTACTTCCACGACTTCCCCTTCTATTTGCCAAGGAGTGATGGGGCTGGATGCCATGATCTTAGTTTTTTTGATGTTGAGTTTCAAGCCAACCTTTGCGCTCTCCTCTTTCATGCTGAGCAAGAGGCTCTTTAGGTCCTCTTCACTTTCTACCATTAGAGTGGTATTGTCTGCATATCTGAGGTTGTTGATGTTTTTCCCAGGCTGGCATTTCGCATTATGTACTCTGCATATAAATTAAATAAGCAAGGGGACAATATACATCCTTGTCATACTCCTTTTCCTATGCTAAACCAATCAGTTGTAACTGTCGCTTCTTGACCCTTATACAGGTTTCTCAAGAGACATGTGAGGTGGTCTGGTACTGCCATCTCTTTAAGGACTTGCCATAGTTTGTTGTGATCCACACAATCAAACGCTTTAGCGTAGTCAATGAAGCAAAAGTAGATGTTTTTCGGGTACTCCCTTGCTTTCTCCATAATCCAGCGAATGTTGGTAATTTGATCTCTAGTTCCTCTCCCTCTTCGAAACCCAGCTTGTATTTCTGGCAGTTCTCTGTCCATGTACTGTTGAAGCCTAGCTTGTAGGATCTTGAGCATGACCTTGCTAGCGTGTGAAATGAGTGCAATTGTGCGATAGTTTGAACAATCCTTGGCATTGCCCTTCTTTGGGATTCGAATGTAAACTGACCTTTTCCAATCCTGTGGCCACTGTTGTGTTTTCCAAATTTGCTGGCAAAATCAGTGCAGCACTTTAACAGCACCATCTTTAAACACTTCGAAGCTGGGATACCATCACCTCCACTAGCTTAGTTGTTAGCAATGCTTTCTAAGACCCATTTGACTTTGGATTCCAGGATGTCTGGCTCAAGGTCAGTGATTGCATCATCGTGGTTGCCAAGGACATTGAGGTCCTTCTTGTATAGTTCTTCTGTGTATTCTTGCCATCTTTTCCTAATCTCTTCTGTGGGGGACGATGTGGCAAATGAAGTTCACTGTTGGTAAGTGTAAAGTGATGCATATTGGGACAAAAAATCCCCACTTCAAGTATAGGCTAATGGGGTTTGAACTTGATGAAAGAGTTGCTGGAAAAGATTCTGAGATGCTGTCCTGAATCGTATGAGTTATGAAAAGGCTAGGCAGCACCTGCGGGACTTGAACCTTTAACTGGTTGTTTGGATGCATGCTGGGAAGGTAAAATAGCTGTCTCTCTTTCAGTTCTACACATTTGAGTAAATTTCACTTTTTGATTGGAGGGTATTCACACCATATTATTCATAATGTGTCTATACTACAAACTTGCTGAGACTGAGGGGAAAAGATATTGGGGTTGTAGTGGATGAAAGTGTCAACAGCTGCAGTGGTGACAAAGGCAAACTCTATGTTAGGGATTATTAGGGAAGGATATTATGATGCCCCTGTATTGATCTATGGTATGGCCTCTGATCACCATATCTGCCAAAGGATATTGCAGAGCTGGAAAAAGTACAGTGGAAGGCAACCAGGATGATTAGGGCGTCAGAGCACCCTCCCAATGAGAAAAGGCAAGGGGGAACATGATAGAGGTTTATAAAAGTATGCATGGTGTGGAGAGAGTTGACAAAGAGAAATTTTTCTCTCCCCAAATACTAGAACTTGAGGGCATCCAATGAAGCTGATTCAGGACAGACAAAAGGAAATACTACTTTAACACAGAGAGTTATTAAAATGTGGAATTCGCTGCCAGAGATTGTTGTGATGGGGTAAACATTTTTTAAATAAACCAAATAATAATAACAATAAAACCCTTGCTGCTGTCTCGTTCGCTTTTTAGTCGTCTGAAACTAATGATAGGCGTGGATAAAGAGGCGATGAGGAAGTCAAACGCTTTCTGCACATAGTCGGAGTTCCTCCAGGCACGTGCAGTGTCCGAAAAAGACACAAACTTGACTAACCTAAACATAAGCTTGAATCCTTTGAGCACTTTCCCTGCCATTAGCTCGCTAAGACTGCATATCCCATCAAGCTGGAGGATGCCCCGCCATCCCTTTGGACCACGAGTGGGGGAAGGGGCAGAACACAAAGCCGGCTTCGGCGGGAGCACACACAATTCCCAGCATGCGCCGAAGGAGACAGGAGCGCGCGCGCCCAGGACAGGGGGACAAGGACTCGATTTCCCAAAATACCCTTCGAGACCGGACCGGAAGCGGCATCTCCTGGAGGTTGGCTTAAAGTGGAAGCGCCGAGCCGGGGCGGGGCAGCAGTTCCTTTCAGGCCTCGCTTGATGCGCAGACCGGGTCGAAGTCGCCGCTGAGGAAGCCGAGAGTGCGAGGAGCAGCTGTAGAAGTACCTCCACCGCATATCCACCCTTCCTCCTTCCCTCCCTCGCCCACAGCACCATGGTAAGGACGATGTGCCCCCCCTCGCCCCTTCCCCCACGCCCCCCTCCCACAGTGGCAGCCATCTTGTTTCCTGGCCGCCATTTTGTGGGGGGCTTTGGGGGGGCTTCCCTGCCTGCTTGGGTGTGTGTGTGTGTGTTCTATATACGCTTCACCTGAGTGTCGTCTCCTCAGCTCTCTTATTAGTCACGTGGCTATTGGGAGGGGCGATTAAGGGGGGGGATGCGTTCTCCTCTCCTCCCTGCTATTCCTTCAAACCCCCAAATTCTGGGGACCGTCTTCTTTACAAGTTCTGTGGTTGAGGGGCTGAGGTTGGTACCCAGGAGGCCGAGCTCCGGTTCTGAGCACGCGGGCTTTCTTCCCTTCACGTTTGCTTTAGCTTTTGTTCTTGCACTTGTAAGCTTGGGGAGGGAATTCGGACATTCTCGCTTGCATTATTTACCCCGGTCTCCTTCTCCTTTTTTGCTGCGCTCTAACAAGCTTCCTTTGCAAGAAATGCAAAACTGCAGAGGGTAGGCCATTGTTGCTGTCATTAAGTCTGGGGCACGCACCCGGTGGGGGTGGGGTGAACCTGCAGATCATTCTTGCCCTAGAATATGCTAATCGGAACCCTGGATGTTGTCTTCCTCCTCAACAGCTTCCTTTGTGCAGTGGTTTCCACTTTGTGCTGTCTCAGCTACTCCTGAGGCGCTAGCTTGCCAAAACTCCTTTCGGTGCTGGAAAGAGAACCTGGGAGGTCTGCGTTTGTAATACGCGCCCCCTCCCCCCCCTTGCCGAAATGCTTACTCACAGGTTGAAATCTATCCCCAATGTACACCCTCCTCATTTCTCCCAAGGTGCTATTGACTAAGGCTGTCTCCTTATTTAGTGATGGCACTTCATAGCAGTTGTGCATTTCTTGACAAAAGCTGCTAGATACTTCGACTTGTGTAAGTGACAATGGGAACATGCATGCAATTCCTCATTGCCCTTTCTACTGGCTCTTCAGTCCTCCTCTGCTCTCCCCCCCCCCCTTTTGGGCCATGCAGTACAATTCTGCTTCCTTTTCTGGAGCTGGTGGCCAAGTCAGGGAGCCGCCCCCCAGCGTGGCTGCTTTTGTGCGCAAGCTTGCTTGCTTCAATCTTACTTTTTTCTCACCTCATCCCATAAATGAGATAATGAACCAACTTTCCCTTCTGCCCTGTTTCCAGAGACTTGTTTTCTGGAGTGTTCCGTAATGAGTGCCGCTTCTCAGAACGGGTGATACTGTCTACACGTGCCATCCCATACCACGGCAGGCAGGAACTGACAGAAGGGATTGTTTCCCTGTATGTGCTCATTACAGGAATGCTGCTTATGTGCCCTTTTTAAAGGATAATTGAGGCCCTTGTTTGGAATTTGTCCACCTTTCTACAAGGATGCTTCAAAATGTTGACACATGACCAGTCAAGCACTAGTCACAGCATTGAGCCAGGATGAGGGTGGCTAGGGAATGTATGGACACCAGCAATCTTTGGTTTTCTTGGCAGGTAGTTAAATTTCTGGCTCGCTTTGGTAGCCCAAAATCTTTTTGCCCTGCTGCTGTTGTTTGCTGAGTTTGTGAAATCTTGTCCCTAATCTGGAGTTCTTCACTGGTGCTCTGATCACCTCTGCAGTGCTAAAAGGAAGGATAGAGGCTAGCTTGACATACTGCGTGGCATTTGTAGTACAGCTACAGGACGGTTCCCTTTGCCTGTTCCAAGTTCAAGAGAATTGCTTAAGCCTTGTCTCCTTCATCCGATGAGGGTTTCTTGTTGCAATCTGGAATGCATAGAGGCCTTCATTTTTTGAGCTTTCCTTGGACACAACACCCCCGGTGCTGGTTACTGTGGAGGCTCCAGCATGGCTGCTGCTGAATCCCTCTCCTTCTCCTTTGCAGGCATCAGGCGTAGCGGTTTCTGATGGGGTCATCAAAGTCTTCAATGACATGAAAGTGCGTAAGGCTTCTACCCCAGAGGAGGTCAAAAAACGCAAGAAGGCTGTGCTCTTCTGCCTGAGTGAAGACAAGAAGAACATCATCCTGGAGGAGGGAAAGGAGATTCTGGTGGGGGATATTGGGGACACCATTGATGACCCGTACTTGCACTTTGTCAAGATGCTGCCTGACCGTGACTGCCGCTACGCCCTCTATGATGCCACCTATGAGACCAAGGAGAGCAAAAAGGAAGACCTCGTCTTCATCTTCTGGTGAGGAACTCCTTCCCCTCCTGCCAAGTTGATACCAACTCGTTCTCATTCTGGCCCTTTCTGCTGCTTTGTTTCATAGAAATTCCAATATAATAAGTCACTGTTCCAGAGTCTCTCCCAGGCTGGTGAGAAGGTGGCAAAAGGCATGGATAGAGGACTGCCTTGTCACCTGTTCCCCAGCAGCTGCCTGTCCAACCTTACTTTCGGGTCTCTG
The DNA here is from genome assembly GCF_001447785.1 of Gekko japonicus. NCBI lineage: Eukaryota > Metazoa > Chordata > Lepidosauria > Squamata > Gekkonidae > Gekko > Gekko japonicus. The sequence continues at coordinate 113,016 of NW_015174283.1, read as the reverse complement.
CAAGAAGCTTATTATCCATGCACTGCTGAATCTCCTTCCCTAATGGGGTGTGGGAGAAGGGCTGAACCAAGAGCCATCCCTATTTCAGAAGGAATTGAGGACAGGACCCTTTGTAACTGGCAGGTTACTAGAGTGGAGGGTTCAGAGCTTTGTTGTAGTGGTTAAGAGTGGTGGACTCTAATCTGGAGAACCAGGTTTTATTCCCCACTCCTCCACGTGAAGCCTGCTGGGTGACCTTTGGGCCAGTCACAGTCCTCTCAGAATTCTCTCAGCCTCACCTACATCACAAGGCACCTGTTGTGGGGAGAGGAAGGGAAGGCAATTGTATGCCATTCCTCAGGGTAGAGAAAAGCAGGATATAAAAAAACAACTCTTCTTCAATGCAATTCTGGGGTTTTGCTCCTGGTCATCTCATTCTTGGGAAGCTGCTTACATTGGGGACATGGTGTTAACATCCACTGTTTGTGAATCTTGGGAATGCAGGATAGGATATGCCACAATCCTAGATATCTCTAGCACCCAATGGGTGTGTGCTGGCATTAATGTCTGCATTAAGGACAAGAGATTTAGCTAGAGGTGGCGCATAGGGTGAGGTCTGAACACAATGTTGCTCCCTTCCCACCCAGTAGGGTCGTGGCTGCTGCTAGAAGATCAGCCAATGGTACTTTTTGCTCAAATACATAATTGTAGTGTTGCAAGAGTGCATTAGCTGAGTAATGTTTAACTCTGGAAACTGCATTGCGCACCACTAAGGAATGCGACTACATGCATACTAATGAGTATGGGACTCATTTTCTTGTGTTTGTTGGGAACCATGTTCTAAAAGAGACATGCAGCATACTAGAGGATACAGGTGTTAAAAGGAAACAGATGAGGGCTCCTTGTCTGAGGAATTACTCCTTTGCCTCGGGGGTTAACAGGCAGTAGCAGCCACAGGCTGTCTTCCCCTGTACGCAGACTTGTTTGCTGGCCAGAAACCTGTTCCTTTAGACTACAAGCTGTTCCTTCTCTGCTCCAGAGTTGAGTTGGTCTGGCTCCTGTTGTACTAAGGTTGCTGTTCTCTACCTACAGGGCGCCTGAGTGTGCCCCCCTCAAAAGCAAGATGATTTATGCCAGTTCTAAGGATGCCATCAAGAAGAAACTTACAGGTGAGCGAACACGGTTGTAATACAGGGATGTTGGCATTGTTTCCACTATTTAATCCCATGTCTCAATATTGTGTTGCTTGAAAGCCATGAAGTGGTTTGTGGCTCAGCCCTGGAGCGCTAGGCTTGTGTAAACTTCATCGTTCACTGCATCCTGTCATTTGGGATTAGCAGGCTGTGAACACCTCTGGTGAGCAGTGCCAGCAGAGCATTGTGATGCTGCGACTCCTACTTTTGTGTGATCATAGCACTGGGTTTTGAAAAGTACTTTATACTGTATTTGTCCCTCAACAAATGGTGGTTACTATAAGCTGGACTTGAGAGCCAGTCAAGTCTAGAAGGGCTTCAAATACAATTTTGTGCCACTGCTCCCCACACTTGGTGTGGTCTGTTTAGCTCTTGCCTTTTCTATCTTTCAGAAGATCACTTTAAAAAATATCTTAGTCTCGGGGTTTATGCAGCAGCTAGGTGGGCAGAATGGCTGCGGATGCTCTGAACTGAATGACAGGTTGGGCCCAAATACACATGCACCCTTCTGTTGCTGAGAGTTGGGTGGTGAAGGGGGGGGGGTTTCCCCGTCCGTTGTGTTTTTAGCCAGCCCTTCCTCCAAAGAGCTGTGGGCTATATGCTTGGTTCTCCCCATTTTATCCTCATAACCCTGTGAGATAGGTTAGTCTTCCTGCCCCAGGTCACGGTGATTCGTACATGGTGTGTTCTGACAAGTAACTTCAATTTTCCGGCTGGCTGTGGCACTACCAGCAGCATCCTACTTTGGCTGTGGCGGTATGACTGATAAGTCACAGCTGGCTTCTTGCAAGAGGTGGCAGTGAGGCCACAGGGTAACTGATGGTAGGCCAAATACACGGGTGAAGGATGGATAGCTTGCTGCTGCTATGGTGACTCTCTCCCATCCCCTCCCTTCAGGATGCGATTGCTGTTCGGCTCTGCTGGCTGAGAATGGTTTTTCCCGAACAATCTTTGTTCTGTCTCCAACCAGCTAGCTTCAGAGGTGGATGGGAAAGGGGGGGGGGGGAGCGCCAGATTATCAAGACAGCACTGGGAAACTGCCTGTTCACTTCCCACCTCTTTTTATTTTCCTCCCTCTGCAGGGATCAAACACGAGGTGCAAGCAAACTGCTATGAAGAAGTGAAGGACCGCTGCACCCTGGCGGAGAAATTGGGCGGCAGTGCTGTCATCAGTTTGGAGGGCAAGCCCTTGTGAGCCCCCTCCCCTGTCGTGCCAGTGTCTCCGGAGCTTCCATGTTAATGGCCCTGTGCTACCGTTTTTGGGTTGGTGGGTGGGATGTGGGGTGGGCTCCTCCTTTTTAGTTATGTTCCAGTTCTCTGCCTTTTCCATCTTCACCCATCTGGTGCTCCCCTCCTGTAAAAGCAGCTGCCCCCCCCCCCAACCTCGCAGCTGCTGTTGAAACTTGCCAAACCGTCGACAACTCTTCTCTCACGCCTCCCCCCACTCCTTTCCAGGCCCAGTCTTTCAGGTGACATTCCTCTCTGGGCCCCAGTCCTTGGCTGCCTCCTTTGCCCCCCGGGGGACCATCTGCTTTTCTCCATTCCAGCCATGGGACCACTCCAAGCAGGACTCGCTCCTGGCCAAGGCTTCAAGGGGGAGAGGGCATCTGAAGGCCCAGGGGGCCCCGACCGACTAAACCCCTCCCCCCCCTTATCTGCCATAGTGGCTTTGTGCTTGTCTGTAGTACTGTGTATAAATAAGATATTGTGGAGAAAAGTTGCACCCATCTCAATGTTGGGGGTGGAATTGCCCCACCCAGTGGAACTTAACAAAATATGGAAGCAGCACCAATAATGACCTTCAATAAAAAAATTAATGCTATTCTAGTGTCTGCTGCTCCTTTCTCACCTGGGGCGGAGGTGGGGGGAGCAGCGGGGCGGAGTACATCAAGTACATGGGCTTTTCTTTAACTTGGTGCTAAAATATTCCAGAGCTTGTGCCAAGGTATGTGAATGAATTCCTGCCAGTTGACCAAATATGCACATTTTGCTTGAGTGGAAACCCTGGGAAAGGGGGAGAGCTGAACCAGTGTTTAACCCGGCATGGTTGGGGAGTTCTGTTAGCCTAAACCGGCTTCTCTGTAACTTAAAAAGCATGAGCATTAAAAGTTTCACAGAACAATCTGTGGAAAATCCTGTGACGTTCTTGCCTCAAGCTAGCTTAACTGTTGCTTTCCTTCTCCGTTTTGGATCTACAGCGTAACAAAGCCTGTCTGTAGCCCCAGTAGTTTAGGATGGATAGGCAAAGCTCCCAAGTTGAGCAAAATGGAACGGAAGACTGATATTCACTCTATTTTTCACCTCTGCTTCCTGACCAGCCCTACAGTCGGACCAACAAGCCATCTTTGATAATTGTGTTTGAGCTTTGAGTCTGCAGTGATGAGGGGGATGGATGGACAGGGAAACTGAAAGAGGGCAGTTAACATCAAATGCATCCTTGTGCCTGTGCTGCCTGACCTGAATATAGGCTTGAAAAGGCTGGGATGGTGCATGAATTGTAGATGGGCAGATGGGAGGAGGCAACTGTGCGCACCTGCTTGGTATAGCACAAGGGCTGTACTGGCCACTCAAACAGTAGTGATTTATTTTTCCTGGCTCCCACAAGGAAGTCTGCCTGAAATCCTTTCAGGTGACCACAGCAAGCCTACAGGCCTATGCACAGTTTGCTAGCTTAAAATGAGCAGCTTGTTGCCTGTAATAACAGGAGTCTGTCTTGATGCCAGAAGTCTAGTGCAGTGTGTTTCCAAGTTCCCTCCTTAGGATGAGACAGGATGCCACAACCATCTGAATATTTTCAAGGGTAACCTTTCATTGAGTGCATTGCAGCAGTCAAAGTGCCTTTCCTGGCTCCATACCTGGCCTGGTCATTCTCTTATCTCCTATCTCACCCTGTTACTATATCTCTCCCCTGCACACACTTCCTGCTTTACTGGCTCAAGTCTTGCTTTCCAGATCTCTCTGGGTGTGGCTGGGCTGCTTACCTGGGCTCTGCCAAGAAGAGACCAAAGTCCTGGGTGTGGTCCACAGCCTTGATTTGGGTGCCTCAGGCACTGTTGGAGCTGAATCATGTTGGTATAACTCATCCACCTGTCTTGGCTGTGCCAATGTTTAGAAGAACAGGTGATTTGTTGACAGATACGGCTAACCTAGGCTTTTCTGTACAGCCGGAGGGATGCTATATATCTGGATTGCATGCAGGGCTGAAAGAGGACGTAAGAGCCCTGCTGGATCAGACTAGTAGTCCATCTAGTCCAGTATCCTGTCTCACACAGTGGCCAACCAGTTGCTCTGGAGGCCCAGCAGCAGGGCATAGAGGCTGAGTCCTTCATAAGAACATAAGAAGAGCCCTGCGTGAATCAGACCAGTGGTCCATCCAGTCCAGCATCCTGTCTCACACAGTAACCAACCATTTCCTCTGGACGGCCACCATCAGGGCATAGAGCTTGAAGCCTTCCCCTGATTGTTGCCTTCAGGCCTTGGAATTCAGAGGTTTAGTGCCTCTGAATGTGGCAGTTCCCCATAGGCAGCATGGCTAGTAGGCATTGATAGACTTCCACATTTTAATCACTCCATGTAAAGTAGTATTTCCTTTTGTCCCGAATCTACTGTCCATCAGTTTAACTGAATGACCTCGAGTTCTGGTATTTTGGGGGAGACAGAAATATCTCTTCGCCAGCTCTCTCCACCACATGCGTAATTTTATAAACCTCTATCATGTCCTCCCTTAGTTGTCTCTTTTCTAAACTTTTGAGTCTCAGACTCTTCAGCCTTTCCTCATAGGGAAGGTGCTCCAGCCCTCTAATCATCCTGGTTGCCCCTCCTCTGTACTTTCTCCAGCTCTGCAATGTCCTTTTGGAGATACGGTGATGACCAGAACTGTACACAGGATTCCAAATGAGGCTGCACCATAGATCTATATGGGGGCATTACAATGTTGGCCGTTTTATTCTCATGAGAGTGACCATATGAACAGCGGCCTGTCCGGTCCGGCATCCTATTTCACACAGCAGCTAACCAGATACCCCTGGAATATCCCCGTTATCCTTCCCCAGCACTAGTACTCAGTGAACTGCTAGCTCTGAAGTTGGGGTGGGGGGTCTAGTTAGTCACTTTGGCTAAGAGCTGAGGAGCCAGAGCTCAAGCCTGGTCAACAGTCATGCCACTTGATGTGTGGGGGAATTTAATCAATTGACCTGGGAAATATTGTCAAGTGCCTATTGGATAGTGGGAAGGCTTTTGCATTGGGTAGTCTTTTTAATCTGCCATCTAATAACAGAGGCAAGGGTCTTTATTTATTTATTTATTTAATTCAATTTATACCCCGCCCTCCCCCCCCCACCTGTAATTGCATTTAAATTTTGCATGAGGGGGTCGCTTGGTGGATTTGTATTTATAGAGTTCTGTAAACCAGTGGCTTTTAACAGTTAAAGAGTATTCAATTGGGAATACCCAGGCTCAAATCCTTGCTGAGGCCATGACATTCACAGACTGACCTTGGGCCAATTACTCAACCTAAGTTACGTGCCTACTGCACAGGGTGGCTGTAAAGATAAAATGGGGGGGGGGAGAGAAGTCATCTTTACCACCTTCCGCTCCTTGAAGGAAAGCTGGGATGTAACAAATAGGATTGTTCAAAATACTTTGTGGGTGTTTTCAGTAATCCTTACAACATGCCAGATCCATGGTATCCCCAGATTGAAAAGGATTAGGATTTGTCAAGAGAGGAGCCAGATTTGTAGAGATTTCTTGGATCGCAGTTCCTCTTTGTTTACTTGCCTAGAGGCATACTGGCACTCTTAACTGCTATGCATGTT
>NW_015174283.1:104755-106964 GCF_001447785.1 Gekko japonicus | reverse complement strand
AAATGAACATCTTATACTTTGTGCAACATTGTCATTAAAACTTTAAAGTGAGAGACTTTTTGTAAATAGCATGCATGTCTCTGTTCCAATTAATGTCTCAAGTTCTTAACCATTATTTGACAGCCCGTGATATATAATGTGCAAGCTAGGGATTCCTCCCCCTTCTGTGACTTCTAGTGGGCAGGGATGACTCCCTAAGTGACCAAAGAGTTAGTGCTTGCATATGCTCAGAGGTCCTCTTGTTCAGTATTCGGAGATCCTATTTTCATGTTACCATTCCTCCAAGCAGTTCAGAGGAGTGTACATCCATGTCTCTTGCAGCATTTCTGTACAACAACCTTCTAAGGTAAGTTAGGATGAGGAAGAGTAGCTAGTCTCAGGTGGGGACTCAAACCCTGATCTCCCCGGTCCTAATCTGACATTTAACACGTCATCCACTCCAAATTAATATAGGTTCTAAATGACCTTCAGGGCTGGGCCCTCTGTTGTTATCAGTACCTTACACAGAGAGCTGCTTTCCCAGAGGACATTTGAAAAGACTAATCTTTTCCCCTTACTGCTGTGCTCTCAATTAAGCAAGTGATTGGGAGTCCCAGCCCTTTCTAGCTTCCACCCGTAGTGACGCAAATTGCCTTTTGTTCTGTACTGCTGGGGCAACAGGTAATGACTAACGTCTAGAATGAGTTATGCATGAGTTTGGGCCTCTCTAGGAAGATGGCAAGGTTTTGTGGTGTTGTTGGGGGGCGTTTGCCTAGAGTGGGCAGATGCCTGGTGGAATGAGGAAGAGTAGCTACTGTCCCAAAGGCAGCAGTGGAGTTGTGCCTTTTGATCAGAGTCACTCAAAATATCACCAAACAGTGAGTGCAAGCTTTTTTAAAAAGTTCAAAGGGAAAAAAACAGCTTATAAAAGGTCTCGCTATAATAATCTCCCTTATAAATAAAAGCTGAATGGTGGTGGCACTTCTCTAGAACATTCCACATGCTCCAAAATCAGTTCGCTCTCTGATCTGTCATTCAGAGGGTCTCCCTATCCACTGGCTGCTTTGCCTGAGTCCTGCCTCCAACTGGAGATCACTCAAAATTACAACTGTTCTTTAGGTAGCAGAGATCAGTTCCTCTGGAGAAAATGGTGGACTCAGTGTCATTATACCCTGCTGAGGTCACCACAGCAAATTGACACTGAGTGTCCAAAACCGGGGCACCCGCCCAGAGCCTCTTTCTAGAGGCCGTTGTATTTATTTCCACAACGGGCCTTTTTCCTAGTAGTAACAATAAAGTGTTTACTGTGTTCCTAAATGTCCCCAGCTATATCATTGTTCCAAATTTCCTATACAATTATAAACTAATTGCTATAATTCTAAATGTATCAGTGTTATAGAAATATTGCACAGTTACATACATCAACACACAGATGTAACTTTTCCCTCCAAAAACCATACAAAAAGTTATTCCAACATTCAGATTAGCTCGTCCATCCTTTACCCTAACTAATTTAGTCAGCTTTGGCCCCGGTCACACGTACGGATTTGGGCCGGTAGAAGGACGGTTCGGGGATGCAGCAAACGGGCGCGATCCCACCACAACATCTGGGAAGCATAGTGCTTCCGTCCCTGAACTGGCCCTTCCGCGCGAAACACCGCATCAAGTTTGAACCACCTACCTAGGTGGTTCCTAGCGAAGGTGCGCCGCAAGCGATGCTCTGTCATCTTGGTGCTTGGGGGGGGTCAACAGTGGGAGGGCTTCTAATGTCCTGGCCCCACTGGTGGACCTCCTGATGGCACTGGTATTTCTGGCCACTGTGGGATACAGAGTGTTGGACTGGATGGGCCTTTGGCCTGATCCAACATTGGCATCTCTTATGTTCTTATGTTCAAGCCGGGCCGTCGGATCGCCGGGGAGAAAAGGTGCCTGATCGTGCTGGGGAGAAAAGGCACCGCGGCTCAGGGGATCCGTGGGATCCCGCCGCGGCATCTCAACTTTGGCGTGGCTTTTAAAAGCCGCGCTTTAAGCGACTTTTCCCCTGCCGTGTGGCAGGGGCCTTTGTTAATCTTACTCTCTCCCACACCTTATTGATCTAAGATCAAATATTTTGCACTCAACAAACATTCTAGCAGCAGTAAAAAGGAAGTCTTAAGACCATGCATCTAGGATCTTTAGGAAAACGTTTCAGCTTAAGTCCCAACAAAAATAAAGCTTGGGTCTTTTGGGA
>NW_015174283.1:96386-104713 GCF_001447785.1 Gekko japonicus | reverse complement strand
GTATCTAACTAGTGGGCATTGGCAAAACATGTTTAAAGTCTTCTTTTCTTGACCTCCCCTCCTGTTTCCAACATAAATACTTATTGGTATGGTAAATTCTTTTTTATCCATATGGTGTCAATTACCAGTGGGGGTGTGAAGTGATTTAAAGCTGCCGCTGACTTATGGCAACCTGATAAGTGTTTTCAAGGAAAGAGATACTAACCAGGGCTGACTCTGCTTAGCTTCCAGGGTCTGATGAGATTGTGCTAACCTGGGCCATTCAGTTCAAGGTACCATTGACTTATAGTCTAATCAAAATTCTCTTTTATTCTAAATGTGTATGGATGAAACAGCAGTTGTTGAGAAGAACTTCAACAAAAGTTGAAGCTTTTGAGTTTCACAGCAGGCTCCGGCAGGTTAGTGGGGGGGGGGAAGTGTGCAGTGAGATAGGATATTTCTTTCAGGAAGGCCTAAGTTCCAGTAGTTCTCATTTTGGAACTAAAGAATGGATGGGGGTGGGGTTCGATATAAACCAGAAGAGACTAGGCAGGCTACAGAAGTGATAATAGCATTGTTCTCACTGAACTCCTCCCCTTCCCCTTTACAATTATAGAGAGAAGTCGTTATGGTAACAGAAAATAGGTAGGGGGGTTGTTGAAGTAAAGACTGCCAAAACTTGTGCTCTGCTGCCCTCTTCAGGCCATATGTAGTTATTGCCTTTTTGAACCCAATTTTGTTGTTTTTAATTTTTGCTAGTGAAAAAATTGAAATTGTTAAGATTTCTTTGTTCCCTTAGCTCCATCACCAACTAAAAAAGGAGACTGTAACCAAGAAACCAGAAGGAGATTGGGATTGGGAAGGGCAGCCATGAAGGAACTAGAAAAGATGCTTAAGGATGTGTCGCTGGTGACCAAGATCAACATAATTCATGCCATAGTATTCCCCATTGCTATGTATAGGTGTGAAAATTGGACAATGATGAAAACTGACAGGAAGAAAGGTGATCAGTGGGTTTTAGATCAAACCAAGCCTGGACTCACCCTAGAAGCTAAAATGACTAAACTGAGGCTATCGTACTTTGGTGACATTACGAGAAGAGTCACTGGAAAGGACAGTCATGCTAAGAAAAGTTGAAGGCAGCAGGAAAAGAGGAAGACCCAACACGAGATGGACTGACTCAATCAAAGCAGCCAGGGCCCTCAGTTCGCAAGACCTGAGCAAGGCTGTTAATGACAGGACGTTTTGGAGGTCATTAATTCATAGGGTCACCATGGAATTGGAAATGATGGTGTTTAACACACACACATGGACAAAAGCCCAGGAAGGGTTGCAGTAGAGCCAGTTTGATGTGGTGGTTAAGTGTGCGGACCCTAATCTGGGAGAACCGGGTTTGATTCCCCACTCCTCCACTTGCACCTGCTGGATGACCTTGGGCAAGCCATAGTTCTGGTCAGAGCTGTCCTTGAAAGAGCAGTCCTTGAAAAAGCTCTCTCAGCCCCACCTACCTCAAAGGGTGTCTGTTGTGGGGAGGGGAAGGGAAGGAGTTTGTAAGCCACTTTGAGACTCCTTTGGGTAGTGAAGGGCAGGGTATATATCCAATCTCCTCCTCCTCTTCTTTTCTAGGTCCCTGACATACCTTTTTTTTTTTGGAGACATTATGCTTTATAGACACTCTTCTCTGCATTGTGAAAATTCCGCTGTATCCTTAACACACAAAACAGCAAAAGAAATGGACATGGAGTATTTTTCTTTCTTTTCGAAAGTCATTATCCTCCCAGCTGTATGCAATTCCCCCCCCAGGGGGGGGGATAGAAAGCAGAAGGGATCACGGAGGAAGGGCAGCATTCTCTAGAGGTTGGTAATGGCCAAATGGCACTTCACCCTCGGCTATCTGCATAACAATTATAACGAGATGGTAAATATTTAGGTTGCCGCCTGTTAAAGCTCAGAGATTATTATAAACACCTTCACAAGTAAGAAAAGTCAAGTTAGAGCATCTAGCCTCCCGTCTTCTTGGGTGTGGGTGTCTTGGCGTGCGTACGATGGCCTTTCAAACACGTTGAGAATGAAAGATTTGCTTTCCTGCCATCTCCCCTCAGAGCCCTTGAGCAACACAGAAATCTGTTAGAGAGAGGCCTGTCATTTTGCATTGGTAGGAACTGAAGGGGAAACGGTCTTTTGACAAGAATTGATAGAAAACTTGCTTTCCGATGAGAAGGCACAAGAACAGGAAGTGTTTGAATGAAAAAAGCCCAGGTGTACTTAGGAAGCCCTGACCTGCATAGCCCAGGCTGGCCTGATCTATTCCGATCTTGGAAGCTAAGCAGGCTTGGCATTAGTTAGTACTTGGATGGGAGACCACTGAGGAATACTAGGACTGCTATGCAGTGTCAACCACCTCTGACTGTCTCTTCCCTTGAAAACTCTAAGTCAGCTACGGCTTAATGGTAAAATAAATAATTTTTTTAAAAGCTGGAGAACAAAGAGGCCTAAATGCAACTGGAAACAGAATTCTGGTGATTTTAAGCTTGTTCCACCTCCTCCTCAACTCAGCACCATACATACATTTTAACTGGCATGTGTGTGTATGTTGCATTAATGGCTAATTTTTATTTTATGCTGTACTCCGTGTGTTTGTAGGTATGTGTTGTTGTTGTTCAGTCGCACAGTCAAGTCTGACTCTTTGCGATCCCATGGACCAGATCATGTCAGGCCCTCCTGTATTCCGCCGTCCTCTGAAGTTTGCTCAACTTCATGTTCATTGCCTCTATGACACTGTCTAACCATCTCATCCTTTGCCGTCCCCGTCTTCTTTGACCTTCAATCTTTCCCAGCATCAGGGTCTTCTCCAGTGAGTGCTCCCTTCTCATTGGGTGGCCAAAGTATTTGAGCTTCAGCTTCATTATCTGGCCTTCCAGGGAACAGTCAGGGTTGATTTCTTTGAGGATTGACTGATTTGATCTCCTTGCAGTCCAAGGGACTCTCAAGAGTCTTCTCCAGCACCATAGTTCAAAAGAAGCTATTCTTCGGCGCTCGGCCTTCCTTACAGTCCAACTCTCGCAGCCATACATGACTGATGGGAATACCATTGCTTTGACCATGCGGACTTTTGTTGGCAGGTATGTACACAACACACATATAGACCTTTTAAATGTAATCCCTAATTGCAAATACAAGTCATGTTAAAAACACAAATTATCTTGTTCATCCCCTGAGAGCCAGCAGGGTGTTGTGGTTGGAGTGTTGGAGCGGGTAATCCAGGTTCGAATCCCCACTCTCCCATGGAAGCTTGCTGGGTGACCTGGGGCCATTCACAGGAAAACAACATAAGCCCTTCCCCCCCCCCCCCCGGGTGGATGGGAGGGTATAAATGAAGTAAATGTGCAGTGTTTCCTTTGGTGGAACTGGCTTTCTGCACCCACATAAAACGTTATCTTGGTTCATGGTCACCAAGGTACCAAGAGAAGGCAGGGAACTCCTGTCCGGATCAGAATTGCTATTAACCAGGTCGATCCCCCGAGGCTTTCCCCTGCATCCAAGGGGGAAGGAAAAGCCTGGGCTTCCTAGTTCAAAGAACTCCTTGCAAGAGACCAAACTAGAGAGGTCCTGAAGACTCAGAACAGAAGGCGTGTTTATTTATTTATTACATTTATACCCCGCCCTACCCCAAAAAATTGGGCTCAAGGCGGCTCACAAGATAAAACCAGCAAACAATAAAACAGTAAAACAGTAGCAATAGCAGATCAACCAAACCCATGCATTATAACATAATTACCCCAAGAAACTCCAGATGGTGTCCAGAAACAGCAGGGCACCAGAAAAAAAGTCAACAGTGCTGTGGACAGGACAGGAGGGCCAGAATAGATTGAATGCCCACCGTCTCAACTCAAGTCCTAGCGAGACAGCTCCGTTTTACAGGCCCTGCGGAGCTGTGCTAGATCCTGCAGGACCCTGATCTCAAGTGGGAGGATGTTCCGCCAGGCCGGGGCGAGGGTTGAAAAAGCCCTCGCCCTGGTTGAGGCTAAGTTGACATCACATTCTGGTGGTGGCTGTGGAAAAAGGAATCTTATTCCTCTTGGAGAGGTGGTAAAATGAAGCTGAAAAGTCGAACTCCTTGATAGGGTCTAGGAGCTTGGGACTCAGTTCACTTGGTTAAATCCCATATCCCTCATGGTAGAATTTATTTATTTAAGTCTTTATTTAAGCCTTTATTTAAGCCTTTTTCTCTAACGGGGACCCAACACAGCTTAGGTTGTTCTCCTCTCCTCTGTTTTACCCTCACAACAACCCCATGAGGTAGGTGAGGTTGAGAGAGTATGACTGGTCCAAGGTCACCCAGCGAGCGTCCATGGTACAAGTGGGGATTCGAACCCAGATCTCTCAGATGCTAGCCAAACATTCTTAACCACTACACCACACTGACTCGATTGAGATGCCTGTTCTGCCACATGGGTCACTTGAGAAAATGGAATGCCAGTGCCCTAAAATTTAAATTATTTCTTCCTCTCTGTACACAACTGGTGGAGATCCTCCCTCTTCAGCGGCAGAAACAGCACCTCTTGAGTTCCCGGCATCCAAGAGTTTGGGGTGGCCATTCTTCTCGCTGGCTGCTGCTGGAGACAGAATTCTGGACTAGTAGGCTGAATATTCTGAACCAGAATCATTTTGCCTTCAAGACAGAGCTTCCTTTCTTGGCTATTCTGGGCTAGCAACCATTGACAGATCCTTCTTTCTTCATGTATTTGCCCAGTCTTTTTTTAAAGGTGGACTACAGGTTGTGAGTGTACTGTGTAGCTGCAGCCTCAAGGTGGCGCCATTTTTGTTGCACGGAGGTCTTAAAGGTGCCACTGGACTCTAAATTTGTTCTTCTCCTTCGGCCGTTGGAGAAAAAAATGGAGAGGGAGTTCTGCCTCTGAAAATCCTTTGTGGCCTTCTCTCCGTCATAACATAAAAGCGCTTTGCACAACAGTCTCATGCTGCATTTCTTATGCTTCCCACCAAGCAATTTCTCTATCCTTCAACATCCTCCCCCACCATGGGGTTTCTCTGTCGCTGGGGTTGCCAGCCTCCAGGTGGGGCCTGGAGATCTCCCACTTTTACAACTGATCTCCAGCTGACAGAGATCAGCTCCCCCGGAGAAAATGGCTGCTTTGGAGGGTGGGCTCTATGCAGGGCTTTTTTTGTAGAAAAAGCCCAGCAGGAACTCATTAGCATAATTGGCCACACCCAACAGCTGAAACTCATTAGTATATTAGGCCATACCCTGACACCACAGCTAATTAGCATATTAGGCTGCAGCCCTGTGTTGCCAGAAGTGTGTTTACCTTGTTTGTTGTCAAAACCCAGGGCTTTTTTTTGTAGCAGGGACTCCTTTGCATGTTAGGCCACACACGCCTACTGTAGCCAATCCGAATGAGTTCCTGCTGTTGGATGTGGCCTATTATGCTAATGAGTTCCTGCTGGGTGTGGCCAACTCAGGAGCCAGCCGGAACTCTGTTCCTGTGCGTTCCTGCCCAATGGCATTATTCACTGCTGAGGTCCCTCCCCAAACCCCACTCTTCCCAGACCCCACCCTTCCACTCCGCCAAATCACATGACTCACCTGGACCCTAGGATGATCAGGGCCCTAGAATCTTTCTCACCCCCCCGTCCCTCCCTCTTGGCAGTCCTGAGAAGGGTTGCCAGCCTCCTGGTAAAGCCTGGCTATCTTCCAGAATTACACGTGATCTCCAGACAATGGAGATTAGTTGCCCTGGAGAAAACAGCCACTTTGGAGGGTGGGCTCCGTAGCATCATACCCCACTGACATCCCTCTCCTCCCCAAACCTTGTCCTCCCCAGGTTTCATCCCTAAATCTCCAGGAATTTCACAACCCAGAGCTGGTGACGCTAAGACACGGACCGGTCTGTTTCACTTGCGCCTTAAAGCAGTGTCCATACCGGACGACATATGAAGCTGCCTTCCCCCAAGTCAGACCATCAGTCCATTTAGTTCGTTTTGTCTCCTCGGACTGACAGCGGCACTCCAGGTCCCTGGGCAGAGAAAGGCCATTCCCAGCATCCACTTCCTAAAATCCTGGAAAGGCTGCCAGGGCCTGAACCAGACTTCTTCCGCATGTAATGCAGGTGTGTAAACCTGGAGCCACGGTTCCTCCCCTAATAAATGACTGGTATGAATAATCATGTTGGTGGGAAAAGCAACAACGAAATTCTCAGAAAAGTTCTGTTTCGCCTGAAGAGTGTCCTCTTGCCAGGAACCAGATTTCAGTTTGTGTGGCTAACAGCTGCTTGTGCGGTGTTTGGTATTGCTAAGTTTTTCTTTCAAAGCCCGCTCAAAGCATTTAACCAGGGGAATTAAGATAACCATCTCATTTTTACTTTGTTTTTTTTTTTTAAAAAAGGAAAAGATAAACACTCTGTGACCGCCTCAGAATCATTCCATGAAGCAGCCTCGCTCTAAGTTTATGCTCTAAATACCACTTTCCCACCAATACAGCAACCATTTTCAGGCTGGCCACTTGCCAACTGGACACTGGACCACCCCTAAGCCAAAAGAACAGCAAGTCCATTAAGTGAGTTTCTAGTGTGGGTTTTTATATATATACACACACCTACTTCAAACATTCCTCCAAGAAGTATTTTATAAATACTTCTTAAATTTCTTCTGCAAAGACAATGGCCGCTGCCTGCATTGTGTGTTCACTTCCTTGCAGTGGGAGGAAATTTAAAAGTGGGAGGAAATTAAGAATAGGGGAGAACTGAGAGCTGGGCAAGGAGCGACTGTCCAGATGGTGCTGGGCCATAACTCCAGAAGATCCAGAAGCCTTGTTCATCCAGGTGACTAAAATCCATTCAGCACACATGCCCAGAGGAACTCCTGACACTTAACATAGCTCTGTATAGAAATCACCCCAAATTTGGAAGCCAAACCATGAAGGAAAATAGCCTTTATTGCTTTAGACAATTACTGATGTTTTTTGTTAATTTGCATTGCTTTCCAAATTTGTCATCCTTATGCTACTGCAGTGGTGGCGAACCTATGGCACGGGTGCCAGAGGTGGCACTCAGAGCCCTCTCTGTGGGCATGCATGCCATCGCCCCAGCCAGGCCCAGACCATCATTAAACTGTCGAATTCTCTGACAAATAATTTTAAGTAAATGAAAGCATTTGGGCTTGCTTTCCTTACTTTGTTTGGATCATCTTAAGTTAATGTGTGAGTTGTTTTTTCTAAAGTAAAACCTCAGTATTCAGGTTAAATTGCCGTGTTTGCACTTTGCGATAAATAAGTGGGTTTTGAGTTGCAGTTTGGGCACTCGGTCTCTAAAAGGTTAGCCATCACTGTGCTAGTGCATTGTTTGTTGGAGGAATTTGATTTTGATATTTTGAATCAGTGTTGCTATTTTGCAATCCCCGTTGAGACTCAGGGAGAAAGATGAATGTGTCATCCAGTTGCAACCGACTCATGGCGACCCCATCCACGGGCCAAGAGGTGGTTTGCCATTGCCTTCCTCTGCATGGCAACCCCAGTTTTCCTTGGAGGTCTCCCATCCAAGTACTGACCATGGCTCACCCGGCTTAGCTCCTTCCAAGCTCTGAGCTCAGGTCAATCCGGGCTAGTCAGGCTGCTCTCAGTGAGAAAGTTGGACTATAAATAAAGTAAATAAAATAAAAATAAACAAACGAAGGCATTGTTTTAATCCAGAGAGGGATAATGCTCCAGAAACATCACACTGCCATGAAGTTCCCAAACACTGACTAATGCTCTAAATGGCCAAGATATCAGGTGCCCTTCTAAATGAGCCTCATGAAACTATAAGGAGAAGAAGGGAATGCCGGGTGTCGTCTGTGGACTGGAAAGTGGGAGGGAGAGCACACGGAGGCTTGAGCCAACAACCATGAGGGTTGCCAACTCTGGGTTGGGAAATACCTGGGCACAGGGCTTTTTTTGTAGAAAAAGCCCAACAGGAACTCATTAGCATAACAGGCCACACCTAACAGCAGAAACTCATTATCATATTAGGCCACACCCCTGACATCACAGCTCATTAGCCTATTAGGCCACACACCCCATGTTACCACACCCACCTTTTGCTTCTTATTCTGTTTACTTTTTTGTTGTCAAAACCCTGGGCTTTTTTTGTAGCAGGAACTTCTTTGCATGTTAGGCCACACACCCCTAATGTAGCCAGTCTAGGGCTGCCAAATGCAGCCGGGGGGCGGGGAATCCCCCGTTTCGGAGCCCCGATTCCCGGCGCGCCGGAATCGGGGCCCGGGGGAAACCCCACCCCCGCGTGCGCGTCACCCGGAAGTGACGTCGCACGCTGGGGGCGGGGCCACGCGATTTG
>NW_015174283.1:0-96290 GCF_001447785.1 Gekko japonicus | reverse complement strand
CGTGGCCAACTCAGGAGCCAGCCGGAACTCCGTTCCTGTGTGTTCCTGCCCCAAAATAGCCCTACCTGGGCATTTGGGGGTGGAGCCTCTGGAGGGAGGGGTTTGGGGAGGGCTGGGACTTCAGCAGGGTGAAATACCTACAGTCCACCCTCCAAAGCTGCCATTTTCTCCAGGGGAACTGACATGGAGACTGCATGGAAATAACTTCTAATTCCAGGAGATCTCCAGGCCCTACCTGGAGGCTGGCCACCCTAACCACCACCCTGGTGAGCCCACCTGGGAGTATGTGGGCCGAACCCTCTGGAGGTGTTGAAGGGACAAGTGGGGTGCGAGGTTGTGATTGGCAGGCAGGTGAAAGCCTCTGGATTGGTCAGGCCAGGTGCAACGAGAACCCAACTTTCCGCCATCGCCTAGTCAACAGTGCCAGTTCCGTACATGCTGCACTTCAGCGGCCCAGTCCTGACCTTGGGAAAGCCACTCAAAGCACCACTGCCAAAGCCTCCACCATCTTTAGTGCATCCAGTTACACCGAGCTGCAGTCGTGGCCTGCGCCTCTCACATTTCCTGCTTCAGGTCCATATCTGTGCATCTCGTAAAACTCCCTTCCTGAACATCTCCTTGGTTATAATTAGGGCCAGCTGTCTGAAGACATTTTGATGGGAATCAGAATGACCCATGGGGTAATGAAGGGCTCGGCTCGGTGGGGCTGGTGGAAGAGAATTTCGCAGGGGACTCAGTCTCAACCTTGGCCTTGGGTCCAAGCCATCTGTCTCTCTTGCTGCTGCCTTTGGGGACCACCCAGAATCTGCCTTGGCTAATTGGTGTGCTTACTCCTCACGCTTCCTGCAGCAACGCTCGAAAGCCAGAAGTCTTCTAGACATACCAGGTCTCCAGAACAGGATAGAATCTATGCAGAATTTCATACTAAGCCTCCTTGGTGGGTTAGTGCACGCATATACTTATGTGGCTTGCTCCACACTTGACTCACACATGCCCGTCTCCATTTGATGCTTCACCCACTGAAGAGAGAACATAAGAACATAAGAGATGCCAATGTTGGATCAGGCCAAAGGTCCATCCAGTCCAACACTCGGTGTCACACAGTGGCCAGAAATACCAGTGCCATCAGGAGGTCCACCAATGGGGCCAGGACATTAGAAGCCCTCCCACTGTTGACCCCCCTAAGCACCAAGAAGACAGAGCATCACTTGCCCCAGAGTCCCTATCTATACCTTGTGGCTAATAGCCACTGATGGACCTCTGCTCCAGATGCTTATCTAATTCCCTTTTGAAGCCGTCCCTGCTTGTAGCCGCCACCACTTCCTGTGGCAGTGAGGGTCATGGAGAGGGTCATGGAGGCGTGCACCAGCCCCGAATCTCCCCAATTCTTCATCATGACCAGTTGGGGGGTGACGGGGAGCCAGCCTGGGCCTCCAGCTCAAAGGGGGACTCCCATACAGACACTTGTGAATTTGTTGGCATTTTGCAACTTTTGCAAATAGTTTCTATACACACTTCTGTCGGGCTAGAATGTGACACACTCTGTCAGGTTAAATAAAATAATATTTGATTTATTTTTAAAATTTATCTCCTGCGTTTCTCCTTGATCAGGGACTCAACGCAGCTTTTCACATAGTTCCCCCTCCTCCACTTAATCCCCACAACCACCAGCTCATGATGGTGGGTTAGGCTGAGAGAGCATGACAGGCCCAAGATTCAACTGGTAGGTTTCCAAGGTGGAGTGAAGGATTCGAACCATGTCGTCCCAGATCCTAATCCTCCATGTCCCAATGGCCCACGACACTATACCAGCCCTCTCTTGTGGTGGTTTTTTTTTTTTTGGGGGGTGCTCTTATTTTTTATTATGGCCAGGGGCCTCAAAAGCTGGCAGCAGCCCAGGCCTCTTTGAACCCCTGAGAAGGCCCGTTCACAACATTAGACCTCACCTTGTAAACAGTACTTTACCCCTTTCTTCCAAAGTCACGACATGGCATCCTGTAAGTAAAACTCCTGATTACATTCACCTGTAAAGGTAAAGGTTCCCCTTGCTCGAAAGCCAGTCGAATCCGACTCTAGGGTTGTGGTGCTCATCTCCGTTTCAAAGCCAAAGAGCCAGCGCTGTCCGAAGACGTTTCCGTGGTCATGTGGCCGGCATGACTAAACACCAAGGCGCACGGAATGCTGTTACCTTCCCACCGAAGTGGTACCTATTTATCTACTTGCAATTTCTTGCTTTCGAACTGCTAGGTTGGCAGGAGCTGGAACTAGAGATGGGAGCTCACTCCATCATGCGGCACCCGGGTCTCGAACTGCTGAACTACTGACCTTCCACAGCCTGCAGTTCAGCGTCTTAACCACTTGAGCCACCGCAGCACATTCACCTGACTGTAACTCAATTAGGTTGTTTTAAAAGGACATATATATTTAGCTCAATTAGTGTATGTAAATGTCCGAGAGCCAGTTTGGTGTATTAAGTGCGCGGACTCTAATCTGGGAGAACTGGGTTTGATTCCCCACTCCTCCCCATGCAGCTGTTGGTGTGGCCTTGGGTAAGTCACAAATTCTCTCAAGGCTGTTCCCTCAAGAGCAGTCCTCAAAAGAGCTCTCTCAGCCCCATCTACCTCACAGGGTGTCTGTTGTGGGGAAAGGAAGGGAAGGTGATTGTAAGCCACTCCGAGACTCTAAGTGAAGGGCACTGTATAAATGCAATTTCTTCTTCTCCTTCTTCGCCAGGTTTCCCTCTCTAGGGTTGCCAACCCCAGTAATTCCTGGAGATTTGGGGGAGGAGCCTGGGGTGGGTGGAGTTTGGGGAGGAAGCTCAACGGGGATGTGATGCTATATAGCGTGCTCTCCAAAGCTGCCATTTCCTCCAGGGGAACCGATCTCTTGCAGTCTGTGTTAGAGTCACTGGTATAGTAAGCCAGTAATCTCTGTCTTATTTAGCACAAAGTGCACAAAGGCTACATGCGGCAGTAGCTTCTTTGTTCTGCATGTGCTAGCAAAGTTACAGTTACACAGAGCCACTTGTCAGTTTCAAACTAATAAGAATCCTTTATTCAAGAAACTACATTCTAGATAGTGTAGGTTGAGAGACAGGGATAGAATCTAATCTAACTAGCTGGATGTATGCAGATGCAGAGTGCATCTGCATCCATGGTGCCAAAGATGGAGAGCAATGTTCTCCTTCTTTGTGTGTGTGTGAGAGAGGGGAGGAGAAAACAGAAATAAGGAAGCAATTCCCTGAGCGTATCAGTCTACAGATTGAAAGTACAGAGGCAGAAGAGTAAATAGGAAAGATGCTCACAGTTTGCCTGTCTAGCTATCTGACTCTCTTGTAACCCCCCTCTGGAGGCTGAGGCTAAGAGATAGTGTTTACTAGCAAGGCTCTTTTTGTAGAAAAAGCCCAGCAGGAACTCATTAGCATAATAGGCCACACTAGGGCTGCCAAGTCTCGTTGAATCGCGGCGGGGGATCGTCATTCTTTACAGGAGCTCTGCCGCGGGGGACGGCAACAGGCATTGCACCGCGTTGCCAGGATGTGACGCTACGCGGCGCGATGGCAGTGCAACGCCTGTTGCCGTCCCCTGCGGCAGAGCTCCTGTAAAGAATGACGATCCCCCACCGCGATTCAACGAGACTTGGCAGCCCTAGGCCACACCCAACAGCAAAACTCATTAGCATATTAGGCCACACCCTGACAGCACTGCTCATTAGCACATTAGGCCACACCCCCATGTTACCAGAAGTGTGGTCATCCAGCCACACCCACCTTTCCCTTCTTATTCTGTTTACCTTGTTTGTTGTCAAAACCCAGGGCTTTTTTTGTAGCAGGAACTCCTTTGCATGTTAGGCCACACACCCCTAATGTAGCCAATCCTAATGAGTTTCTGCTATTGGGTGTGGCCTATTATGCTAATGAGTTCCTGCTGGGCGTGGCCAACTCAGGAGCCAGCCAGAACTCCGTTCCTGTGCGTTCCTGCCCAAAAATAGCCCTGGACTGTTTAGTCCTTCTCTTCCAACAGTCTGAAGATCAGTTGAAATTCCAGAAGAACTGCAGGCCCCAACCAGAAGTTGGTAACCCTTTTTTTTGTCAAGTCACAGCCGACTTATGGTGACACCATAGGGTTTTCAAGGCAAAAGATGGTCAAAGTCGAATACCTTTAATGGCATAGTAACACAGATGCAAAAGATGTTCAGAGGTGGTTTGCCATTGTCTGCTGCTGTATCATGACCCTCGACTTCCTTGGTGGTCTCTCGTCTCGTCCAAATACTGACCACGGCCAACCCTGCTTAGCTTCTGAGATCGGGCTAGCCTGGGCTATCAAATCAGGGCTTGGTAACCCTGTACCCCCTTCCTTTTCTGGAGAGGGTAATAGCACTTCCTTAACTGGGCCAACGATATTTCAGGATACCAAAGTGACTACATTATTGCCCCCACAAAGCAAAACATGCTGTGCAACAGCGCAACCCCATGCAGCGTTACTCAAGTCTAAGCCCACTGAAATCGATGGGTTTAGAAAGGCATAACTTTGCACAGGATTGCAAGCTTTTTGAGTATGAAATGGAACAGCAAAGTGGTCTTGACAATTTATCTCCTCATACAGGAAAAGCTTTCCATGTCGGTTTGAGAATGCCCGGCTGCAGACAGGACCCCTTCTCCCTAGTGGTATGGCAGCGTGCAATTTTTTTTTTTTTTAAAGGAAAAGAATCTGCTGCCAAGATCTTGAGTACACAACGCCCACTCCGAAGGCCCTGCAGAGGATGCGAATACTTTGTGCTTCAATGCATCCCTCTAGAGAGCGATTAAAATGGACCAATAAAGTCCCCGTCTCCACCCCTCAGCAGCCTCCAACAAGGAACATGACAATGTATATAAGAACTTTTAAGGCATCGTGCAAAACGGAGGGGAGGGGAGAAGAAAGGCTTTTGCCCTCGAATTCCAGGAGAGATCCTGTAACCTCATCCCCCCAACTCACCCCGCCCGGGGACTTCTGCAATGCCTCTCTGCTTAATCATTAATAATTGTCCACCGCAGTACATACATTTTCAGTGATTCCATTCACTAACGTATTAATGATATCAGAGCTTCTGACATAAGGAGCTGCAGCCATGCAGACCGGAGGACAAAATGTTTTCTATCTTTCTTCCCCTTGCTAGCTCACCCCATCCCAAAGGATCTGGGTGTGTCACAAAGATGTTCAAAAACGCTAATGAACGCTCAGAGTATAAAAATCAAACAAGCCATATCAAGCATGAAAACAAAACCACCCTTATAGCAATTAATGGGACTTCGGCCACCACTGACAGCCCCGCCCAAGTAAAAAGGTCATACAATGCTCAGGGTATGGCCACGGTGAGCCTCCGAACCCGTGGGACGACTGGCAAGTACAGCTTTCAAGGCACCCTTGCTGGTATAAGGCAACTCTTCACGAATGTTCTAGCCATGACCATGTCAGGCACCTCTTTGCCTTGAGCATTCTTTCAACTCTGTCATCCCTTACTGAGGGGGAAAAGTAAGTATCGCCACCAGTAGTTCATGAAATGAGCCCTAAATACGTCAAAGTGGGCAACCGTATTGGTCTGAAGCAATAGAACAAAGCTGGGGTCCAGTGGCACCTTTAAGACCAACAAGGTTTTATTCAAGGTGTGAGCTTTTTCTTTTTTTTTAAGCCCCCGGAGGGTATTTTTTATTGATTTTTTAAACACTACAAAAACTAGAACAGAAAAAAGGGAAAGGGAAAGCTACATATAAGGGAGAAAGTAAAGAACCCACTACTATCTAAAAACCCGAGAGAGGAGATCTCCAACTAGTGTCTACATTACCTTTCTTCATTTTCCTACTCACTGCTCTCTGAATCCTCCACTTTTGTATATAGACAGGAATTATACACTGTCCAGATTCTACATATAGACAAGGGTATGTCAGTCACTTAAACACTTTAGCTGATTATTAATCTGTTGTGTAATTGACGGATGGATTAATTTGAATTGCACATTACCAGAACCTCTTATTTGACACTGAATTATGAAATATAAAACATGCAATGTAATTTTTTAAAAAACTAACAGAAGAAAATGCCAGCTAGAAAGGTTTCTTTGCCACTCCCTCTAACAGTGGCACACCCTAACCCAAGATTTCACAAAATTAAGCTATTTGAATCGCCTTTGATTTGCTGCCTCACAAAGTTAGAATCCTCCCATTCAGTCAGCTAAAACTTTAGCTAATTAAACCTATCAAGTAAAGTAACCGAAACCACAGCCTTTCATTTAGGCAAGACAGAACCTTGACTAAAACATATTCCTGTAAGGAAGAAAAAAACCCTCCACATAAAACCAGGCACAGACAAAATGACTCGGAAAGCGTTGTGCAGTTGAGTAAATAAATCGATTTGGTCAGATTTCGACACAATGGTGACGTGGGGGGAGGGGGTTGATGGGAGCTCGTGGGGGGCCCACTGCTAGCATGAACCAGACCTCAGAACTTCTGCCGCAGGCCCTCACAGTATTCCCATGGGCTGCTGCAGGCCTACAGTGTTCTAATATCCCCCTTTCTCCCTACATCATTTCCCATCCCCCACATCTCCACTGCTATTTCCCACACAAAAGGAATTCCATTTATTTCCTTGCTGTGTAGAAGAGGGACCTGTAACTCTCTTTTCTTTCCACATCTGCAGTTGCCCCCCCCCCAAGTCAAATAGACAGGGAGACCTAAGTAGAGCAACAGACAGCAGTTATATGTGTGTGCCATGATGAACTCAAAGAAATCCTTACGGCTAACAATTGTTTACTGCTAGAGTTTGGGGCAAGGACCAGAGAGACGTGGGTTCCAATCCCCCAGTTCAGCTAGGAAGCTCACTGGATAATTTTGGTCTACTTGCTCTTGCTCAAACCAACCAACTCTACAAATCATTCTGAGGGCCAAAGGGTTGGTGGTGGGATGAACCACACACACTGCCCTAAGTTTCCTGGGCATTTTTATGCGCAAAATGCATTGTGTTTTTATATAATGCTTCGCTTCACAAGCACTCAGTGAGGTACATATTTTATTTATTTGTTCTACTTTGCTTATACCCCACTTTTCTCCCAAGTAGGGACCCAAAGTGGCTTACATTCTATCCTTCACTTTATCCTCACAACAACCCAGTGAGGTAGGTCAGGCTTCCATGGCAGAGTGAGAATTCAAACCTGGATCTCCCAGTTCCCAGTCCGACACTCTAATCTCTATCCACCAGCACACACAAAGATTTTGTAAGGTGCCATGGGGCACCATCCTGGTTAGAGTCTTAACAGTTGTAGCCTTTGGCAAAACATCATTCTCCTCTCTTCCATTTTCTCTTCGCAAACACCCAGCAAGGCAGGATAGGCTAAGAGTGTGTGACTGGCCCAAGGTCACCCAATAAACGTCCCTGGAAGAGTGGAGATTTGAACCTGGGTCTCCCCGATCCTTGTCTGACATCCTAACTACTACACCACATTGCTGTGAGATCACTCAAAGCAATGTAAAAAAATCCTTTAAAAAACACAATAGTAAAATTTCAATTAAAGTACAGCAATACAGACTTAAAGGGCTCAAGAACATCAAGAGAACAGGGGCAAATGTAAATCCAGGGAAGTGCTTATGCTCCCCTCAGGAAGCAGATTGTGGGTGTTGTTAAAACGCAACAGAATGAGCAGCCTACGGCGCTGACCCATGGACACAACTGAAAGCTCCCCTGCATGTGGCACACTATAGCAACACTGATGCGCAGCCCCTGTTCATTTCAATTAGGCTTGCATGGGGGAAATTTCTTACATGTTCATTGGCACATGGGAAGCTCCACTTGGATTTCTGCTTTAGGAACCAAAACGTTTTAGGCAGCCAACCCTAAATAGCAAGCGGGGGGGGGGGGCATTAAAGAGGGCCACTGAAATGAACCAAAGACATCTCTTGACAGGGCTCTACGAAGGGGGGGGGGGGCTTTGCAGAGCTAGGGCACCAACCCAGGCCAGGTCTGCATTGGTGGTCAACAGATACTGTGTCTCACCTGGGCTGCTTTCTCTTATAGCCCTATCAACCTACCCTGTCCCTGTTCAAAGCCCTTTTCATTTCATGAGAACAGGTGGGCTTTTGCTACCAGCCAGCTACACGCCTTTCCAGAACTATCCTATGATGTTTAGCCATTAAAGGGTTTTATATTATTTGCCACACAACAGAACAGAATATGTGGCCAAGCTGCAGCCAACTTGTGGTGACCCCAGCAAGGGGCTTTCAAGACCAGTGCCTCCCTCTGCAGAGGCTTCCTTGGTGGTCTCCCTTCCCGGTACTGACGCTGCTTAGCTTCCAAGATCTGATGAAACTTGGCTATACCATGCTGCCTTCCCTCATCCCTATGCTTAGCAATTAAGATATTTAAATTATTAGTCTGCCAAGGACTAGTTCACAGAACAGAATGTGCCACTGAATTGCAATTGACTCATAATGAACCCATCCACAGAGATGAGCAGAGGTGGTTTGCCATTGCCTTCCTCTGCATAGCAACCCTGGACTTTGATAGTCTTCCATCTGATTACTGGCTGTGGTTGACCTTGCTTAGCTCCCAAGCTCTGACCAGCCTGGACAAAGCTGTGCTATTCAGGCTGCTAGTTCAAAGAAAGTGATCCCGGACCATAAGAACATAAGAACATAAGAGACGCCAATGTTGGATCAGGCCAAAGGCCCATCCAGTCCAACACTCTGTGTCACACAGTGGCCAGAAATACCAGTGCCATCAGGAGGTCCAGCAGTGGGGCCAGGACATTAGAAGCCCTCCCACTGTTGACCCCCCCCCCAAGCACCAAGAAGACAGAGCATCACTTGCCCCAGAGCCCCTAGCTATACCTTGTGGCTAATAGCCACTGATGGACCTCTGCTCCATATGCTTATCTAATTCCCTTTTGAAGCCGTCCATGCTTGTAGCACCCACCACTTCCTGTGGCAGTGAATTCCATGTGTTAATCACTCTTTGGGTGAAGAAATACTTCCTTTTATCCGTTCTAACCCGACCGCTCTGCAGTTTCATGGAGTGCCCACGAGTTCTTGTATTGTGAGAAAGGGAGAAAAGTACCTCTTTCTCTACCTGCTCTTTCCCATGCATAATCTTATAAACCTCGATCATGTCACCCCTCAGTCGTCTTTTCTCCAAGCTAAAGAG
Organism: Gekko japonicus; assembly: GCF_001447785.1. NCBI lineage: Eukaryota > Metazoa > Chordata > Lepidosauria > Squamata > Gekkonidae > Gekko > Gekko japonicus. The sequence continues at coordinate 87,120 of NW_015174283.1, read as the reverse complement.
CCCTAAGCGCTTTAACCTTTCCTCATAGGGAAAGTGTTCCAACCCTTTTATCATTCGAGTTGCCCTTTTCTGCACTTTTTCCAAAGCTATAATATCCTTTTTAAGGTGTGGTGCCCAGAACTGCACACAGTATTCCAAATGAGGTCTCACCATTGATTTATATAGGGGCATTATTATATTGGCTGATCTGTTTTCAATACCCTTCCTAATAATCCCCAGCATAGCATTGGCCTTCTTTATTGCAGTCACACACTGTCTCGACATTTTCAGTGAGTTATCCACTACAACTCCAAGATCTCTCTCTTGCTCAGTCTCTGCCAGTTCAGACCCCATCAATGTGTATTTATATTTAGGATTTTTGGCTCCAATGTGCATCACCTTGCACTTGGCCACATTGAACCCCATTTGCCATGTTGACGCCCACTCGCCCATCCTTGACAGATCCCCTTGGAGTGCCTCACAATCCTCACTGGTTTTCACCACCCTGAACAACTTTGTATCATCCGCAAATTTAGCCACTTCACTGCTTACTCCCATCTCCAAATCATTAATGAACAAGTTAAAAAGCAGTGGACCAAGTACTGATCCCTGCGGTACCCCACTGCTTACCACCCTCCACTGAGAAAATTGCCCACCTACACTCACTCTCTGTTTTCTATGAACTAGCCAGTTTTTGATCCATAAAAGGACTTGTCCTTCTATCCCATGATTTTTGAGCTTACTTAGGAGCCTTTGATGAGGAACTTTATCAAAAGCTTTCTGGAAGTCAAGGTAAATAATATCTATTGGATCCCCCTTGTCCACATGTTTGTTCACCCCCTCAAAGAACACTAACAGGTTAGTGAGACAAGATCTTCCCTTACAGAAACCGTGCTGAGTCTGCCTCAATAGGTTTTGTTCATCTATGTGCCTACTAATTCTTTCCTTAATAATGGTTTCCACCAATTTACCCGGTATCGACGTCAGACTGACTGGCCTGTAATTTCCCGGATCTCCTCTGGAACCCTTTTTAAAGATGGGAGTGACATTAGCTACCTTCCAATCCTCAGGAATGGAGGCAGATTTTAAGGAAAGATTACATATCTTTGTCAGGAGATCTACAAGTTCACATTTGAGTTCTTTCAGAACTCTCGGATGTATGCCATCTGGGCCTGGTGATTTTTCAGTTTTTAAGTTGTCTATCAGTTTTAGGACCTCCTCTCTCGTCACCTCAATCTGACTCAGGTCTTTCAACACCCCTCCTGAAATCAGTGGTTCTGGAGTGGGCAAGCACTTCTCATCTTCCACAGTGAAGACGGAGGCAAAAAATGCATTTAGCTTCTCAGCCATTTCCCTATCATCCTTCAATACTCCTTTTACCCCTTGGTCGTCCAAGGGCCCCACTGCCTCCCTGGCTGGTTTCCTGTTTCTAATGTATTTGAAGAAAGTTTTATTGTTGGTTTTTACGTTTTTTGCTATATGCTCCTCATATTCCCTTTTTGCCTGCCTGACCTCAGACTTGCATTTTATTTGCCATAGCCTGTGTTCCGTTTTATCAGCCTCACTGTGACTAGCTTTCCACTGCTTAAAGGAATTCTTTTTACTTTTTACAGCCTCCATTACTCTGTTTGTTAACCATGCAGGCTTTTTCCTATACCTGTTTGTGCCTTTCCTAACCTGCGGAATATATATTTTTTGAGCTTCTAGGATCGTAGTTTTAAATAGATCCCAAGCTTCCCCAATTGTTTTGACCCTTTCTACTTTTCCTTTCAGTTTCCTCCCCACGTGTCCCCTCATATCAGAGAAATTACCCCTTTTAAAGTTAAAAATGGTTGTGTGAGTCTTTTTGGCCAATTCTCTATTTGTACAAATGATGAACTCAACAACATTATGATCACTGTTTCCAAGCGGTGCAATCACTTTTACATCTCTCACCAGGTCTTGAGTGTTACTTAGGACCAAATCAAGGATCGCCTCTCCCCTGGTAGGTTCCGTGACCATCTGCTCCATAGCACAGTCATTTAGAGTGTCTAGAAACTCAATCTCTTTTTCCCGGCTAGAACACATATTGACCCAATCAATGTGTGGGTAGTTAAAATCACCTATTATTACACAGTGTTTTTGTCTAGTTGCTATCTTTAAGGCATTCATCATTTTATAATCCTCCTCTATCTTTTGATCTGGTGGGCGATAACAAACTCCCAGTGTTAAGTTTCCTTTTGGCCCCCCTATTTCAACCCATAGAACTTCCAGAAGCGAATCCAATTCACTTAGCCTCTCAATCTTTCTAGACTTTATACCCTCTCTGACATACAGAGCTACCCCACCTCCAACCCTTCCCCCCCTATCCTTCCGATATAATATATAACCGGGAATCACTGTGTCCCACTGATTTTCCTCATCCCACCAAGTTTCAGAAATACCCACAATGTCTATTTTTCCCTCCGACACCAAGCACTCCAACTCCCCGATTTTACCTCGGACACTTCTAGCATTTGTATAGAAACAGCTGTAATTTCCCTTACAAGTTAAGCCTGCATCCTTCCTCTTGCTATCTCGAGTCGTTGTCCGGCAGTCCATGTCACCAGCCATGGCCTCTGTGGACAATTTCAATCCACCTCCCTGTAGAAAAGCAACCGGTACCCCCTCACCTCTCTCAGATGAGCCAACCCGAACCAGAGACTTTTCATCTCCTGTCGGCTTTCCCCCAATATTCAGTTTAAAAGCTGCTCTGCCACCTTTTTGATTTTAAGTGCCAGCAGCCTGGTTCCTTCTCGGGACAAGTGGAGACCGTCTCGCCTGTACAGCTCCCTCTTGTTCCAAAAAGTATCCCAGTGCCTAACAAACCTGAACCCTTCCCCCCTACACCATCGTCTCATCCACGCATTGAGACTCCTGATCTCTGCCTGTCTCTCCGGCCCTGCGCGTGGAACAGGTAACACTTCTGAGAAGGCTACCTTGGAGGTCCTGGACCTAAGTTTCCTGCCCAGCAGCCTAAATTTCTCCTCCAGGACCTCACGACTGCATTTCCCCACATCGTTGGTGCCGACATGCACCACGACCACTGGCTCCTCCCCAGCACTATCTACCAGCCTATCTAAAACACGCGTAATGTCCGCTACCTTCGCACCAGGCAGGCAAGTCACCATACGGTCAGTACGCGGGTTCGCCACCCAGCTGTCTACCTGCCTAAGGATCGAATCACCCACTACCAAGAGCCCCCCTCCCACCCTGCTCAGGGATGGTTCCTTGGTGCAAAAGGAGAGCCGCTCACCAGCTGGGGAAGAGGTCCCTTCTGAGGGCACATTCCCCTTATCCTCAGCATGGTGCCCTGTTTCCCCTAGACCCTCATGCTCCCTGACAGCAGCGGGGCTGCCAGATCCAGAGTGGGACGAAGCTAACAAGTCCCCGAGAGTCTTTTCTGTGTGCCTAGCTGACTGTCTCTGCTTCTCCAGGTCAGCCACCTTGGCCTCAAGGGAGCACACACGTTCCCTGAGAACCAGGAGCTCCTTGCACCGAGGACACACCCAAGACTTCTGCCCAGTGGGCAGATAGTCATACATGTGACACTCCGTGCAAAACACTGGATAGCCCCCAACCCCCTGCTGGCATTCTGGCTTCATAATTCTTTTAAAATAAATAAATATAATCCCCCTTTTAAACCCTTGGTATTTATGTGGTTTTTGTTATCAAGTCAAATTATTTTACGGGAAAGACAAAGAGCCTAGGGCCTTGTCTTTCTGGCTCTTTTTGGGCTTCTTACAGAGCCCCTAGTCTAAGAGCCACAGGCAAAGAGCCCTTTAGCCTCTGGCAAGGTGCTTCCTTAAATAGAGGCCTCCCCCAGCAGAGGTCAGGCAGCAGCTATTCAAATTCAAATTCACCCAGGCACTCAATCACAGGCAAAACAATGCCCCTTCCACTTCCTCTCAATTACAGGCAATCCCAGTCAAACAGTGCCCGTTCCTCTCCCACACTCAATCAGCCAGGACTCTGCAAGAACTCTAAGTGCTTCCACACACTGCTAAACACAGTTTTCCCACAAAATATCCTTAGCTGAATTCTCTCAGCTGAAAGCAAGTAAAAGAAACCCACTCACCTCTCTCACAGCTCTCTCTCCTGCTCCTGCTCAGAGCTCAGCTGGTATCCATACTATTTCAGATGGCGGGGCGGGGGGGGGGAACCTCCCTGTAGGTACAGAACTAGAGCACTAGAAGAGTTCTTGCCTGGTGTAGTCCACATGCTACTGTATTGACTCAAAAGGAACCTGGTGGGTAGCTGTGTTGGTCTGAAGCAGCAGACCGTTTGAGTCCAGTGGCACCTTCAAGACCAATAAAGTTTTATTCGAGGTGATCTTTCATGTGCACACACAGTTCTTTAGAGACACTGAAATGGAAATAGAAATAATAGTCATACATATAGAGGATGGGCAGTGAATTAACATGCAGAGTAATGAAGATGTTTTGAACAGATTAAAAAGAATAATAAACTCAGCTTATGGCTATTTCCACTTCTGTTTCCATTTCATTGTGTCTGAAGATGTGTGCATGCACATGAAAGCTCATGTTGAATAAAACTTTGTTGGTCTTAAAGGTGGCACTGGACTCAAACGTTGTTCTACTGGGAAGGAAGACAACCCTGAATATAACCCCATGTTATACACAGCTGCGGTGGCTCAAGTGGTTAAGACGCTGAACTGCAGGCTGTGGAAGGTTGGTAGTTCAGCAGTTCGAGACCCGAGTGTGCCGCATGACGGAGTGAGCTTCTGTCTCTAGTTCCAGCTCCTGCCAACCTAGCAGTTCGCAAGCAAGAAATTGCAAGTAGATAAATAGATACCACTTCGGTGGGAAAGTAACAACGTTCTGTGTGCCTTGGTGTTTAGTCACGCCGGCCACATGACCACGGAAACGTCTTCGGACAGCGCTGGCTCTTCGGCTTTGAAACAGAGATGAGCACCGCAACCCTAGAGTCGGATTCGACTGGCTTTCGAGCAAGGGAACCTTTACCTTTACTATACACAGAAACTTTAATATTGCTGGAGATATCTGTAACTTGTATGCAAATGTAAGAGGGTTTCCCTCTTTTTTATTTGATAGCATACCCTGTGGGGAAAACCTAGTCTTGCATTTGAATAAATCTCTTCTTTTTCCCGTCTACAAGAGGTGTTCTGGTTCCCCCCCCCCATGTGAGTGCCTTCACCTTCTCCATCTGCAGACGGGGTGTGGCACAGCTCAGACACAGGCCAGCTATCTCACGGGCTCTTTGTGTGAACTTGTGCGAAGGATACTTCTCCCCTCACACCCAGTGGCTCCAGACATAACAGTTGTGGGCTAGGGGAGAAAAGGAGACTCCAGGTTGTGTCTCAAGATTGATGGAGATCTAGACCTAATGTAATCCAGTGGCAGAGGGGTCTGGTGTCTAGTGGCTAGAGCCAAGGTATAGTGGTTAGAGCATATACAGGTTACACAGCTAAGGTCATACAGAGCTTAGAGCAAAAAAGTCAAGGACTGGGCCTGATGGCTGAAAACAAGGGGCAGTGCCTGTAGCCAGAGGTGAGGGTCTGAGGCCTAGTTACTGGGGCCAGGACTGTGAACCTAGACGCTTGGGGTGGTCGGTTAGGATTTTGGGACGACGGCCTCTGCCCCGTCTGCTCCTCTTTGCCGAGCGGCTGCTGGGTTTCCTTCCTGCCGGCCTCCTGCTCGACTCCCTCGCTTTCCCCATGGCAGGGGCTCAAGTGTGCGCCGTAGAAGGGGGAAGGCGGGGAGTGGGGAAGCCAGACGAGCGGCTCCTCCTCCCCATCCCACCCTGGCCGGGGAAGGGAAGGGAAGGGATGGGGGCCCCTCGCTCGCTCGCTCGCCTGTCAGAGTGCTCGCTGGATGTGAGCAGCGCGGGAGGACGACCATGCCGCTGCCGGGCCTGCTGCTGCTGCTCCTGGCTGGGCCCCTGCCGGGCGGCGCTCAAGAGCCGGAGGCCGCGTGCGGCCCAGAGGGCTGCTACGCCGTCTACTTCCAGCGCCGCGGCTTCCTGGACGCCTGGCGGAGCTGCCGGGAGCTGGGCGGCAACCTGGCCACGGTGAAGCACCACGACGAGGCGGCCCAGGTGGGCGAGCTGCTGCGGGGCACGGCCGGGGCGCGGCCGGAGCAGGGCCCGCGGCTCTTCTGGATCGGCCTGCAGCGCCAGCCGCGCCAGTGCTTCCCCCAGCGGCCGCTGCGGGGCTTCATGTGGATCACGGGCGAGCAGGACACCTTCTACACCAACTGGGCTCGGCCGGCCGTCGAGGCGGGCGGCGGGAGCTGCGCCGCGCCGCGCTGCGTGGTCCTGGACGACCAGCAGGGCCAGTGGCTGGAGGGCTCGTGCACCGTGCCCGTCGACGGCTACCTCTGCCGCTTCGCCTTCCAGGGCATGTGCCCGGGCCTGGACGAGGAAGGCGGGCCGGTCACCTACACCACCCCCTTTGGCCCGGCCGGCGGCAGCCTGCGCTATGTGCCCTTTGGCACGGTGGCGGCCGTGACGTGCGGCGGGGCCGTGCCGGCCGTCTCGGTGCTGTGCATGCAGAAGGACGACGGCACGGTGGGCTGGTCCAAGGGCGCGCCGCTCTGCCGGGAGCACGTCTACCCACACAGCTGGTGCGAGGGTGACAACGGCGGCTGCCAGCAGCTGTGCCTGGACGAAGGGCCCGGCTACTCGTGCGAGTGCCACAGCGGCTACCTCCTGATGCCCGACGGGCACTCCTGCGCGCCCAACGACGCCTGCCGCGACCAACCCTGCCAGTTCGAGTGCGCGCCGGACGAGGAGGGCGGCTACCACTGCCAGTGCCCCGAGGGCTACGAGCTCAGCAGCGACGACCACCACTGCGAGGACGCGGACGAGTGCGCGGACGCGCCCTGCGAGCACCAGTGCGAGAACACCGACGGCTCCTACCTGTGCCGCTGCCACCTGGGCTTCAGCCCGTCGGAGGACGAGCCGGGCCACTGCACCGACACGGACGAGTGCCAGATCCCCGGCGTGTGCCAGCAGATGTGCGTCAACTACGTGGGGGGCTTCGAGTGCTACTGCACCGAGGGCTACGACCTGGAGCCCGACGGCATCAGCTGCAGCCCCGTGGGCCAGCCGCTCCCTCTGGCCACCGCCCAGAGCCACCGGGGAGGCGGCTTCCTCCAGCGCTTCGAGGACGGCCACGGATGGCCCCGGGAGATCGACGACCTCGCGGAGCACGGCTTGGCCCTGGCAGACCATTTCCCCCTTTTCCGGGACTTCGAGGAGGCCTTTCCCAGGGACGCCTCTCTGGCTGGCACTCTTTCTCCCGAGCCCAGCACTGCCCCCTTGGTATCCAGCTCCTTTCCCTCCGGCGAAGAGCCTGCCGGCCTCCCCGACCCCACAAGCCACGCTTCTTCCCCACCTCCTGCCCTCCGCTCCCCGCATCCCACCCAGACAGTCGCCCGGCGAGACTCCCCCAGTGATTCTCCCCCGACGGAGCTCCCGTCTCCGTTGGTCGCCCTGGCCCCCACAGCCTCTGCCCCCGCGCCCCCTCCGGCCCAGGGCGACGCTGTGATGGGGGGCGTCAGAGCGCTGCTCCCGGCCTCGGCCACCGCCAGCCCGGCCCCGGGCGAAGGGGGGCAGCCGCGCCGTCGGCGAGACGACCGCTGGCTGCTGGTGGCCCTGCTGGTGCCCATGTGCGTCTTCGTGGTCATCATGCTGGCCCTGGGCATCGTCTACTGCACCCGCTGCGGGGCTCAAGCCAAGAGCCGGAGCATCACGCAGTGCTACCGCTGGGTCAGCAGCTCGGGGGCCAAGGGGGCCGCCCCACCCGCCTCCAGGCCCGGCCAGCCGGCCACTTGCCGAACCAGCGTCTGAGCCCCCGGCTCGGCAGGCTCAGCCGGCGCCTGGAGAGCCGAACAGACTTCCTTCAGCAGAAACCACCAGCCCGGACTGGGACAAGATCCGCTGGGACTGCAGATCTGCCCGGGGCAGCCGGGAGGGACCCTGGACTGGGAGATCCAGAGATCCAGGACAAAGGAGCGCTGCTGGCCGGCACAGAGAGGCCAGGAACTGGACCGGGCCTCTCCTTGGGCGCACTGCGGTGCAAGGAGGGTCTCCTCGTGTCGCCAGGTGCTCAGAACCAAGCGGAGCCTGACCTCTGGGGGGGACCCTGCACACCCACCCACCCACGCTGCTGCCCTCACCCAATTGGTGGTCCTAGGAGAGGCACTCTTGGACCAATGTCTCCAAGACACATCAGGGACCCCCTGCAAGCTGTGCCGGCCAGGAGGGAACTTGTCACCCTTCTTTGACAAAGCCCTGGCTGGAATGGGGCTCACAAGCCATGCGGTGGATTCCCCGCTGCTCCCACCCCCCACCCCCAGTGATGTATATTCCATTCACCAGACACTGGGGAGGGGGCTTCAAGGGGCCAGTTTTTCTACCAGGCAAGACAATGGGGGAGGAAGGTCTGTGGGGATGCAAAGAGGTTTTTTTTGGGGGGGGGAGGTCAGAGCAGGGAAGCAGGGCACACAGATCCAGCATGCCAGGGCAGAGCTGCATTGAGCGTGAGGGATGATGTACTTTGCCTTTGTGGGGGAATTGTTCTCTTGTCTCCCCCCCCCCTCCCCATTTTTGTGTGTGTGTCCAATAAAGGGACTGGAGAGAAGAATCTTATCAGTTCAGTGAGAGAGCGTGACCCCCCCCCCTCCTCCCATGCATTTAGGGGGTGAAAGCCCCGGTGTTCCCTTTCCAGAAAAATGGAATGCAGGATGGGGGGCAGGGGTAGGAAGTGTCACTGGCAATTTATAGTCACCCCTTAGGGTTCTCAAGGTGAGACACACAAACAGAGGTGGTTTGGCATTGCCTGCCTCTGCGTAGCGACCCTGGACTTCCTTGGTGGTCTCCCAACCAAGTACTTTGCTTCCAAGATCTGGCCTGGGTAGCCCTGCCTAATAAGGATACTCCACTTGGAGTCAAGAGGCGAGATGGGGAAGGGGAACCTGCTAGATGGATCCCTCGTTTGTTCACTGGGGGACTCCGGGTCCTTTTCCCAGCTCTTTGAGGGCCATGAGGACTAACTGGCTTGAATAAAGGAAGGGGGCAGATGTCAAGATTATGTTCCCCACTCTGGAAAGGGGAAGAGAAGGGCTGGGGGAAGAGTGGGCAGAGGTCCACTCACAGTCCTGCTCCAGTTAAGAGGTGGAATGGCTTAGTGGGCAAAAGCCTCAAACTCTCTAAATAATAATCTGGGAAGCCTATGGGGAGGGGGGGGGACAGAGAGGATGTCCAGTGGGAAGTGTGGAAACAGGCGGTGGGGGGCGGGGGCTGAGAGCATCCACAGCAAGGGAACCGTGTCTGTCTTTGTGGCCAGCCTCGAGATGATTAAAGGCTAGATTTCCAGAAACTCCAACCACTGACCCAGACCCCCCCAGATGTTTACCACCAAATTACCACTCTGCTTGGCCTTGTCTGTACTTATCCTTCACCAGTTCTAGAGAAAGGGGGGTTCGTATCCTCCTCACCCATGATGTCTGCAGGATGAGATATTAGAAGCTGGTGGAAATCGGAGAGTCCAGGTGTGGCAGGAAATTAGGAACAGACTTCTGGGTTTAGTAAGAGTCTGCCCCAGTTTTGCACATTGATCAAAGTTACTACATTTAAGGGACAGCATAGAAAATTGGGGGGGGGTTATAGCTTGCTGTGATGATCAGGTCCAGAGATATGCAGGGACCAAAGTCTTAACAGAAATCACCTTTGGTACCATGGAAGCCTTTCTTTCCTAATCTCAGAGGTGACTGATTGGGATAACTCAGTGGTGATGGGAAATCACTCTGTTGGTGCCTAGAGGCACTCTCTCTTTTACTTTCCTCAGCTTAGCTTTGGAAATGGGTTTCAGCAGGGAGCCCTGCCTCTAATTAAGCCCCCCCCCCCCATGCTGGGGAGGACTGGCTGGTGCTTGTCAGAGAAAGCTTGCCAGAATTGAAGTCAGAACAAACGCAAAGCCCAAATCTCTCTCTCCCCCCCACACGCACACACACACACAAGCATCCCATCACCCCCAACATCATCATCATTGCTATGTGCTCCCCCCTCCTTTTCCCTGCTCTCTGGTGCAAGGCAAGCAAGCAAAGTTCTGACTCTCCCTTGTATTGATGGGCGTAGTGACACACTGGCACCCTGCCCGGTGGGGGGGGGGGAGAGTGCTATGGGGTACCCCTGCAAAGTCTGGAAGATTAACCTTTTGCTGTCCTGAGGTGGGGGGAGGTACCAGTTTAGTTAGTTGGAAGCAACTGCTGGCTGGACAGAAGGGGGGGGGAAGGGTCCAACAGTTTTGCAAGGGAATCAGAAATGCTGATAGAGTCACCCCAGTTAACTCATTCCTCTCTATTGCTGGCCTTCACAGCCAACCAGAAATTCTCAAAAAAAAAAAATAATCAAGTGTGTATGCATGGGGGGAGGTGTTCAGTTAGCATTCCCATATTGTTCCTCCCCACCCGACACATCATTTTCTTTAAGCCAAGTACGGTACAGGAAGGCATCTGTTTCCCTTCCCTGGAAAACACACACAAATTTAAAGTTGGAACTGGGCTAAAGTGGGAAATAATTGGGGAGAGGGCTGGAGCTGATCCTCTGCACACTTTTTAAAAGTGGGAAGACCTTGACAGGAATGTGGTTAGGCTGAGAGAGGCACGGAAAGAGTTAATATCAGCTTAAGGAATTTGAGCTTTCTGCAGAGTTTTAACAAGGAACAGATGGGGGTGGCATTTGCAGGACAGGATGGGCTGCCCCCTCCCCACGCAACCCTTGTCCCAGTGCCCCCCTACGGATCCTCCTTCAGGCCCACCCTAACAGAGCTGCTGCCTCTCCTCCCCCTTAGAAAGGTTTGGTGAGTTGAGCAGCTGTGCAGCAGGCAGAAATGCAAGAGGTAGAGCTGTGGAGGAGATATTGAACGGGTCGCATTTCTGCTGGTTGTGCAGGAACCCTTCTAAATCGAGAGGGAAAAGGTGGCATATCTAGATGCAGTTCATTCATCCAGAAATAAAGGTGCCATGAGATTTCTTCCTGCTGTCTAATCCCAGATGGATGGATGAGTTCCCATGTCAGAAGTCTGGACTAGTTCTAATTACTTTATGGTGGTAAAGGAAAGGTCTTTTCAACAGGCTCGGAGCCACTTGAGTGTTTTACTTCACGTTCCTGAGTTGAGCTCTGAAAACATGGCTCAGCAGCAGAGCATCTGCTTTGCATGCAGAAGGTCCCAGGTTCAGTCCCCAGCAACTGCAGTTAGAGCCTCGATTTTTAGCCTGGGAATAACCTAAAGGAGAGGCTGTGGCTCAGTGGGAGGGCATCTGCTTGGCATGCAGAAGGTCCCAGGTTCAATCCCTGACATCTCCAGTTTGAAAAGAACCAGGTTAGCAGGCAGTGTAAAAGACTTCAGTGTGACAACTGCTGCCCACCAGAGTAGACAACTGATCGACCAGTGTTCTGATTCAACAGAAAGCAGATTCATGTGTTCGACTGCAAAGGAGATGGGGGCAGAAAATTACTATAGGTGGATTTAAAAATTCACACAAAAGTTCATGACTATAGGTGGATTAAAAATTTAAGATCCCAGTCCCCTCTGGGTATTACTAAGTGGTTGCTTTCTAAAATCAGAGGTGCTGGTTCTCACACCTACCTGCATGTTCTGTTCTACGTATTTGTACCTAGTTATGCCCTGTTTTTCTCCTCAGTGGGGAACGCAAAGTGGCTGGCAACACTGTGCTTCCTTCCTCCTTGTTGTTGTCACAACAGTCTTGTGAGGAAGATTGGACTGAGAAAAAATGAACGGCACGAGGTCACTCTACAAGCCTCCATGGCAGAGTGCGGATTCAAACCTGGGTCTCCCAGACCCAAGTCTGATATTCCATCCACTACTCCACACTGGCTCTGCAGAGCCTGATTCTTAAATCCCAGATATATACGGTTGTCTGTTGCTACCCGAATGGTGACGGAAAGTGTTCTACACATCACCAAATCAGACCATCAGTCCATCAAGATCAGTGTTGTCTACTCAGACTGGCAGCCGCTTTCCAGGTTCTCAGGACAAGGTCTTTCACATCACTTAATACCTGATACTTTTAACTGGAGATGGCAGGGATTGAACCTGGGACCTTCTCCATGCCAGGCGGATGCCCTACTGCTCTGGCCCCTCCCCTCATGCTTAGAGGCACCCTAGTATTTATATACAACAATAATAATACTGTGCATCTTCTAGGGCTGACCCCTGGCTCTTAAGACACGCCCAAGAGCAATGCCCTGGTGATGCTTGGTTCCAGAGGGACAGAAAAGGGACAGGTCTTTGAAGTCCTCTAACATATCAGCACCCAGCAAAGGCGCGTACAAGGAAACACGTATACATGCTCAGAGATGGAAGTCCGGTCATCCTGCCCTTAACGGGGACACCCACGGGTGACAGAGAGGCAGTGATGCAGTTGCTAAGATGAATGTCAAGGGAATGCTCCCTTGTATTAACCCCCTGCGCCCCCCCAAGAGATAACTAGCCCCAGCAAGCAGACCTTTGTCCCTGCATTCCTAGTTTGCATGAAATTTTTAAAGCCAAGGAGCTAGTGTTCCCTCTAAGCTGAGTTAGTGTGAGCCAGCTCACAGTTTTTTAGCCTCCAGCTCACACATTTTTCCTTCGCTCAGGAAGGATGGCTCCAGAGCAAACTGATTTATGCAGTAGCCAAATTGCTTGCTCACAACGTTAGTGCTAGTAGCTCGCAAAGTAGGATTTTTGCTCACAGGATTCCACACCTTAGAGGGAGGTTTGCAAGGAGCCCTCCAAGTGGGACCCCAACAGCTTAAGTCAGAAATTGAGTTCTCCTCATGCTCTTGCCTGTATGTATCCCCTCTGCCAAATTTTTCTTTCCATCCAGCATCAAGCCACAATTCTAGCTTGCATGAAAGTCTGAACGGTCAGTTGAAGTTTGGAATTATGAATGATGACATTCCAATTTTCAGGGATCCTTTAAAATGCATCCTTAACCTTTAAAGCATCGTCAACACATTTTAAAAGGATACTATTAAGCATTAAACTTGTCAGTTTAAATCCTGTATCTCTAAAATCCCATGATGTAATAATTGGAATTTTTAAAAAATCAGATAAGTAGCAGATGCATTTAAACCTTTGCCAAGCCATTTTCAGTAAAATTTGAGGGCTGTCGGGATCATAGAATTTACTTAATCCAATTTAGTTGGTGTAAAAGTCATGCAAACTTCAGAGCTGCAAAGATCCTCTATCGTGTGGACAGCCTCATCAGCTTCTCCTTGGCAAAGAGTTTTGTGCAACCCCAGACTTATCTATAGCGCAACAGAGAGCATTAATGCTATTCCTTGTGTTAGGACCTCACCATTGCTGTCTTTTATCACTTGATCTGCCTTTGTTGAGAGCCTGAGCTGCCTTTGCTCATCCCACTGAGGTAGAAGAAGGTATTTCTAGATCCCATTAACACTGATTTGGTGGAACAGTTTCAAAAACCTCCAAGCACTCAAGCTTGGCCGAAACAGATCTCTTCTATCCGAGGCATGGAGTCAAGGTTTAATTTTAGCTAACAACAATGCCAGTGCCTGTTTCCAGTGTCAAGCCCTAGAATAAAAGAAGTAACCCCCAAGGAAGAGTGTTCCCCTGAGCATCTGCAGAGTGCTTGGAGTACAACTGTGATTATAACACTGAGGTCTCAAGACTGTGCTTCACATCACCGTTTGATTAAGAAACTGGATGCTACTTGGAAGGGTCCAGAGGCACATGTGGGGAGGGGGAGAAAAGCACTCTCAGCAACTCCTGGAAGAATGCAAGTTGCTTGCTGATTTTACCCTACTCTGGTGGTCTTGGGTTCAAGTGTGTTCCCCCCAACTGTTCTCTGAGGCCAGCCCTTCTAGCTGCCTGTGTCATAAACAGGGTTACCAGCCTCCAGGTGGTAGCTGGAGATCTCCTGGGATTACAATTGGTCTCCAGGCAACAGGGATCAGTTCACCTGGAGAAAACGGCCACTTCGCAAGGTGGACTCTATGGCCTTATAGCCCAACTGAAGTCCCCTCCCCCAAACCCCGCCTTCCTCAAGCTGTACCCCCCAAAATCTCCAGGTATTTCCCAACCTGCAGCTGGCAACCCTAAGAACTGAAAGAAAAGGGAATATTATATGTGAAACAAAAAGGTATTTATCTCTGAGCATGCGCAGAGTGCCTTCTCATCAATCCCAGTCAATCCCGCAGCATCATCTGAGATTAAGATCCAGACAGTCCACAAGGCTAGGGGTGCATCCTCCAAGCGCCAGGCAGCCATGAGCCCCCCACTTCTCATTTTTTGAAACTGAGTAATGAATGGGGAGATTTTTTAAAAAAAAAAACTTGAGAAGTTCCATTTTTGCAGCTGCAGATGACCCCCCCCACCCCATTTTAGTGCTGCTTTGTTTCCTCTCTCCATTGGGGGTCTCTTTGTTTGTTGTGGGTTGGGGGAAGCTATCCTTCAGAGAAATGAAACTGGGAAGTGTTATAAGACCCCCAGCATTACTGGCTTCACACACCCGCGCTTGTGCACAGAGTGCTTGGGTGGGAAATTCACTATCCGGCCCACACGCACGAAACAGCCATGAGCAAGCCAGGAATGGGGTGGGCGGGTGAACCTTGGGAACTTGGACCCCGGGGTTCCTTTCTGGAGTCTGGGAACAGCAGTGTGGTTGAGCAGTTCAGAGGATTAAGGTTTGAGTCCTGTGGCACCTTTAAGACCAACAAAGTTTATTCAAGTTCACAGGATTGTTACTGCATGTCAGTAGGGGATTTGCTAAGAAGAGGGTCTCCACAGTTCCTCTTTGTACAGCTGAGAGTGCAGTGTAGTAATGATAGAACTGTATCATTTTTTAAAAAGTGGGCTGGGTGAAGTAAGTTGGGGGAGCTGGTGTAAACTGGGCAGTCTTATCAGGTGGGAGAGAATAATGATAATAGTATTTTATAGGGTGCCATCTCCCCCCCCCCCCCCCCCCCCGTGAATTCCTGGACCTTTAATTGCTGCAGACTGGGAAGGTCAACAGAGAGAGCTACACCTCACCCACACTACAGTGCTGAATTTCTGTATGTCCCACTGGATGTTAGTTGTTAGAGCACAGTGTGGCAGAAGGATACTTCGAGACCAAGCTGGTCACTCCAGCACTGGGTGAGGTTGAGGAGCCCATCGGTTAGAGCACAGCAGGTCACTCTCCTCTTGGGCTGTCTTTATCAAGGAGGGTGGAGGCAGACGCTAGTGTGTCCTTGGCTGTTCTCTCTGGCCCGGGTTGCTGCAAGGTCAGGAACGCTCAGTCCCTTTGCAGACAGCAGGGCTGTTAGTGAAGAGGGCTGTCTCCACCCAAATTGCAAGCTTGGAGGACTGAATTACAGCCTGGGAGGGGAGGACATTTGGTCTGTTTTCTTTCATCCTGTTCTTCTACCTCCTCCACAGTTCAGTTCAACGCCTTTGCGAGACTTACTAGCGCCAAGCTTTTGGAACGCATGAAGGCTTTGGTGGCAGGAGTTCTCACGTGCACCTCCCTTGCTCTGATCACTGTACGCCACTCCCTCAGGAGACCTTGCAGCCAGCAGTTTAATTCCTTCAAAATGAAAGGTGTTACTTAGACAGGACCTTGGACTTGGACCTGGTTGTGGTGACGGAGCAGCAGGAGAAAAGCACTCTGTACATGCTCAGAGCACTTTTCTCTGCAGTGCTTCGAGCACTGTTGTGGGGCGTGGAGCCTCCACCCCACTTACAAGCATGAGGAAGCATGGAGCTGGGAGGGGTCCCGGGCACCTGATCCCAGTACTACTGCGCCACCAGACTAGCAGAGGACAGCAAGATGTGCAGGTCCAAAGCAGGCTCTTATCAGCTTTTGCAGCTGAGCATAAGGAGAACTTTTTGGTGGACTGTGCCCTGTGAATCAACCACACACCTATCTCTTTCACCCTCCCCCACCTTTAATGACAGCCCAAATTTGCCCCTTATTGGGAGCCTCTCACCTTGCTTTATGGCAAGAGCGTCACACAAAACACAGACACAAATATACACTCACGCTCCCAGTTCATTAATACCTGGATGACAGTGTCCATTTTAATAAGGCATACATTCTCCAGCCTCAGTATCTCTGAAATGGAAAAACTGTCCCTTATTCCCCCCCCCTCAAGGGCTTCCTTATCTTCAACAGCTGCAGAACAGACATAAATTCAACAGGTGAAGATGCCCTTACAATCTTTAAGCAGACCTGACTGCGACCAGATGAATTTCTGCTTGTGCAGACAGGAGCCAAGCAGTGTTCCCTCTAAGCTGAGTTAGTGTGAGCTAGCTCATAGTTTTTTAGCCTCTGGCTCACACATTTCTGTCTTCGCTTAGGAAGGATGGGTCCAGAGCAAACTAATTTATGCAGCAGCCAAATTGCTCGCTCACAACTTTAATGCCAGGAGCTCACAAAGTAGAATCTGTGCTCACAGGACTCCACAGCTTATAGGGAACATTGGAGCCAAGACTCCTGGCCTTCTACGGAAGAGAGTGGAGTGCAGTGGTCAGAGCAGAATACTCTTCTTGCCCTTGCACTCCAGAGAGACACTGGAAGGGAATGGAAAGTATTGCCCAGTTCAACCAAGCGCTGGAACTTACCATTCCCCATCCTGTGTTTCCCTCCCTTTTTTGGCCGAGGTGCGTGCGTGTGTCGGAAGGGGGGACTACTCAGAGAGAAGCTGGGCGCTAGTGGGTCCTCTCCTGCTTTCGTCTCGCTGGAACCATTTCCCCACTTGGCTCTGTCTCACGCTAGGAGGATGGAAGAAAGGGCCATCGTGCGCCGTCGGGGTTGCGCGGGGGACGCAGCGTTCCTTCTCTCCCACCTTTTCTGGGCGTGGAGAGACCCTCTTCTCAGCTCCCACCCCTCGCACAATCCAGACAGCCGTCTCAACCCCCTGCTGAAATACAAACCGACGTGGGCCTCAAGGAGGGGCAGGGGGAGGGGAAGGCAAAGCCTGAGGCCTTATGGGAACGTGTGTGTGTGTGTATGGGTATGTGTGTGGGGAGGGGGGGGGGAGTTTAAAAGTCTTCTTTTCATACCCACCCACCAGACCTTTAGTTGTAATATGAGATCTTCAAGGCTTCAGCTTGCAAGTCTGCCCTGATAAGCGCGATGGTGGAAAGGAAGTGCGCTTTACGCATGTTCAGAGGCACTCCTTTCGCCAGTCAATTAGCAAGCGGGAAGGGGGGGGGGATACTCACTTAACATGCATTATTGAGAGAGGCGGACTTAAAAACCATGACGCTGCCTTATGCCGAGTCAGGCCAAGTTGATCTCTCCATCCAAATACTGTTTTAAGGAACAGATTTAAGATTCCAAGAACGGAACCTGGTCTGGGACTTTCCAAAGCAGGTGCTCTACCGCCTAAGCTGCAGCCACCACTCTGGGGCTCAGCTAACTCGCCCCATTCTTTTTCCTTGGTTGGCTGCCCTCACCCCCCACCCCACCCCCTGAATCTTGAGTCAGCTGCACAGTCAGAAATGAAAATCATGGAGTTGCCACGCCAGAAGGGGGGGGGGGGAGGGGCTCACCTGCTGAATTTCCGCCTGTGGACAAAAGAGCCTTGCTGACTGTCCCAAGGGCCTGGCAAACTCCCCGCATGCAGGCCTCCGTCCAGAAATGAAGGAAATGGGAGTTGGAAGACGCAGCCCCCCCCCCCGAAAAAGCCCTGAAATGTAGAACCGTCTCTTCTTCCCCGTCTGCCCCTCTGGGCCTTGCACTGATTCTCTGCCAGTGACGTCCAGAAACACGGGTTGGGTCCCTCCCAACACGTCCAGCCCCAGAAAGCTCCCACCCTTGTAAACATCGACAAAGGGGGCCCAAGAGGGTGGGGTTCCTGACACATCTTTCCCAACGACTTGGGCTCTGTAGAGCCAAGAGCTGGGGCGGAAGGGGGGGGGGAATGAGACAGAATGGAAACGAGGGCTTTAAGCAGAACGGAAGGGACGCGGCCATCTCCACCCGCTTTCCTAACAACAACAACAAAAGGGCAAAACAGCATTAGGAATCTTTTTGCCTCATCTCAAACCTGTGGGGGGGGGGCTGGATATAGTTACACAGTGTTGTAGGGGAAACCCACTTTGTACATGCCATTGGAAACCCTCTTGTTTATTACTTCTTCAGCTGTCCCAGGCCTAGGGATAAAAAGGTACCAAATCAAAGTCTGCTCTCCTGGAGGGGTCTGCTTGTGGCTTAGACACAACTTTCATATTAAAAAGCCCATATCTTGTAGTCAATCAGTTGCTAAAGGCTAAATGCAGGGGATGGATATTGTATTATTTAGGCCTGCATGTTTTATTATAATTTTGGGGGGCACCGGAATCCAGAGAAGGTCCACACCAGGTTTTACTTAGGGCTGTGGGTAACTGGCTGGGGAGGTTGCTAAAATGGATTGTGTTAGGCCTTGTCAATAAAGATATACCATCTTTACCTAAGAAGACCCTCTGCATCTTTCTGAATGATTGCAGCATCTTTCAGATATTCCCATCATGTTTTGCTTGTGAATTCTGTCCATCTTCTGTTCAGACACTGGCAACTTTTAAACAAGTAATCAGTTAGAAGGGAAAGATCAAGAAGGAGTAACTGATTTGACAGAATTAGCTTATGTATTCTAACAGGACTGGGACCTGACAGGAAGGATAAAGAATGGTAGCATTAGGCTTTAGCTTCGACATCTGTGAACCAGTAAATTTATTTTTATTTATATAATTATAATCCACCTGCGGACCCAAAGGAGCATACAACATTATTCTCTCCTTGTCCATTTTATCCTCACAATAACAATGCTGTGAGGTGGGTTAGACGGAAAGAGAGCAACAGGTCCACATGGGGACCCAGCAAGCATCCATGACTGAGTGAGGATTTGAACCCGGGTCTCCCAGATCCTAGACAGACATGCTAACCACTACCACAGTGGGTATAACAGGCCAGCCTCACAAATATGCTTTGGGGGGCAGCTTGTGATTATTAGAGGTTTGGCAAAAATTCTGTTTTTATCATTTGAATTTAGCATGCCAGTTTTTAGATGTGAAATTTACATTTAAAATGTGGAACTTTATCTCAGAATGTAAAATGTAAGTGCTTTAGATTTCATGGCTTCGAGATCTTGTCAGATATGAAATCTGATATATGAGATGCAGTTAAATATGAAATGCCATTGCATGCCAACTATAAAATGCTGTCAAGCAGCACATACGTAGGTCTCATGCCAACATCAAAGATTTGACTAATAAGACAGTCTGAGAATGTGTGTGTTGAGTGAACAACTTTTGGTGACCCTATGAATGAATGACCTCCCAAAACATCCGATCATTAACAGCCTTGCTCAGGTCTTGCAAACTGAAGGCGGGAGCTTCCTTGATTGAGTCAAACCATCTCATGTTGAGTCAGTCCGTCTCTTTTCCTGCTGCCTTCAACTTTTCCGGGCATTATTGTCTTTTCCAGTGACTCTTGTCTTCTCAAGTACAATAGCCTCAGTTCAATCATTTTTGCTTCTAGGGAGACTTCAGGGCTTGCTTTCATCTAGAACCCACTTATTATTCAGAAAATACCCCGGGCAAATATTTTAAATTACAATGAAAAGAGAAGAACTCTTTGGTGAATAAAAAATAAAATTGCTTCAGCCCTAGTAGTTCTTACGGGAGGACAAACATGATAATTATTTATCATCCGCTTGGGGCCCTTGAGGAATCATTAACAATTGGAAAATCCTGCCTCATTCCTTAAAATTTCCCCCCTTCAGAATTCTGTAAGTTCTCGGGACTGGAGCATGGTAATATCCTTCCCTACGTCAAATGACTTTCAGTTACACATTATGTGCCTCCTGGAGCATAATCCTGAGGCTCTTTTTTGTGGGGGGAAGGGGGTCTAGGGTTGCCAACTCCTTGTTGGGAGATTCCTGGAGATTTAGGGATGAAGCCTGGGGAAGGGAGGGAACTCAGCACAGATGTAATGCCAGCCAAGGTTATCTGAGTCACTGGTCCCCTGTCCTACGAGGTGTCAACCGACAGAGGTCAAGTACTTCAGAGGCACATTGACCAGCTCCGCCACCATCTCCTCCCAGCCGAGCCAGATCTGCCCTCAGTGACCCCAGACGATGACGATGCGGAGCTGCCAGGCTCACCAGAACCGGAGGCTGAGTGTGTGTGGGGGTGTCCCAACAGCCAGTGCGCAATCCACGGCCAGCAAACAACCGGAGGGACATGTGGAAGAAATGCTGGTACAGGCAGCCATGGACGGCCCCGAAGTCACACCACCGCCGCCCATGAGCACTGCAGCTGCTTCTGTAGACCCGGCAAGGACCGACCAAGCTTGGAACCGAGAACAATAGGTAGCTAGGATCCTGGAAGGAACCTATAGACCAGGAGCCGCACTGTAAATAGCCTATCACGTGTGTTGTGTGTGTGTGTGTGTTGTGCATGGATTTAAGCAGGGCTTCGGTCCTGCTATTTGGTCCTTAGTTTGAGCTGATTCACAATAAAATATGAGCTGATCACTACGCACGTGTTGAACCTAGTATATTTCAATAAGAGCGGGGGGGGGGGAAATAAGACACAGTAAAGATTATATATGGCAGTAGTGACTAATGAAGGCTCCAGGGAAAATGATGTTAACTGCCCTCTTCCCAGCCCTTAGATGTTACTGTTGTTACACATTCTGCTTTGCAGGCAATAGATATAGAAAAGATAAATAGTCGTCCGAACAGTCCCAAGAAAGAGTTATTTCAGACCCCAGAGTCCATCAGGCACAGAACAGGCTGTTCCTGTTATCCAGATTTCTCCTTCCACTGCTCTAATCAGCCAATTTGCAGAGATCAACTTCCCCTTTTGCAGGGTTCCTGGAAAGAGCAGAGTTCACATCTGCAGTATGAAAGATGTCCACAAAGGCCAAAACCCAGCATTCAGGATGAGCAGTGGCTAAGCAGAGTTCTTCCCCAGAACACGGTGTAATGTTTAGAGTGTCAGACTAGTAGCTGGGAGACCCAGGTTCAAATCCCTCTTTGCCATGAAACAAACTGGACAACCATGGGCCAACCACTCACTCCCAGCCTAATCTACCTCACAAGGAAGATAACATGGAGCAGCGGAAAGAATGGTGTAATCTGCCCCCAGCTCCTTGGAGGAAAGGCAGGGTAGAAATGTACTAAATAAATAAGTAATAAATTGTTCAGTACAATGAAAGAAGAAGGGAAGTAGAAATAATTATCCGAGCCTTTGTTGTTGTTGTTGTTCAGTTGCAAAGTCAAATCCAACTCTTCGTGACCCCATGGACCACATCACGCCAGGCCCGCCTGTCCTCCGCCCTTCTCTGAAGTTCACCCAACTTCATGTCTGTTGCATCGGTAACACTGTCTAACCATCTCACCCTTTGCCGTCCCCTTCTTCTTTTACCTTCAGTCTTTCCCAGCATCAGGGCCTTTTCCAGTGAGTGCTCCCTTCTCGTTTGGTGGCCAAAGTATTTGAGCTTCAGTTTCAGTATCTGTCCTTCCAGGGAACAGTCAGTGTTGATTTCTTTTAGGATTGACTGATTTGATCTCCTTGCAGCCCAAGGGACTCTCCGAGCCTTACTGATCCCCCAAATACGTACAGCCAACCTCCATGTATCTGTAGACGAGTCCACAAGCATCAAGGCCTTCTTGAGCCCCAACTGTTAATCCCAGGCTAAACTGGGCTGCATTCAGATGTCCCAATATCCCATCATTTATAAACCTTGGCTTGATTAAACTCCAGTTAGCTGGGGGTGTTCAAATGCAAACCCATGAGAAGGGGTGTTGTTGGTCAGCATCTAACTAGGATTTCAAACTTGTGCTTGTAGCTGGTTTGCCAGTGGTGGAAAGTGCCGTCAAGTCGCAGCTGATTTATGGTGACCCTGTGGGATTTTCAAGGCAAGAGACATTCAGCGGTGGTTTGCCATTGCCTTTCCTCTGCATAGCAACCGTGGACTTCCTTGGTGGTCTCCCATCCAAGTAGTAACCAGGGCTGACCCTTCTTAGTTTCCAAGGTATGACAAGATCAGGCTAGCTTGGGCCATCCAGGTCAGGGCAGTGGGTTTGTTAGCCACACTTTATCCTCATTGTGCTTTGTTGTGATGTCAGAATTCACAAGCCACAGTTTAGCACTCCTCCCTATATACCTTAGCCAGAGAGATGCAGAGTAGAAAGGATGTTTGCCCTATTGGGAGGTGGGAGAAAGGCAAAGAGCACTAAACTGGGGTTTGTTCCTTACGCCTGGTAAACAAACCAGAAATTGTTGCACAAGCCGTGGTTTAAGCAAGCCACAGTTGGTTTATCATGACGTCTGAGTGCAGCCTGGCTCGTTGTCGTGAGAGAAAGGAACAAAAGCAACATCTTAACAGAACAGAACAGAGGTCCCCAACCTTTGTGAGCCTGCAGGCACCTTTGGAATTCTGACAGAGCATGGTGGGTGCAGACACAAAATTGCTGCCAAAAAATAGCTACCTCAGTAGGCAGAGCCAGCCACGGAATGGCTGTTGCAGCTTACGTTCAGTCAGACAGTGAAGATCTTTCATCTTTGTGCTGTGGTGGCAGCTGCTGCCAAAGCAACAGTTTAAAAAACCTGCACAGCCAATCCAATCTCAAGTGACCAATCAGAAGCCTTGCTGGGCAAAAGCTCCACCCATTTTCTAAAAGCACTTGGCAGGCACCAGGAAAGGTGTTGGGTACTATGGTTAGGGTTGCCAGGTCTTATTCTCTCACCAGCAAAGGGTGGGAGGGAGCTTTTGGGGAGTGTGGGTGGGGCGACGTCACCACGCGTGATGTCCCCAATGTGATGACGTCACACAGAAGTGACATCATCACACTGGGGGTTTTGCACAGAGATGCTCCGGTATTTTGGGCAGAACTCTATGGTTACCATATCACGTTGGAGATATCATCACGCCAGGTGGTGGCGGTTAGGGAGCGGGGCTTCCCCCACTGGCCAGCTAACTGGCGGTGGGCAGGAGCCCACAAAATCAAGGGATCCCCCTCTCCCAACTGGGGTCTGGCAACCCTAACCATGGTGCCTGAGGGTACAACATTGTGGACCCCTGGAACAGACTTTCACTGACCGAAAGGGTAGGAAACAAGAACACCCAGAATCAATATGACACGTGAGCACTCTTGAACTGTGGCAAGCCCTCTAATCCTACTAGCGGGGAAAGTGCCACTGCAGTCATGGGAATTACTGTGGAGTATGTTTCTGGTCACCGAGCTCGAACGTGATCCTTTGGCATGCACACTCACTGACACACACACAAATGGGCAAAAGATGTGCTTATTTTGTCAGCTCTAATAAGAGAAAAGTAGAACTTCGTTTGCCAAATTTTGGCAATCAGGGGCTGAACCTCAAGTGAATGTAAAATGGAATTGGATGGGGAGTCGCATGATCTCATCTCATTCCCATACCAGATATGAATTAGAAACAAACAATAAAACAGATCATGGAATTTAAGTACCCTATTCTGCTAGCTTTTGTTTTCAAGGAAGAGGGTTAGGGGCACTGCCTCCCCCCCCCCCCAAACAGCGAAGACGTGTGGAACTGGATGGCTTGTCACTAAGCGAGAGATCCACGTCAAAGAACTTGTGACTCTCCCGCAAAGGCCCACAGTTGTCTCTGAGGGCTTGTCCACAGTGAAAGAATTTATTGCAGCTCGGTGCAGAGTTGAAGCTGATTTAACCAGCAGATGACTCGAAGCACAGAGACCGAAAACATCTGGGGAGCAGTGATGGCAGTGCCAGAAATGTTCTGCATTGCACAGTTCAAACTGGGTTGCTTGGAGGAGACACAAAATTAATCCAAGGGGGCTGTTTGAGCTAGAGCATCACTATTGCGGGGAACATGCAATGTGACTCATATTAAAGAGAGTAGCTTTTGAGCACGTGCGGAGTGAAAGTCTTCACCTGAGCCAAAACACGCAAGATAAAGACAAAGGGAAGAGGGCCCACAAACATGTGCAGAGTGCCTGCCCCTCACCACAATATTTTTCCCCCTGATTTATATCCCGCCCTTTCCACAAGCAGGCTCAGGGCGGCTCACAGCAATAAGTATAATCCAGTCTTAAAATAATTCAGTCAAGTAAAAATAACATAATCTTATAACATAATCTTTCAGTTACCAAAGCTCAGAGGGTGTGAGTTTCAGGCTGACAGGAGCCCAGGCGTCAATCACATGCAAAATGAGCCACCAAGCAAAATGCCCCTGTACAGTAGAAAAACAAGCTGGAAACAGACCTCTGCGTTAACCATGTTAAGTTATTACCATGTTAAGTTATTGCAACTGAGGGCTTCTGAGCATAAGCAGAGTGCTTTTCTCTTACCATGGAACAATAGCAACGCTCCTATGTTCCTTTGTCTTTAGAGGAAGGGTCAGAGGGCATGGGAGCCTGTTAATTAGATTTTCCTCCTTTCCCCAGCTTCCTTGCTACTTTTTTACCACTAAGGATCTGTCCTTACCATATACTTTGGCATCACTTGCATTATGGGTACATTTATATGGCACCCAACATTCTTGGAATGCCAAGAAGACATCTTTTGTTTTGAACTGGCTCAGGAGATAGTGGCAGTGGTGGTGGTGGGAATTCTGTGTCTGTGTACCTCCTTTTGTAGAGAATATTGCCAGACCGGCTCTCTCTCCTCGGGCTCCTCCCTCCCTCCGTGTCTGGGTCAGGGAGGAGAAAGCTGGGTCACAGATGTCTTTGGTTCCGTTTCCCAATCTTGTGAAAGGAAAGGAGCCTGGTTGTCATGTGTGTGTGTGTGTGGGGGGGGGATGTATGCACGTGTGGGTGCTGTTCAGTCTCCGGGGTTTCTGGACTTGGGTTGTGGGCGTGGGAAAGTTATCGGGGTCTTGTGATTAGAGCCAGGTGGATGTGGGTGAAGGGCAGGGCTCTTGTCAGTCTATTATCCCACCTCCCCACCCCCTGGGAGGTGAGTCAGCCCGGGAAGAATCTGGTGAGTTCATCCGCTCTGTCCCCACAGTAGGGGCCCCGCCCTGGGCCAGCTCCTCGTTCCAGAGGCCAAGAGCCAAGCTGACCCAGAGAAACAGCTGGGCCCGCTCTTCATGAACCTGGCCACAATGCACTGCTCTCATTGACCTTGCTCTTCATGTGACCAACTTGACCTCTAGTTTTAGAGCAACTCCCTGACTAGCTCTGATGACCACTAGGCACCGTTGCTTCCCTGGCTCTCTGCTTTACTATGGAATCCTCTTCTGTCTGTTTTCCTCCCGCCATCCCTGTCTCTTTGCTGTGGCATCCGGGTCTCTAGAAGACAGGCCTGTTTTTGCTCCAGGTCCCTCTTCGAGATCCGACTGCTCCTGCAGCAAACTGTCTCCAGATCCAACAAAGACTGGGGCTCAATATGTGCTTCTACACATGTGCAAAGTGTAATTGTATGTTTAACACAGGCAACAGGAATGATCTTGGCAGGATTTGTGACTAGTCTGGAGAGTTATTGCTCACACTTGAATTTCATCTTCATAGATATTAATCATTTCCAGAGTCAGTCATGCACTACTTATTGGCCAGTTCCTGCCTTTTCCCCATGGCATCTCCAGAAAGAAGGATCAGATTCATGAGTAGGCATGGGCTTGACAATGGAGAGGGCCGTTGCCAGTCAGATCAGACAGTCCCCAGTTAAATGCATCAGCGGTCTGTTTTTGGCACAAGGAATTTTTTTACGGTTGGAAAGCAGCTCAGTAATAGAGCAGCACATACTTCGTGTGCAGAAAGTAACAGAATCAGTCCCTGACTTCACCAATATCAAGCGCTGGAGGAGACCTCGGACTGCTGCCTCTCGCAACCCGCAGCGTGGGGCTCTCTGCCTGAAACCTTGGAGAGCAGCGGCAGTTCTGAACTACATTGGACTGAGTAGCAAACGGGTTCATAATTGCTCCTAGATCCATTTTGATGCAAATTGTAATCCCTGCGAACAAGGTCCTTTCTAGAATATGTCCAGTGCATAGAAGGCTGTTGGCATTCATTTGGGCCAAGCCAGGGGTCATTTCGTAGAAAAAGAGCTAGGGGAACTCATTAGCATAACTCATTAGCATATGCCACACCCCCTGACATCACCGGAAGTGTGTCATAAGGCCACACACCCCACCCCCAAAGGTCCCGGCCACCACCACCGGCCTTGCATCTCCACTGCCGAGCCCCATGAGGGGCCCGGCGGTGGACCTGCAAGGCCGGCGGGAGTGCAAGGAAGCCCCCGCGAAGGCCCTCCCTGGCCCCAGGCAGGCAGGCAGGGGTGGGGAGAGGCAGGGAGGAAGCAACTTACCCTCCCTCTTCTCCTGCCTCCTCCAGGCTGAATGAGGGCCGGAAGCGAGGGGGCGGGGCTTTGTCATGTGCCCCGCCCCCCGTACCTCACCCGGGGGAACTGCGATCCCCCGTGATCCCACCCGAAATGACCTCTGGTCCAAGCTACATGTATCTCAACCTGACCCGGATGGCCCAGGCTAGCCCAATCTCATCAGATCTCGGAAGCTAAGCAGGGTCAGCCTTGGCCAGTACTTGGATAAGAGACAACCAAAGAACTCCAGGGTTGCCATACAGAGGACGGCAGTGGCAGACCACCTCTGAACACCTCTTGCCTTGAAAACTCTACAGGGTTGCCATAAGTCGGCTGTGACTTGGGGGCACTTCACACACATGTATCCAGGCGCATAGCCAGGATTTTGTGGCTTTTTGGGGCAAAAAAATTCTTGTCGGGGGGGGGGGGGTGGCGCTATTTTAAGAAGCAGGGGCCAGCACGCACCGCTCTCCACCCCCGTCCTGCAAGATTTAAAGGTCCCTTCAGCTGATCGGCAGCCCACGTGCTCCCTGCCGATCAGCTGAAGGGCCCTTTAAATCTTGCAGGAGGGGAGGGAGAGGAGCACGTGCCACCTCCACTTCTTCTCAGAAGCACTTAAAGGATCCCTTTAAGTGCTTTTGGGAAGAAGCAGGGGGCCTTTAAGAAGCCCTTTAAGGAAGGGGTGGAGCCCCCAATAGCCCCACTGTAGCTATGGGCCAGCATGTATTCCTGGGGATCCATGATCAAATCCCCCAGCATAAAATCTAGCAAGGGGTGTCAAACATATGGCCCGTGGGCCGGAACTGGCCCGTCCAGGGCTGTTATCCAGCCCTCAAGTAACTGGTTTGTTTACTGCCAGAGGAAAGAGGCTGTGCATTAAGTCCCTGTAGTGCTAATGAATGATCGGCGGTGGAGGTGGGATGGTGGGCATCAGGGAGATACTTTAAGGAAATACTGTAAGAGTGGTAATGTTTTAAGCATGTTTGTATTTTGAGTAAAAAATAATATAGTTAATTGGGTTTGCCTTTGTCCTTTATAAAGTTTATATTTCCTGTAGCAGGCATTACATTTTATAGCACACATGATTCAGCCCAACAAAGTGATGTTCTGTCAGATCCGGCCCTCGTAACAAATGAGTTTGACACCTCTGTATCTACAGCAAATAGTAGGGATTGTGTGTAGCGGTGGGTGGGGGAAGAATATCTATTGGGACTTTGGGGAAAGGAGATTTTGTAATCCACTTTGAGACTCAGCGAGAAGGAGAACCCATAAGTATAGTAAATAAATAATTAAACTTTCCCCACCTGCAAAATTTATAGAAAATTGCTCCCTTCCCAGGGGTTCTTTTTATAATTTCATTAAATTTTAGGTAGTTTGCTTTGCTTTGTTTGTTGTGTACAGACAAATGAAGCTGATTTCTGTAATATGGAGATCAACTGTAATTCCAGGAAAACTTCAGGCCCCACCTTGAGGTTGGTAATGCAGGTTGCCAACCTCCAGGGGTGGGGCTTGCCCTGTAATTAGCACTGATTTTCAGACCACAGAGACTAGTTCCCTGGAGAAAATGACTGCCTTTGGGAGTGGACTCTATGGTGTTATACCTCACTGAGGTCCTTCCCCTTCCCAAATCCTGCCCTTCCCACACAGGGTTGCCAACTACAGCCTGGGAAATTCCTGGAGATTTGGGGATGGTGCCTGAGGAGAGGAGAACTGGGGAGGGATTTCTCCTAGCATCTATGGTACACCATAGAGTTTGCCCTCTGTGGCTGCCATTTTCTCCAGGGGAACTGATCCCCTTCTTAATCCAGCCATTAGGTTCTACTGCTCTGCCAGAGCTGACGATGGAACCCTGGCTGGTTCCTCATTCCCAGCATCTTTTGGAACCCCTCCCATTTCCCTTTCTCCAGGGGACAAGATGTGCTGAGTGCTGAGCAGACCGGATCCTTTCTCCCATGGGACATGTTCCCACTGCAGCTGTGGGGCATAGGGGCAAGATGGTCAAAAGGATTCTGCGGAAGTGGGGCCAGAAATGTCGTCTGCACAGCTGTGTGTCTCTGAGACTGGAGTGGGAGCGGAAGGGAGGATGGGAAGAAAGAGATGTCCTCTCCGTCTTTCTCTCTCACCCCCCACTCCTGCTCTCAGCGGGGACTTTGATGGTAAAAACGATCTGCCTTTCTTGTTATAACATCCTGGCAAAGGCTGCCTTCCCTCTTTGGAGATCTGGGACTAGCCCAAGCAGGGTTCACTGCACAAAGGCAAAGTGGGGTGAATCTGTTGAAAGGCAGGTGACATCACAAGGAGTCTGGTACAATCTGGAAGTTGGGCACCACCCAGATGCTGCCCTTGGACACCCTTGCTGAGCATCTTGGTGCCTCCTCACTTTGGAGGTTGCTTCGATGGAATCGTAACATGAGCAACTAGTCTGGTCCCTTAAGCAGTTGGGCTGATCCAGCAGAGGTCTGGCTGTACACAGTAGACCCCACTGGCTAATGGCGGCTTTCCAACCTAAATTAGGGGACCACGTGGCTTCAGCAGGGAACTCTTTCTCAAGGAACTCTATCAAGACTTAATTGGAGCCAGAGCTTCGCCAGGGCTGAGCAGCCAAGACTGTTTGGAGTGCCTCGGAAGTTATGAAGCAATTGTAAGACGCCTGAGAGCACAAGGAGTAGAGGCACCATAAGACTGACACAATTTTTTCCAGCATCAGCATTCATGAGTCAGTGGCTCACTTCATCAGATGCATGAAGGATTCAACCATTAGGCAGAACGCAGGGTTGGCCCCGGTTGGTACTTGGATGGGAGACCATCAAGGAATTCCAGGGTTTCCATGCAGAGGAAGGCAATGGCAAACCACCTCTGTTATAGTCTCTTGCTTTGAAAACCCCACAGGGTCACCATAAGTCAGCAGCGACTTGACGGCGCTTTACACACATATGCAGTAGTTGAGCACGTCATGCATCGGATGAAGTCAGCTCTGACTCGCAAAAGCTGATGCTGAAATAAATGCTGTTAGTCTTTAAGGTGCTACTGGACTTTTGTTTTATTTCTCTGCTACAGTCTAATGTGGCTGTCTATCTGGAATTGCCTCTGAGCATGTGCAGGATGCCTATCCTAACCCTACTGACTAATAACTCCAACGAGCTTCCAAATTTAGGATAAAGGGAAAAGGGTTTCCAAAACAAGCTTTCACCTTCACCAGTCTAATTTTTCTATCATGTTTTTATTCTCCAAGGAGCTCAGGGCAGCATACTTTGTCCCACCCCCCCTCAATTTTATCCTCACAGCAGCCCTGTGAGGGAGAGAATGACAGGCCCAGAATCACCTAGAGAACTTCCTGGCAGAGTGATGGTTTGAATCCAGGTCTGCTGCTCTAACTCTTAGACCACACTGACTCATAGGAGTGAACTTTTGAATTTACGCCCAGGAAAAACCAGCAATTCTGTGTCTGTGGGCCAATTTGGATGAACTGTACACAGTGAAGCAACAGGATTGTATGTGGCTCCAAGCCAGGCGGATGTCCTCATGTGGGTATCTCATCTGCACAGAGCCTACAGACAAAAATATTTAACATACCTAGGCTGAAACAGTGCCATCAATGTCCCACACATACAAAAAAAGGGGTGGGGGGACTGGCAGCACACTTCGGGCCTACATGAATTAAAATTTTCTTTGTGTAGCTGTCTTCAAAGAAAATGTCTGCACTGAATGTCTGGGGAGCCTGAGGTGGGATGTGTATTTAGAGTGAGTGGGTGAGGGACATCTCTGTCTCCCTGTCAGTCATAAGATGCTAGCACTCTGGTTGCCAATCTCCAGGTGGGACCTGGAGAGCTCCCAGATTTACAAGTGCTCTCCATCATGCCAGAGAGATCAGTTCCCTCAGAGAAAATGACTGCTTTGGAAGGCAGACTCCATGGCATTATACTCTGCTAAGGCCCCTCTCCTCCTGAAACCTGCTCCTTCCCAGGCTCCACACCAAATTTCCAGGGATTTCCCAACCCAGAGCTGTCAATCCTAGCTAAGACTCTGTAGAATAAAGCTAGAAATGAAGAGAGTCAAATTTAAAAACAAACTCATTTGTGCCTTGTGTTGGAGAATGGTGTTGAAATCTGGAGACCGCCTCTGACAGACCTTGGCCAAAGACTCCTTAACTGTCCCTGGCTTGTCTGGCAGCGTCAGCATCTTTAGGAGTTTGCTCATTCATCCACATGTGGGGTTGTCCGTCCCCCCCCGCCGCCCCTTTCCCAGCCAAGAAAGCAAAGATTTGGGCAACAGGCTAAACTGAATTTTTTCCCCATTGCCATTTCTCCTCAGGATTTCCCCACACACTCAGGGTTTGGGGGCTGGCAGAAGCAGATTGGCTCCTTCCTTTACCAGGACAGCTCCTCCTGGTAGGCCACAGGCAAAGTGAGTTGGGGCCCAGTGGTGCTGGCAGTGCTCAGACTTGGCCGTGGTGATGATGACAGGCATACACAGAGAACAGTTAAGCGTGCGCTTGTTGCAGCAGGCCATGTCCAAACCAAGCTGCCTCTCTGGTACTGGCTGTTCTTGGCCTAGCTTCCTCTGGGGCAGTTGTAATGTCCCAGTCTGCTTGGGGGTGGGCTTGTATCAGAAGTATTAGGGTTGCCGGCTCTGGTTTGGGAAATACCTGGAGATTTTTGGACATACAGCTTGAGGAAGGCGGGGTTTGGGGGAGGGGACTTCAGTTGGGGTATAAGGCCATAGAGTCCACCTTGCGAAGTGGCCGTTTTCTCCGGGTGAACTGATCCCTGTTGCCTGGAGACCAATTGTAATCCCAGGAGATCTCCAGCTACCACCTGGAGGCTGGTAACCCTGCTTATGACACAGGCAGCTAGAAGGGCTGGCCTCAGAGAACAGTTGGGGGGAACAGACTTGAACCCAAGACCACCAGAGTAGGGTAAAATCAGCAAGCAACTTGCATTCTTCCAGGAGTTGCTGAGAGTGCTTTTCTCCCCCTCCCCACACATGCGTCTGGACCCTTCCAAGTAGCATCCAGTTTCTTCATCAAACGGCGATGTGAAGCACAGTCTTGAGACCTCAGAGTTATAATCACAGTTGTACTCCAAGCACTCTGTAGATGCTCAGGGGAACACTCTTCCTTGGGGTTACTTCTTTTATTCTACCGGTAGGGCTTGACACTCGAAACAGACACTGGCATTGTTGTTAGCTAAAATTAAACCTTGACTCCATGCCTCGGATAGAAGAGATCTGTTTCGGCCAAGCTTGAGTGCTTGGAGGTTTTTGAAACTGTTCCACCAAATCAGTGTTAATGGGATCTAGAAATACCTTCTTCTACCTCAGTGGGATGAGCAAAGGCAGCTCAGGCTCTCAACCTGGAGGCAGGCTGATAACTTTAATTATATACTTTGCCCCACTAGCACATTAAAGGCTGCTGATGGCATCATGTATGTGGGATGTTGGTTGCACAGTGGCAAGAGGCTCCATTGCAGGAAGGACAATTCCAATAAAATTACCCTCAGCACCCCCCCCCCCATGCTTTGTTAGCCTGTATAATTTGTGACCCTATGGAAAAACAGAGGCCACTTCCCTCAGTAACCAGCCAGGTGAGTAGCTAGCTATTTGTATACCTCCCCTATTGAGTAGAGGCTCCCCATGTATATTCCCCTGATAGATTTCTCTTGCTGGTCCCTTCAGTTCGCCAAGT
The DNA here is from genome assembly GCF_001447785.1 of Gekko japonicus. Classification (NCBI taxonomy): domain Eukaryota; kingdom Metazoa; phylum Chordata; class Lepidosauria; order Squamata; family Gekkonidae; genus Gekko; species Gekko japonicus. Next base: position 55,139 of record NW_015174283.1, on the reverse strand, counting down.
GCCGGCAGCCTCAGTTACGGCTCGTATTTTTACTACAATGGATCCCTATGCTTTGGAAAGCCATCCTGAGGAGGTTCCGTTTACTCCTATTCTACTATCATTTTGGCAAGCCTGTAAATCTGTTCTCTTTGGGAGGGTGTTTGAACGATGCTGAATGGTGTTGGTTTGACTGGCAGGAAGATGTGGGTTTTTATGATGGCTGCCTCTCTGGTCTTCATCTGGATTTTTATCTTGGTCTAAAAACTCCCACTGAAGTTTCTAAGTCTGTTCAGACTAACGTGGAGATTTGGGGGAGGGTGGTTTTAAATTTTTCAAATAAATAAATAGATTCGATCAAAGGCTAGGGACTCACATCTTTCCCCTTTCAGGACATCTGCTTGGATTGCTTTAAGTGTACCATGATCATTTTGGAGACTGAGTGTGTGTGTAAAGTAAGTTCTGGCCAACTTATAGTAACCCCCATGGGGTTGTCAAGGCAAGAGAGGAACAGGAGTGGTTTGCCATTGCCTGCTTCTGCACAGCAACCCTGGACTCCTCAGTGGTCTCCCATCCAAGTACTAATCAGAGCTGACCCTGCTTAGCTTCTGAGATCTAATGAGATTGGGCTAGCCTGTACCCAGAAGTAGAACTTGAACCTTATTTTGAATATGTGAAGCTGCCTTCTGTGAGTCAGACTGTTGGCATATTTCCTTGGATTCAGTTTAGCAACCAGAGATCCTTTTCACTGGAGACTGAACCTGGCACCTTTTGCATGCACAGATGGCAGGAGCTTGACTACTACGGAAATAGTCCCAACTAATTCTTGTAGCTGTTCTGAGCATGTCAGTGGAAAGGCAGAATAGTAGCCTACCAATCTACCACATTTCCCAAGTATAAGCTTCAGCTGAACTCCCCCCTACCCCACAGCAACATACCAACATTTTGTGAATGGGTAAGTTAGCTTCATTGCATAGTGGCTTTACACTAACAAAATGTAGCACATGTACCATAAATTGCACATGCAGTTATAATAGGGGCTCCAGACGACATTACTGATTGGCTGTTCTTTTTTTCCTAGTTAACAGTCCTGTTTTTTCCCTAGGAGCTGATTTGTTGTAATTATTATTATTAATATTATTTGCTTTCATGAGGAATAGAAAAACACAGATCAGAGGATGATTTAAAAACAGCGAGAATTAAGGAAAGCAACTAGACAAAATAATTGTGTCATAATAGGTGATTTTAACTAACCACACATTGATTGGGTCAATATATGTTCAAGTCAGGAGGAGATTGGGTTTCTAAATACTCTCAGGTCATGGTCACATGGTCATTTTGATTGGGTTTTACAACTGTTCCCTATCGCATTTAAAATGGCTGATCCGGCAGCCGATTCTGTCTGCAGTATCGAAGCGGACTCACCCCCGGTTTTCTAGCGCATTTTCTGACATCAGGAAAATCGAGTACTTTCCTACTACTTTCGCTGTGAATCTGCAATTTCTCCTATCTGTACAGCCATCTCTCGCTATGAATGTGATTAGGTCATCTGTACGTCCTTCTTGTGGTAGTTTCCCCCCCTCAGCTTTCACCGTTGTGCACATGACCAATCCTGCGCTGAATATATTAAATGCATGAATGCTCAAGTGCACGTAAAACAGTGCTTGGTTACATGTCGGTAGTTCATTTTGTTCGGTGGAGCACATTTTAACAAAAAATTCTTTGCGCATGCACAGTTTTTAAAAAATTGTGTCGCGCCACCACTTGGACGGTGACTGGAGCCTCGTTCAGGCTACTATTTCTCTTCTACTCTCAGGTAATAGTCCTGGTGTCATGACATTAAGGGGCTCAAACTAGGAAAAAACATATACCTCCACTGACATTTGTAAACAGAACTGAAAGTGGATTCATGAGCATAATGGAACAAAACCTCCTGTTCAGCTGCGAAGATCAGGGAGTTAAATGCTTTCAGAAGCACAATATTCACTGATACGCTGCATCCTTTGTTGTAACCTCACATGCCAGAACAGCAACAACTTGATTGTGGAAAATTGCCCCCCCTGTAGAAACACCCACATTTTATTCCGTAAGGCATTTAGCCAGTCTTCTGGAAGCTGTGCGTTCCCCCTCTGTTCCAGTGGAACTCACGACCAATCGCATCAATATTGCAATGCTGCCTAACAGTAGAAACGAAAACTAGATTTATTATTATTTTAAATAAAAAGCAGGAGCACAGGGACCGCTCTGCCTGTGCTGAGGTAATGGGAGGCAATGGGTTGGAGGCACCATTAAAGGTGTCAGAGCAGGGGATCGTCAGAACTGATTCCCTGGTCCCAGTCTAGCAGGATGTTTTCGTGTTGCATCCCATGGAAGTGGGTACGAACTGTGCAAGAGCACAGCCATGTGTGTATGTAGGTGTGTGCTAAGTGCTGTCAAGTAGCTTCCGACCTACGCTAACCTTGTGAGTGAATGCCCTCTAAAATGCCCTCTCATTAACAGTCTTATCACTTAGGTCTTGCAAACTGAGGGCTGGGGCTTCCTTGCTTGAATCGATCCACCTCATGTTGGGTCTTCCTCTTTTCCTGATGCCTTCAACCAGTGGTCGTTTCGTAGAAAAAGAACTAGGGGAACTAATTAGCATAACTCATTAGCATATGCCACACACCCTGACATCACCGGAAGTGTGTCATAAGGCCACACCCCCTGACATCACCGGAAGTGTGTCATAAGGCCACACACCCCACCCCCAACGGTCCCGGCCGCCGCCAGCCTTGCAGCTCCACTGCCGAGCCCCATGAGGGGCCCGGCGGTGGACCTGCAAGGCCGGTGGGAGTGCAAGGAAGCCCCGCAAAGGCCCTCCCTGGCCCCAGGCAGGCAGGGGTGGGGAGAGGCAGGGAGGAAGCAACTTACCCTCCCTCTTCTCCTGCCTCCTCCTGGCTGAATGAGGGCCAGAAGCGGGGCGGCCGGAAGCAAGGGGCGGGGCTTCGTCATGTGCCCCGCCCCCCGTACCTCACCCGGGGGAACTGCGATCCCCCGCGATCCCCCCCGAAATGACCTCTGCCTTCAACTTTTCTTAGCATTATTATTTTTTTCCAGCAAGTCTTGTCTTCTCCTGATGTGATCAAAGTACAGAAGCTTTAGTCATTTCAGTTTCTAGGGAGAATTTAACCTTGAGCTGGAGCATTTCCCTGAGGAGTGTGCCCTTTACAAATTAAGTGTTGGGGAGTTCTGTTTGGATTGTCTGCCAAGCTACACTAAGGTCTTCCCCACCTCAACAAACCTTCTCCCTATCTGTTAAACGCAAATGAATGGTGCTATTATCGGTCAGCCACGAGAGACCAAATGTGATCAATGCATCACCATCTACATGCAGGTTCATGCTTGTCCCTGCATAGAATGTTACTGTGTGAAAACGAGCCCATGAGACAGGACATGGACACACTCTCCAAATTGCAACAGAGATCTGAGGTTCTAAGCCATTCCTTTGGCACCGTAGGGCCCCACCAAGCTATAAACCAGATAGGAAGGTGCTGCCCTCTGCTGACAGGATTGCAACATTTCGGTGCAACTCAGGCTGTTTTTAACGATGGGAATCTGCACGGGAAGAGCTCTGAAAGCCCCATATGGAGAGGGGCTGCAGCACTGGGGGAAAGGAAACATCACTCTTCTCCCTTTGATTTTTTCCCTGGATTGCAAATGACCCCTCTAGGCTACCGTACATCCTAGTGGGGGTGGGGAGGAAGATGCCAAATTTCCCCCCTCCTCTGCTTGGGTTTAAAGCAGTGGTGGTGGGAGGGATATACAATTGAGCAAAATGAAGCGGGGAGAAGAGTTAAAAAACTCTTCCCAGCATGGCAGCCCCTTCTCCATATCAGGCTCCCTGAGGGTGTTTTTGGAATCCACAGTACACATTTGGAATTCCAGTCAGGGAACTCCTAAAGACTTTGAAGCATTATAAATACAAGATGAGGATCTACCCATATCCCTGCAAATCTGTTTGCCCACCTTCTCCTGAAGTGTTTTACATGCCAATAGGAGCGGGAGAGAAACCACCAAAAAGCTGAGGAAAAGAGTCACCTTTGGAAAACCTGAAGCAGTCCCTCTTCTCCCTGCAAACTTGATAGGAAACAGTACTAAGTGTTACCTTTCTTCAGAGAGCCCTCGGTGACTGGGAGTAAAGAGACAAAAAGAGGTATACAGAGGCATGAAACAGTTGCTCAGTTCTTGCCATATACAATTAGGAAGGAAGGAAGGAAGGAAGGAAGGAAGGAAGGAAGGAAGGAAGGAAGGAAGGAAGGAGAGATTGGATTTATACCCCACCCTTCACTCAGAGCAGCTTACAAACTCCTTTCCCTTCCCCTCCCCACAAGAGACACCCTGTGAGGTAGGTGGGGCTGAGAGAGCTCTTTCGAGAACTGCTCTTTTAAGAACAGCTCTGACAGAACTATGGCTTGCCCAAGGCCATCTAGCAGCTGCAAGTGGAGGAGTGGGGGATCAAACCTGGTTCTTCCAAATTAGAGTCCACGCACTTAAGCACTACACCAAACTGGCTCAAAAGAAAGAAAGAAAGAAAGATGGATGAAAGGAAATAAAAAATTACAAAAAGCAAAAAAGCATTCCACTTCTCCAGGCAGATTTGAAATTAATCAAAGCCAAATCCTCTGCATTAAAGGCCAGCACAAGTCCACACTCGGAAATGACATTTCTTCCAAGCCTCTGTACCTAGGCTCCAGCCTTGAAACTTGACCCAAGAACAGCAGGAAAAAAATAGCAAACCCATTCACATTTGTAAATGCTATTAAAAGCTAGAACGGTGGGAAGGTTTGGGAGCTGGCTGGGACTCACTGGCCTGGCTGCAGCAGAGCCTACAATGGCTTCAGCGCATAGAAAACCCCCCAACGTTGGTCCCCATCTGCACAGCGCTCAAGCTTCTCTCTCCATCCAGAAGCCATGGCCTCAAATTCATCCTTGGAGAACTCCTGCAGTGTGTGAGGGATGGGGGTGCGAAAAGAAAAAACAGGCATTTTTCACACTACCTACCAGAAAGCAAGAAAAGTTTGTAGTGGCCCTGCAATGTAGAGGAAACGCAGGGAAATACTCCCACTCCAATCCTACCCAAGTTGGGAGAGAAAGTCCATCAGTGGCTATCAGCCACACGGTATAGATAGGAACTCTCAGGCTGGGGCAAGTGATGCTCTGTATTCTTGGTGCTGGGGGGGGGGAACAGTGGGAGGGCTTCTAGTGTCCTCGCCCCACTGCTGGACCTCCTGATGGCAACTGGTATTTTTGGCCACTGTGTGACAGAGTGTTGGACTGGATGGGCCACTGGCCTGATCCAACATTGGCTTCTGTTATGTTCTTATGTAAAGACACCTCAAAGCAAAAGGACAACTCTGGTAATTTGGGGCAGCCAAGAGTTGCTTCACATCTGTGTCTCTTTGGGCCCGTATTTAGGAGGAGAGGCAGTTGAAGGAGTGCTTGGTTGCCTAGCAACCACCACCAACCTTCTTCCTTGCCTGGCCCCAGCAAAACCTTGAAGCAACCCATGGCTCTCAGACCATAGCCAGCATGGTTTAATTGCTCGATGTTTGGGTGAAGTAGCTCACAGCAGTCTTCAGATTTGGAGGGTGGGGGCTGTGCCACAGAGGGGTGGCTCTAGTTTCATGCCTAGCCCCCCCTTCCCCCCCCCCAGCTGACCTGAATGAAACTCTCTCGACTTCTCTCCAGTTCTTGTAGCTCTCGGGTTAGTGCTGACAGCATCCGCTCTGTGTGGTCCAAGGCCTGGACACTTCTGAATCCAACTTTCTGTAGTACCTGTGGTAATTGGGCAGGGAGGAAGGTATTAGCAGGAGGTGAGAAAGAGGAACCTCACACACCCACTTTGCAAAAGCTGCCTCTCTCATGGCTCTCCCACCTGCTTTTAATGCATTCTCCTTACCCCTTAACTAAGTTTATCTTGGTCATTTTTTAATAGGGAATTGTAATTACAAGGTGAGAAATCTGGGTCCTCTTTCCGTAGATATTTATTGCTATACATGAGCTCCTGTAGTGCCTTTTCTGTAATAGTTTAGGAAATGGCAGTTCCATTTAAGGTGGAAACACTGGGCCTTTCTACATTCCCATTTTCCTTGCTTGTGTGTTCCTGTTGCTTTGGGTTCTGCATGTGTTTTGCTCCCTCTAGTGGTCAATTCAATATTACATTGCTTTGGGCTTTTCCATATTCTCCTTCTTGTCACTTGAATGTTCTTATTTCTTCTGGGAGTGGAGGGTATTCATGTTCTTGTTTCTTCAGAAAGTGGGAGGTGTTCCTGTTCTGGACGTATTTGACACCATCTAGTGGTCAATTCAATATTATATTGGTTTATGTACGGCATATCTCCCTGCAGATTTAAACTGTAGGTTTTTATGCTGGACATACACAGATGTAATATTGAATCGACCACTAGAGGAAGCAAAACGCATGTAGAACAGAAAAAGCCCTCCGAAGAAACAGGAACACACAAGCAAGGAAAATGAGAGTGTGGAAAAGCCCTGTTATCTTTTATTACCAGATTGCTATATTATACAAGCTTTCAAATTGCACAGAACTCTTTTTCAGGCTGGATGAAGTTTTCTGTAAAACCCAAAAGCTTGCCTGATCCAGCGACAAACTACAGACTGATAGGCTGCTCTGCTGTCCTTACAAACTGTTTGATTGCTGCAGCTTCATTTATGTGTTGCCCCTCCAGTGTCCTTTTCTTGACCTGAAACAGCTCCGAGGAGCTGCTGATGGCCCCATTAGGGAAACTTATGTGTAGTCCAGCAGTGCATATAGTTTCCCCAATGTGGTAAATAGCAACCCCCTGGGTCATTACAGGTGGAGGGGCAGGAGGCTTAATCACCTTTACCATTGTCCCAATCCAAATGAGCCTTTGCTTGGGAATTAAGTTCCCAGCATAGAAGTCGCAATGCATGTTTTACTGTGTGGAACCAGGGAGGTTGTTCCCTCTAAGCTATGCAGTCTTGTGAGCAAAAATTCTACTTTGTGAGCTACTGGCATTAAAGTTGTGAGCGAGCGATGTGGCTACTGCATAAATTAGTTTGCTCTGGAGCCATCCTTCCTGAGCTAAGACAAAAAAGTGAGCCGGAGGCTTAAAAAACTGTGAGCTAGCTCACACTAACTCAGCTTAGAGGGAACAATGGTTGGGACATTTGCATTTGGACCTTGATCTCCCATATTCTGGTCCAGCACTGTAGCCATTACACCACACTGGCTACCAGGTCATGCCTTAGTTCATAGATCCTGGTAATACCTTCCTTCATTGTAAATTTAACCTGCATCAGTAGACTGTGGGGGTTCTAGTAGTAATAATAAAGGCCATGTAAGAGAATCTCTTTCAAACACACAGAGGACCCCCGGGAGTCTGCAAGGGTGTTCCAGGGGCTCCACGGGGTATTTGAGAAGCCGGGGGGGGAGAGATCCGTCTCACATGCATCCAGCTAACAAGAAAACTGGGGACAGGGGCCTTTACTTCAGGGAAGGAATTAACTTCTCCTTCTTTTGAAGAGTAAGAATTCGTAAACTGGCCCCCACCCCCCAGTTGCTGAGATTCCTGAATGGAGCATTAGCCTGAAAATGTGCACTACTGAAATGTTTATTGTATTAACCTCTTGATTTTACTGCACGGTCTTCTATGTATGTGACCTGACCTGGACAGTCCAGGCTAGCCTGATCTCCTCAGATCTCGGAAGCTAAGGAGGGTCGGCCCTGGTCAGTGTCTGGATGGGAGACCACCGAAGAAGTCCAGAGTCATGAGGCAGAGGCAGGCAATGGTAAACCATCTCTGAGTGTCTCTTGCCTTGAAAACCCTACGGCGTCGCTGTAAGTTCGCTATGACTTGATGGCCTTTCCCACCCCTTCTATGTTTGCAATCCACTTTCTGCATTGCTCACGGTATATTGTGCTAAGTTTTTTGTTTGCACCATTTTCTAATTCTGTAATCTTAGACCTACTGCAATGCTTATTGGGCGTCTTATGCTTTTGCTTCTCTTATGCACATTTTGTAATCCACTTTGAGTCTCAACAAGAAAGGCAGGCTATGCATTGAGTAAAATACATATCGCTTGGCTGAACGGGTAGCTTGGTCGTTTGATCCAAGTGGGGAAAAGGTCTAATTTGGCCTGCTGCAGTGCTAACTCCACAGGGATGCATTTCCCATCCCGTACCTGGCTGTATTCCTGAGGCATGAACAGGCTGTATCCCCTCTGCTTGACATACTTGGTGAAGACTTCTGACCACGGACGTGGCCCACAGCAATAATCAGAGATGAGGAGCTGCCCACCTGGTTTCAACCACAACTGGGGAGACACACAGACAGATGTGTAAGACTGAGGCAGGGCAACACTGCACAATGCTTTAGAAGAGGGTTACAAGGCAGGCTGAGGGTAGGTTTGCCAACTGCCTGAGGAAAAATGCCTGATCTTTTTAAATTCAGGTGGGTGTAGCTGTGTTGGTCTGAAGCAGCAGAACAAAGTTTGAGTCCGGTGGCACCTTTAAGATGAACAAAGTTTAATTCAAGGTGTAAGCTTTTGTGTGCACGCACACTGTGTGTGCACATGAAAGCTTATACCCAGAATAAAACTTTCTTGGTCTTAAAGGTGCCATTGGACTCAGACTTTGTTCTTATGTTTTTAATACAGCCTTAATGGGATGTTATTTCTCAGGTGATGTTATTGGCCTCCACTCCATGAAAAGCTTCATGAAAATCTGCCCATTAGGTCTGTATTAAAGGGACAGGACCACTATATACGTTTTGATTTGTTAGTCACCTTTGTGGCCCCCATGAGGCAGAAAGGTGGGATATAAATGTTGTAAAATGAAATAAATAAATTGGGGTTACCATATTTCGAAAAGCAAAAAAATAGGGCATATTTCCCAACTGACTACTTCAAAAAAGTGATTACTATGACAAATCTCGTTTTCAATACCCCTACTATTTAAGCTACAATAATTGCCACTAACTAGGAATATTCCTAACCTTCCAACCCCAAAAGAGGACATTTTCCTCAGTTTTTTAAAAGGAGCCCAAAAGAGGATGGATACAAAGAAAAAGAGGACATGTCCTCCAAAAGAGAGGACATCTGGTAATCCTAAAATAAATAGATTTTTCTCCAAGCCAGTGCAATCCTAGGTGAAGACAAGTTGGGACACTTACCAAGAACCTCTGAAAGAGGGCGCTTTTGTCTGCCATGTGTAAGATAGTGTCTCGGCTGTAAACAACATCAAAGGAACCCTCTGGAAACACCCTTCGAGTAGCATCACCAACTTCGAATTGCACCTAGAACCACAGCAGGAGTAATAGATTGTAGGGCCTGAGGTGTGAAATCAAAATGGCGTTCCCTCCCACTAATTAATGTAGGTCCCAGTTGCCTAGGAATTTGTCCTGAAGTGAATGGCAACTGTGTCCCCTTTCTGCCTTCTGTGCCTCGAGCTCTCCCCCGGAACACCTGGAAGGCACCCCACCACCCAATTCTCTCCTTCAAATCCACCTTTATCACAGAGTCTTTGGCCTAACTCTTCAGCCTCCAAACCCAACCCAAATCCACCTCTACAAAACTGCATTTGCTGATCTGCATCCCTTATCACTCAGTTCCTCGACTCTCTTTTTCTTTTCTCCACCACTGCCAGAATGTAAATTGTAAGCTCCTTGGGGGCAGAGACCCATAGATTACTCTGTAAAATGCTGTGTCATTTATAAAACCATCAACAGGTTCATGCTTGCCTCAGTTTCCTCCACACATTTCTGTTGGCAGGCAGTCTGCTAAGGGCCCCATGTAGCCACTTTCCATCCAGCAGCCTTGAAGCGCTGGTCTTCCTACAGCGACCCCTCCCACCCCACCCCTCCTGCTTTCCCCTTCCCCCCATGCCCTCTGTTGTGTACCATGATAAGACTACACGCACGTGGTCGGACTCGCATGTGGCCGCAGGAACGTGCCGAGCTTCGCACCACAAGGACAATAGCAGCTACGGATCCTAGAACTCACCTATCGGTCAGCTCGGATCCTAATAGGGAACCAATAGGGGGAGTTGTGTGTAAATAATCCAGTCATGGGTGTGTGTTGGGTGTGGTTTTGAACGGGAATATAAGTGGGCCACGGGCCACGCTAGTTATCTCTAGTTCTCCGATGTCCTAATAAAGTATGAGCTGAAATCACTACTCCATGCATCAGTCTCAGTACTTTATACCCTCCCTCATCAGTACCAGGGATCTGGTCTCCTGTTGGGCTCTCTCCAACGCCAGCTCCACCATGTTGTGTGAAAGATCCAGACCCAAGACCTCTACGCCAAACTCCTGAGGAGAAAAAAAAGCACAAGAGTAGCTGTGTTACCTCACAGTGATGTTCCATCGAAGCCAGCATCCTGTTTGAGACGGTAGCCAGGCCAACCAGATGCCCCCCAGGAGGCCCAGAAGAAGGGGCATGGGGGCCACAGCCTCCCCGCTGCGGTTGCCTCCCAGCATCAGTACTCAGCAGGTGACTCCCTCTGGCGTTTGAGGTTCCATTCAGTCATCGTGGCTAATAGCTGTGGATGGACCCATCCGCTATGATTTAATCTAATCCCGTTTTAGAAGCCAGATAAACCAGCATCTGCATTTGCATTTTAAAATCATTTTTGTGCTGCTGTGATGCCGTCTTTCTCTATGCTTGTTTGAATGTCGCTTGGAGAAGATTCTTTTAAAGCAGTGCAGAGGTGCAATGACAGTGGAGCCACCCTAAAGGACGATAAACATATGTGGACCTGCGAAAGTATGCTAGCACTGTTGAGGTGTGAAAACGACACCAAATGTAGACAGCTTTTTTGAAGATTGAGTCAGAAGGCTGGGACACTGGTGGGAAAGACAAATGCAGATTCCTCCTTTGTCTTAACCTGGGAGCTGTTCTCTGACCCTTCCTCTCGTCCTGTGCCCTCTGTCTCCCCTGCTTGACAGTACTATGTGCAAAAAGGATCTCGGGGATCTTAGTGTTCCCTAAGTGATTGGTGTAGTGGTTGAGTGCGCGGACTCTAATCTGGGAGAACCGGGTTTGATTCCCCACTCCTCCACTTGCACCTGGCTGGATGACCTTGGGCAAGCCATAGTTCTGATAAGAGCTGTTCTTGAAAAAGAGCAGTTTCTGTCAGAGCTCTCTCAGCCCCACCTACCTCACAGCATGTCTGTTGTGGGGAGGGGAAGGGAAAGGAGTTTGTAAGCCGCTCTGAGACTCCCTTGGTTAGTGAAAGGCGGGGTATAAATCCAATCTCTCTCTCTCTCAGCTGAGTTCGTGTGAGCTAGCTCACAGATTAAGCCTCCAGCTCACACATTTTTGTCTTAGCTCAGGAAGAAGAAGAAGAAGAAGAGAAGAGAAGAAGAAGAAGAAGAAGAGAAGAGAAGAAGAAGAAGAACAGATTGGATTTATAACCCGCCCTTCACTTGGAGTCTCAGAGTGGCTTACAAACTCCTTTCCCTTCCCTTCCCCACAACAGACACCCTGTGAGGTGGGTGGGGCTGAGAGAACTCTGACACAAACTGCTCTTTTTCAAGGACAGCTGTGCCAGAGCTTGTGACTGACCCAAGGTCACATCAGCAGATGCAAGTGGAGGAGTGGGGAATCAAACTGGGTTCTCCCAGATTAGAGTCCGCGCACTTAACCACTACACCAAACTGGCTCCAGAGCAAACTAATTTATGCAGTAGCCAAATTGCTCGCTCACAACTTTAATGCCAGTCGCTCACAAAGTACAATTGTTGCTCACAAGACCTCACAGCTTAGAGGGAGTATTGAACATGAGTCAGCAGTGTGATGCCATAGCTAAAAGGGCCCTGGGTACATGACAGGCAGACTTCAGCATGGAGAGCTTTCAGCAGCAGGGAGTTTTAGTGGATTTCTGCCAGTACGGCAACTGTTAGAGGCCACGTAGAGTTGCCAGCTCTGGGCTGGGGAATTCTTGGAGATTTGGAGGGTGGAGCCTGAGGAGTGTGGGGATTGGGGACAGGAGGGACCTCAGCTGGGTATGCTGCCAAGGAGTCCACCCTCCAGAGCAGCCATTTTTCTCCAGTGGAATTGACTTTTGCCATCTGGAGATCTGTTGTGATTCTAGGAGGCCTCCAGGCCCCACCTGGAGGTTGGCAAGCCTAGGCTCAGGCGCAGTGCCCAAAAAAGAGAGGGATCAGGGATATATTTGAAAGGGTGAGGGTAAGCTGCTACTAGCCCAGTACCTTTGCCATGTAGAAATCACTTCCACCGAGCCCACAGCCAACGTCCAACACTTTCTGACCAGGTTTCAATGCCAGCATGGACAACAGCTCCTTAGGGAGAGATTGGAGAGGATTAAGTAGACCTAAAGTTGCCAGATACAATTTAGGAAATTCTTGGAGATTTGGTGGCAGAACCTGGAGGAGGAGGAGAAGAAGAAGAGGAGTTGGTTTTTATACCCTACTTACAATCGCCTTCCCTTCTTCTCCCCACAACAGGTACCTTGTGAGGTCGGTGGGGCTGAGAGAGTTCTGAGAGAATTGTGACTGGCCCAAGGTCACCCAGCAGGCTTCCAACACACGGCAGAGTAATTGAGGGGAGGAAGGAGCTCAGTGGGGATGTGACATGGGGTGGAACCCACCCGCTGAAGCTGCCATTTCCTCCAAGGGAACTGAGGCTTGAGGTCTGGAGATAAGCTGGAATCCTGCAGGCCCCTCCTTGAGGTTAGGAACCTTAGTCAGGCCTCAGATGCAGCCAGAGGGGGGAGCCGCCTGCCTCATCCATTCCCAATACCTTCTCCAAAGCAACACTAGCCAAACCAGGCGATTGTTTGGAGAGCCCAAATTCTAGAGATTTTTTTTGGGGGGGGGATATGAGGCAGGGAAGGGAGGACGTCTGCTTTCACTTTGGGATTTATTTGCTTTTTCATTGCACGCCTGACATTGAAATCTGGAATGCGTTTCAGATGAGCACAATTGTTAAACTGCTGGCATAAAAAACCGAAAATGTCATTCAGTCTGCACAGCCTGATGGATCTTAAACACATGTTGACTGTGTTCAGTGAATGTGCACGGATTGCAGCCTTAATGGGCCAGCTGCTCAGCATAAAATTAGAAAGGGGGGGGTGGGTGGAGGATGAGATTTTAATTCACCTAGATCCGCAGAAACAAAAGCCCAGCTTTATCTGGGTCTTTTCCATTTTGTGTTTGTGAATCCCAGTTGCAGCCCACCCACACTCACAGTTGTGTGCAGGAACCTATTAATTGCCTTGCTGGTCCGACCAGAAATCCTTCTAGCTTGATTCATAGGGTTGCCAGCTCTGGGTTGGGAAATACTGGAGACTTGGGGGGGTTGGAACCTGGAGAGGGGTTTAGAGAGGGGAGGGACCTCGGTGGAGTACAGTGCCATGGACTCCAACCTCCATAGCAGCCATTTTCTCCAGGGGAACTGATCTCTGTTGTCTGGCAATCAGTTGTAATGGTGGGAGATCTCCAGCCATCGCCTGGAGACTGGCAACCCTAAGCTCTAAACCCTCTTCTCTTTCATATGAGCAGACAGAAACCTCGGCTGGGAAGCTCCCCAAATGCGGCTTGGTAACGGAGACGCCGGCCAGCCTTTGTTTCCAGCGTTCGCAGGTATCATGCCTCTGAACACGGCAGTTCCTTTTATGCAGTTCTTTTACCTAAGAATTTATTTAATCGTATTTATACCCCGCCCTCTCCAGTTAACAGAGATAAGTTCCCCTGTAAAGGTCCAACCTAGCAGTTCAAAAGCAAGAAATTGCAAGTAGATAAATAGGTACCACTTCGGTGGGAAGGTAACAGTGTTCCGTGCGCCTTGGTGTTTAGTCATGCCGACCACATGACCACGGAAACGTCTTCGGACAGCACTGGCTCTTCGGCTTTGAAACGGAGATGAGCACCGCAACCCTAGAGTCGGACTCGACTGGCTTTCGAGCAAGGGAACCTTTACCTTTACCTTTAAAGAAAGACTGTAACCAGGACTCACGCACGCACCAGCTTTATACTGAGTCAGACCATTGGTTTATCAGTGTCCGTACTGTCTACTCTGATTGGCTCTCCAAGCTCTCAGGTAGCGGTCTGTCACATGCTACACTGTGACCAGGGCTGAGGTAGGTAAACCAGCAGGCCATAGGAGTCTGGAAAGTTATTTTCACTCTGTGGTTTACACCATATAAGGTCTGGTTTGGAAAATACCCGGAGACTTTGGGGGTGGAGCCTGTGGAAGGTGGGGTTTAGGGGGAAAGTAGCCATTTTCTCCAGGGGAACTTATCTCTGTTATCTGGAGACCAACTGTAATTCTGAGAGATCTACCACCTGGAGGTTGGCAACCCTTCCACTGGACAACTCAGGGGCCCTAAGGAGATGCAAAGACCAGGTGTAGCGCTAATCACAACCCTCTTGATACTTCTCTGCTTGGTATGCAGTCACTGTCCTGGGAAGTTTACTCATTGGCGGACTCCTCCCCAAAGGAAGTTGGGGCACTCCTTTCATGCCTGCTTCCTCCCTCAACTCATGCAGGGCTGTCCTTTTCAGATCTCTTTTGAGCATGTGCTGTGGTCCAGTCCCTCTGTCAGCGAGCTGCCAATGTATCTTATTTGATCTTGTATAGTGTCTATCTGTTCCCTCTGTATGCGCATGTCTGCTTTCACTTTACAATGTATGTCTGGTGAAGCGCTTAATTGCCTAGTTGCAGGAACATCCATATCTTTCAAGGCCGCAGGTGGCTGATGGCGAGGAGCAGCGGGAGTGATCTCATGGCCTTATCCATGAGAAGCAACTGTTATGCTTAACTAGAAGCGTTGCTTCCCAGGCTCAATGGCGCGTGTGGGAAACCCCGCAATTGGGCCTCTGCTATTTGAACTTTCTATAATCGTTTGGGTTCCATGCTTTTGCCTCATCCTGTTATGCACCTATTGCTCAAATAAAGAAACCTCTATTCTACTAGTGTGTTCTTCGTTGATGCGATGGGAGTCTGACACCCTCTTTGGGCCCACTGGTCTTGTTAGCTCACCCCGTCAGTCAAAAGTATGTTCTCACATGCTGAGGGCATCCTTCAAGCTAGCCACTCCCAACCCAGGGGGGGCCCATGCACGACCAGACCTGTGCAGTAGTAGGTATCTCTTTCTTCTTTCGCTGTGGTCCAAGAGCCCGGACATCTGCCAGGAGGGATTCTGTCTGTTCCTCTCAGCTCCACCAGGTGTCTAGCCAGGCAGCTGGGTTGACCCATCACAAATAAATAAATAATACCTGATCCTTTTCAGGGCTGAACCTTGGGACCTTTTGTATACAGAGCGGATGCTCTACCACTGATCCCCTCTGCCCCTCCCTCTCCACACGATGGTTACCTTAGTGGTATTGATTCCTCCCGTGCTGACAAAACCAGGTCCAAAAACCCATTCATAGCGCCGGATGCTGCGGAGGGCGTACTGCTCACTGTCTAGGAACTGCTGGAAGGTGTCATATCCGCGTGCAGACATGCTGTTTCTCAGGACTTTTTGGAGAAGCCAGCAAACCTGATTCCTGTTTCGCTTCCTCTGTATGGCAAAAGAGTAGAATCATAGAATCATAGAGTTGGAAGGGACCTCCAGGGGCATCTAGTCTAATCCCCTGCACAATGCAGGAAATTCACAAATACCCCACACACACACGCGCGCGCATTCCCCCAGCAACGCCTGTCCCACAGCCAGAAGATGACAAAAGACCTCCAGGATCCCTGGGCCAAACTGGCCTGGGGAAAAATTGCTTCCTGACCCCAAAGTGGTGATCAGCATTTCCCTGGGTGTGTAAGAAAGGGCCATGAGAACTAAGCACTGAGGCAACCCTTCCTGCCCTTCCTCTCATGATCTGCCTAAATTCACAGAATCTGCATTGTTTTCAGATGGCCATCTAGCCTCTGCTTAAAAACCTCCAAAGAAGGAGAGACCACCACCTCCCGAGGAAGCCTGTTCCACTGAGGAACCACTCTAACTGTCAGGAGTAAAAACAGGGCTGAGTGTAACTGGCACAGAAATGGGCCACCAGAGAATCTCATTTCACTTTATTTTCAAATGCCCAAGTTTCCAGACCTCAGTATCTGTGCAAACATGTGAGGTTCTAGTGAAGGCCTTAGAGGAGAACAATGGTTGATTTCTTACAAAGGAAGTGTTGCTAGCCATACCCTCTGACATCCCCCCCCCCACGAAAGGATGGGGTAGGCTATACTTACTTAGCGGTGAGCAGGGGTCGTTTCGTAGAAAAAGAGCTAGGGGAACTCATTAGCATAACTCATTAGCATATGCCACACACCCCGACATCACCGGAAGTGTGTCATAAGGCCACACCCCGACATAAGGCGGTGGACCTGCAAGGCCGGCGGGAGTGCAAGGAAGCCCCGCGAAGGCCCTCCCTGGCCCCAGGCAGGCAGGGGTGGGGAGAGGCAGGGAGGAAGCAACTTACCCTCCCTCTTCTCCTGCCTCCTCCTGGCTGAATGAGGGCCGGAAGTGGGGTGGCCGGAAGCAGGGGGCGGGGCTTCGTCATGTGCCCCGCCCCCGTACCTCACCCGGGGGAACTGCGTTCCCCTGCGTTCCCCCCCGAAATGACCTCTGGCGGTGAGAGAAAAGCACTCTGTACAGACTCAGAGGTACTCCACAGTATGAATATAGAAGAAACAGTTACCTTTATGTAAGTTTGCACAGATCGCGACAAAACTATCTCAAAGCCGTAGAGTTTGTCTCCAAAGGTCTTCTGGGCAGAAGTGAGGAGGCCATTGTACTCTTTAGGTGATCGGTAGAAGGTTGGATTGAATGCCCTTGGGCTGTCTCCTAAAGGAAGAAGAAGTCAGTCTGAGCCAGAGGACTGGACCTTGAGTTAGGAAACCACCTCTGAAAGGGATTTGCTGCACGTTTGGCAAAGTTGTTGCACAGTGGATTTTTTATTGTGCTTGTTCCTGAGAAGCCTCTGGCACTGAGCTGGGGTGGAGGCTTCCGTTACTCAGGGAATTAAACATTTTGCCTTCTGTGAGGGAAGAAAGATATGTCACTTTGGCTGGCACTGCAACTTCCCAGTAAGGACTGGGAAGAGGTCACAGGAGGTAGGAAGCCAGTTCACACATCATTGAAGCTGCCTTATACTGAACCAGACCATTGGACCTTGGGCAAGCCGTAGTTCTGATAAGAGCTGTTCTTGAAAAAGAGCAGTTTCTGTCAAGAGCTCTCTCAGCCCCGCCTACCTCACAGGGTGTCTGTTGTGGGGAGGGGAAGGGAAAGGAGTCTGTAAGCCGCTCTGAGACACCTTTGGGTAGTGAAGGGCGGGGTATAAATCCAATCTCTTCCTCTTCTTCTTCTTCTTATGTCCTTGTGAACAGGGTGAGCTGGGGGGGGGGGGCTTTGTAATGTGTGAAACATCCATAACCTGTTGCTCAATAATGCTGTGTATGTATAAATATTGTAAACAGAACATAATCTTGTTCAGCATTTACTAATGTGAAGTTCTTGCATTCTTCGTTGGGTAGGGTGGAAAGTACCATGAAGTTATTTTGCCAGTGTGTCCCCCAAAGTAAAGTTTAGAAGTAGATCTCACTTCAAACAAGTCTGAGAACCACTAAAGGAAATTCCTGTTTGGAAAAATGTGGAGCTGATTTTGTATGAAGCCTCTTTTCAAGTTTGTTCAGGAAGTAACAGCGGTGCCTGTTAACAATAGCTACATCTGGAGTGAAGGGGCAATATTTGGACAAATGAATGAAATCATCTTCGTGTTGATGTAGCAAAGGCTGCTCAAGGAATGGTGCCGATTAAATATTGACGTGCCTTGCGGTGGCTTCCAAGACTGAGGGCCAAACGAAACAAAAACACCGGGAGATCCATGATAGATCTGCCCAGCATATTCCAAATGCAGATAGCAGCTGCTGAGGGGTCCAATTCCAAGCAAGGATGTGGCATGGGTAAGGGAAGAAGAGGTTTGATCCTTCCCCATTACATGGTTCTGCCCAGGGCTCTTTTTGTAGAAAAAGCCCAACAGGAACTCATTAGCATAATAGGCCACACCCAACAGCAGGAACTCATTAGCATATTAGGCCACACCCCCGACAGCACAGCTCATTACCACATTAGGCCGCACCCCCATGTTACCAGAAGTGTGGTTATCCAGCCACACCCACCTTTTGCTTGTTATTCTGTTTACCTTGTTGTCAAAACCCAGGGCTTTTTTGTAGCAGGGACTCCTTTGCATGTTAGGCCACACACCTCTAATGTAGCCAATCCTAATGAATTTCTGCTGTTGGGTGTGGCCTGTTATGCTAATGAGTTCCTGCTGGGCGTGGTCAATTTGGGAGCCAGCCGGAACTCCGTTCCTGTGCGTTCCTGCCCAAAAATAGCCTTGGTTCTGCCAATCAAAGCCACCAATCCTTGTGGGCTGTTGTTACTCCAACAAGGAACCTTCTGTTTGTCCTTTTCCCGTCCTTCCAGGGCTACTAATGGCTGGGGCAGTGGTGTTTTGATAAGTAAAACTATGCCAGGGAGGAAGGGCTAAACCCCTCTACCCTAATTCATATTTCTATTTTTAACATGCTGAGCAGATCCGTTCATATCTTCCTGGTGCATGATGCTCACCCAACTTTCTTGCTGCTAGAGGTCAGGGTTACATGTGTTTAAATTCAGATTTGAAAATTATGGAATATAATATGTACAATTATGTTACTTGGCATCGGTTTATGTCCCCCACACACACACACACAAAATTCCCTCTTCCCCACTGCCGGTGCTCCCCTGCCCCCAGCATTTTAGTTCCTATGGCTTTCCTTCCTACTCATCCACATGCCTGACCTCAGGCAGGAAAGCGCAGGAAGCTTCCTACCCTGGGCACATGACTCCCTTTCCATGGCCAGCCAAACTCCTGGTTTCCCACCACAGCACCCTCCTGCTCTATGCAGGGAAGGGGAGGCACAGGATCTAGTTCAGACACACAAGACGAAGGTTATGCATCTTGATCTCTCCATGAAATGCAACTGCAAGTTCATGTACGCTGGCTTTTCACACATGACAAAGTCCTCACATGCCCTGTATGGCCATCGTGGGTCCTTGTCAATCAGGGAGTTCTCCAGGCGTGCACGGGCCCCATTAGGATTGGGACCATGGCACACAGGAAAAGGAGGCTTGAGCATCCTTCTCCCACCATGCTATTTTCATGGCTTGAAAGGGGCCTGGGAGCTGCTCCCAACAGGGCAAACAGCACCTCCCCAGGGCCAACTCCGGCTTGGGAAATTCCTTGAAATTTGGGGGCACTGCCGGGAGAGTAGGGATGCCAGGTCAGGGTTGGGAAATACCTGGAGATTTGGGGGGTGGAGCCTGGAGAGAGCGGGGTTTGGAGAGGGGAGGGACCCCAGCAGGCTATAATGCCATACAGTCTCCCCCCCCCCCCCCAAGCAGCCGCTTTCTCCAGGGGAATTGATCTTGGTCACCTGGAGATCAACTGTAATAGCAGGAGATTTCCAGGTGCTATCTGGAGGTTGGCAACCCCACTGGAGAGGGTGGAGTCTGGGAAAGGGAGGGAGCACACTGGTGATGTGAAGCCATATAGAGTCTGTCCTCTGAAGCTGCCATTCCCTTTGGGGGATCTGATCTCCGTAGTCTGGAGATCAGTATTAATTTCTGGAGAACTCCAGGCCTGACCTTGAAGCTGGCAACCATGTGTCACGTTGGTGAAATGGCTTGTGGGGAAATAAGGTGTAATCACCCTCTCCCTGGTGTGCCATGGTCTCAAATTGGGGCCCCCCACCTACTTGGAAATAAAGTTCCAGGCTTGGAACTCCCAGAGGATGTCAGATTGACAAGACGTGGAATGGCCACATTGGTTACAAGGACTTTTAACTTGTGAATCTTAGTGGATGGCTCAGAACGGTCTGCCGGTATTGCCTCCACAGGCTCTAATTGTTTGGAATCATAAGTTTGCCAGCTCCTGGTGGGAAAATACCGGGAGATTCTGGGGGTGGAGCCTGAGGAGGGCGGGGTTTGGGAAGGAGAGGGGCCTCAGCAGGGTACAGTGACAGGGAGTGCACCCTCCAAAGCAGGCATTTTCTCCAGGGGAACTGATCTCTGTTGCCTGGAGATCGATTGTAATAGCAGGAGATTTCCAGGTCCCATCTGGAGGTTGGCAATGCTATTTGGAGATGATCTCTGGAGTGCTCTGTTCTTGTGGGGGGGGGGGAGAGGAGTAGCAAACATGCCAGAAAATAGAGATGGAATTCAACAAGACCTGAATGCAGTGGAAAAGTGAGTGGATATGAACAAGATGCAATTCAAAAAGGATAAGTGCAGAGTTCTACAACCGGGTAACAAAAATGAGAAGCATGGATATTGGATGGTGGATACATTTCTGGGTAGCAGTGTGTATGAACAAGATCCTATTACATATTTATAAGCTAAATATGAGCAGTCAGTGTGATGCAGCAGCAAAAAAGGCTAATGCATTTTTTGGGGTTTATCAACAGAGGCATAACATCCAAATCACGTGTCACAGTCTCACTGTACACCGCATTAATCAGGCTGCACCTGGAGTAAGGTATGCAGCTCTGGAGGGCTCCCTTTAAAAAGGATGTGGACAAAATGGGGTGGGTGCAGAAGGAGCAATGAAAATGAAGGACTTGGGAATGTTTGGTCTGGAGAAATGGGGGTTGAGGAGGAACAGTCTTGCTCTCTGTAAGTATTTGAAAGGCTGTCACTTAGGCTGCGATCACACACACTAAATAATCCACTTTCAATCCACTTTCAGTGCACTTTCCAACTGGATTTTTACTGTGGGAACTGGCAAAATCCAATTCACAAGTGCAGTAAAAGTGGATTATTTAGTTTGTGTGACCGCAGCCTTACAGGAGGGCAGGGAGCTGTTCCTGTTGGCAGCAGTAGACGGGACTTTCAGTTATGGGCGGAAAGATACCAGCTGGATATTAGGGGGGAAATTTTCACAGTAAGAGAAGTTCAGCAGTGGAATCGACTGCCTAAGGAGGTGGTGAGCCTCCCCCTCACTGGCAGTCTACAAGCAACGGCTGGACAAACACTTGTCAGGGATGCTCTAGGCTGATCCTGCACTAAGCAGGGGGTTGGACTAGATGGCCTGTATGACCCCTTCCAGCTCTATGATTCTATGAAATAAACAGAAGTGTAAGGAATGAAATGGAAGGAGGGAGAGCCTGCTGTGACTTGTATGAAGCACTTTTGGGGTGATCTCTCTGGGGGAGGAGTATGGGATCTGCTTCCTGGCAGGAATTCCCCCACACACTTTGCCCCCACACTTGTAAACAGAGCAAATATTACAACAACACTTTTAAGTCCTACCTGACTGGTGGAAGCAGGACTCCCGGAAGAAAAGGTGTCCCCCAGGACGAAGCCAGCTCAGCATCTTCTGGGCCAAATTGCTCAGCTCAGCATCCGAGAGATACATGAAAAGCCAGTTGGAGAAGATGAGGTCAAAGCTATTGGGTGAGGGTGGGGAGAAGGGGAAGCCGTCAAGAGAGGCCAAAAAGGTGAACGCAGTTTGGATTTCAAGGGCTGAGGCCATAGGAGTGCTTTTTAAAATATCTACAATGGTGAAATCCAACATTTTGCCGAATCTCCAGTGTTTGCAAATATTTGCTCCACTTCAAAAAAATTCCACAAGTGCTTCTGCATTTCTGGCAGCTGTTTAAAGGCATAGGATCTCTGCCAGGAGGAAAACATACTGGCTTTGAGACCAATGTCAAAGGCTAAGACTGCTGCTACTTAAAAAAAATAAATGTGATTTAACACACAGCCTGACAGGCGGGGGAAAAATTGTTAGGTAGAGGCTTTTCCTGGCATAGATGAAGAGATATGGGGGGAACACTTTATCTGTATTATAAGCAGGGGTCATTTCGTAGAAAAAGAGGTGCAGGAGCTTATTAGCATAATTTATTAGCATAATATTTGCACATGCCACACCCCCTGACATCGCCGGAAGTGTGTCAGAAGGCAATACCCACCACTCAGGCTCCACTGGATTGTTTTGGATTGCTAACTATTGTGGGGGGAGGACATGCAGATCTGTTCTCACAGAGGAGGGAGAGCTTGTACCTGAAGGTGGGCCGGCGGGGCTCTGCAACTTATCTGGCTGCTTCTTGCTCCTCGTGGCCCGACTGAGGGCTCCTGGGAGCAGGGGGCGGGGCTTGTTGCATGTGCCCGCCCCCTGGGCTCCTTACTACCAGAGCTCCGCTTCTGTGCGCTCCCGCAGGAAATGATCCCTGATTATAAGACTGCTGCAGCAGGCCAAAAACTTTGTATAATAAGCAATGCATTGGGGAAGGAGCTGTGGCTCAGTGGTAGAGCATCTTCTTGCCATACAGAAGGTCCCAGGTTCAGTCCCTGGCCTCTCCAGTTAAATGAATCATAGGTAGGAGGAAGGTGATTTGAAAGACCTCTACCTGAAATGCTGGTGAGCCACTGCCAGTGAGAATAATACTGATCTCGATAGACCAGTCTAGCTTGATACAAGGCAATTCAAGGTCTGTTTAGGCAGTTTCGTGTGTTCATCTGGGTGGCATCTCTGGGGATCTGAAGTAGCTAGCAGATTTGCTGCCCTGTAAGAGTGCCTCTCTCTAACCTTGCCTGTACTCTACTTACACATGTATAAATAAAGCAAAACACCACAAATATCCAGGCATGTTAATGCTGGTTTAAGTGGCGGGATTGTATTTCCTTGGAGAGAAACTGGTGTGAGCGAGCCCGGAATGGAGCAAAAAAGAGAAAGGCTTTTTTGAAACTGGGCAACAGTCCTAATAAAAGTATTGATGGAAACATCAAGCTGCACATTAACAGACCTTGGCTTCACCTGTAGTCCCATTTTTACCAAGGCTTCTTGGTTAAAAAATCTAGGCCCTGGGCAGGGTTCTTCTGTACATCTTCCTGCCCTGTGCATTTTTACAGTTGTGGAGTCAGTTTATTTTCTTCTGCATGTGGTTTAAATAATGAAGATTTTCAAGGGAGGGTGCTGTCATTGTTGGTGTGATTATCAGTGGTGTCAGAGCACCCCCTTGTTCTTTTTTAAAAATGTCCCTAAGATATCGATATTTTGCTCTATGTAAGGTTCTCTGAATCCCCAGCTTTCATTTTTTTTAAAGTAAGTCTCTAGACTCGTTTTTTGTGGAGATATGCATTTCTCTTTATATCTCTACAAGAGAATAAGCTAGAGACTTACCACAGTGATATGTTGATATTATAGGGCCATTATAAAAACTGAAGTCACTTGTCTTCAGGACAGGGAGTGGCTTAATAATGATGACAGTGTAGTAATTGAAAAGTGAGCTGGAGGAGGGTAGGACAAAGAAAACTAATAGAAACATTATGCACTAGGAAAAAGCTGACTCAGAACTGGCTGTCAGAAAAACATTAGGGTAAAAGTGGTCTCAAAAGAGCCAGAAAAAAACTCAGGGAGGGAAACAAACTGACATGAAAACTGTGGTGGAACGTGCCGGCTCTGGCCTGCGGGCCCTATTCTGCCCTGCCTTCCTAGGTTTTTCTCAACACCTGGAGAGGCCTTTCTTCCACTCTTGGGTAGTTTGCTACCAGCCACCTGACCTTTGAGAAGAATTGCCTGCTGGGAGGGTCAGGACTCCCTGCCTCTGTGTCTCCCGCTGTCTAGCACTGGGTCACCATAGGGACAGTTTAAGGCCTTGCATGCCCCTGGGTGCTGGCTTTTGCTGTGAATAAATTTGTTGTATTTGCATGCCCCTGGGGGAATAGTCACTTGCCAACTTCCTGTCTTCCCCCTGTCGCTTCTTTTAAAATAGTGTGTCCGAGATGGAGGGGGTCTATGTGGTACAGAGAACCACTACCAGCATCAAAAGTAATAAAGTATTTATTAAAAAGAAAACGTTTATAAGCATACTTTTAGCACAGCACCAGATTGAGCAAGGAATATGAAAGAAATAGGTAAAATGCAAATCCTCTGTCCTCCTCTCTCTCTATACATGCCCTATCAGATGTTAAAATATAGGACAGGCTCCTTAGCTTTAAGAAGTTACAGATCTCCACATAGTTGTCATTACCTTGAAGCTTCCTTCAGCTCTCCAGGTAAGCAATGGCTACCTTCCCAGTGGAGACGTCTGTGTGCGCTATGGACTCAGCATCTAAGGAAAAGAGACTTTCTTCCTGCTGCAAGGAGTTTTTACCATATCCGTTTCTCCACTCACTGACCAGGTCCCACATTTCCTTCCTGGAGTCCCTCTAGCATTTAATTCCTCCAAATCTCTGTTCCCTATTAGGAGGAAGGGGGAGATCTTGACCCACCCATTATCTCTCCTGCTAGATCATATTAGCATTTGTATGAAGGTGAGCTGAGGTGCATCTGGGAAGCAAGTGAACTGACTGGACTCTACCCAGAGGGGAAAAAAACTTTTAAAACACATCATGGAGGTCTTACTCATTTCAAACCTCCCAGAAAAAAGGGGCATTTCTTCACAAAAACTAAAGGCAGACAATGCATGTGGAAATTGGGATAAGCCAAAGCAGTTTGGGGCCAGAAATGATCAAAAAAATGCAGAAAAAGCCCCACGTCAGCGCGTTGCTCTGGCTCCGCCTCTGCTTGATCCAGCCGCTGCCTTTCCTGGGTCACTCTCCGACGCCGCCATTGCTTTCTTGCCGCCGCTTCTCCTTTTCCTTACTGCTGCCGATCGCCTTCCCAGCATAAGCCAGGAGGAGGGTGCCCCCTGCCACCTAGGGCAGGTACCCATTCCTCTGTTGTTATTAGAGCGGCTGGGTTGGCGGGAGCTGAGATGAGGGCCGGGGGCTCAACCCGGCCGCGGTGGGGATTCGAACAGCCATTATGGCTGTTCGCTACAGATGTTATCAGCAGGCGTTGTATTGCCTGCGCCACCGCTCCCGCTTCTATGATTCTAATAGAGATTTAACAGGATGTTGTTGACCAGGTGACGTTATTTATCTCCATGTGGTACAGTGCTTCAAGGCCTATTTTCACATATTAAGCCTTTATTAAAGATACTGAAGCTGAAGCTCAAATACTTTGGCCACCAAATGAGAAGGGAGCACTCACTGGAGAAGACCCTGATGCTGGGAAAGATTGAAGGCCAAAGAAGAAGGGGATGGCAAAGGATGAGATGGTTAGACAGTGTTATCCAGGCAACGAACATGAAATTAAGCAAACTCCGGAGCACGACGGAAGACAGGAGGGCCTGGCGTGATGTGGTCCATGGGGTCGCAAAGAGTTGGACTTGACTGTGCAACTGAACAACAACAAAAGGAGCAGGATGTTTTTCTCCAAGCCAGCTGGCAACCCTCCTTGGGATCAATATAGAGTCAAGCTTCTATTGAAGGCAGAAGAGCAGGGGCAATAAGGTAGCAACCCTAAACCAGAGGAATTGCTAATTTCTGCAAGCCAATCCTATGGTCTATGGCCTGCCTACCAAGTAATATCTTGTGAAACTTTAGGTCCCATGAGCAGGGCTGCTGGAAGCCACTTGTGGAGATGGGAGATGCGCTTTGCACAAGATGAGAGGCCCTGCTGTGTTAACTACTACTCAGTATATGTTGGATTAGGATCAGAAAGTCCCAGGTTTGAATCCCCACTCTGCCACAGAAGCTTGCTGGGTGGCCTTGCCCTCCCTTTTGGGCTGATCACTCTTTCTCTCTCAGCCTAATCTACTTTACATAGAGTTGCCAGGTTCCACTTTTCCATCAGCAGGGGATTGGGGAGGGGGGTAGAGTTGCCAGATCCAGTTTGAGAAACTCCTAGGGATTTGGGGGTGGAGCCTGGGGAGGAGTGGGACCTCAGTGGGTTATAATGCCATAGAGTCCACCCTCCAAAGCATCCATTTTCTCCAGGGGAACTAATCTCTGTAGTCTGGAGATGACCTGTAATTCCAGGGGATCCCCAGGTCCCACCTGGAGGCTGGCATCCCTAACCTTACACAGCTGTTATTGTGACGACGGAAGCAGGGAGAGGAATGTTGTAAGCTGCTTCGGGTCCCCATTAGAAAGCAAAGCAGGGTATAAATGTCTAAAATAAATAAATAAATCTGAAATTGAAGTGAGACTCGGCTTCAACCAGCTCACCTCTGGCTCGGCAGCTCCAAGCTGGTTACATCGGCCTGAAGAAATGCCACATTGGGTCGGTGCCCATTCTCCTTCTGGTTATGTGTGACAAAGCTCTCCATGAAATCCACAGCTGTGACGTGATGTGCCACATCTGCAAGAGGCCCGGTGAACCGGCTGAAAAAAAAGAAAGGTTGAGGCAGGAAGGGTCTCAGGCCTGGAATCTGACAGGAATATCCAGAGGTCATTTCGGGGGGGATGCAATTTCCCAGGGGTGAGGTATGGGGGGCGGGGCACATGATGAAGCCCCGCCCCCCGCTTCCGGCCCTCATTCAGCCAGGAGGAGGCAGGAGAAGAGGGAGGGTAAGTTGCTTCCTCCCTGCCTCTCCCCACCCCTGCCTGCCTGGGGCCAGGGAGGGCCTTTGCGGGGCTTCCTTGCACTCCCGCTGGCCTTGCAGGTCCACCGCCGGGCCCCTCATGGGGCTCGGCAGTGGAGCTGCAAGGCCGGCGGCAGCGGCCGGGACCGTTGGGGGCGGGGTGTGTGGCCTTATGACACACTTCCGGTGATGTCAGGGGGTGTGACCTTATGACACACTTCCGGTGATGTCAGGGGGTGTGGCATATGCTAATGAGTTATGCTAATGAGTTCCCCTAGCTCTTTTTCTACGAAACAACCCCTGGGAATATCTCTAAAACACACACTGTGGGAGGCTGATTTTTCACCCTCCAAAGCACCCATTTTCTCCAGGGGAATGATCTCTATGTAAGGCTGGAGATCAGTTGTGGTCCTGTGAGAACTACAGGCCCCATTTGGAGGCTGGCTATCCGAGCTGGAACTCAAGCCTATGTGGAAATGACCTTTGATGCCCATCCGATTTGTAAGAGGGTTACTCCTCAGTGGTAAAAGAAAGGGAGATAAGTGCTTTCTTTGACCACTACTTAATATGTTTCAGGGATTAGCCTTAACCTTGAACCTTTGTTTCCAACAGCTGAGGGAATCTGCTCTGGGAGAGAGGAACTGAGACCCCCAAAGGGACCATGCTGTCACTTGCCAACCCCAACCCCCCAAAGCCAAGAAACCACAGCAGCACCTTCTATGCATGGAGAATTTGGTGCCTGAAAAAATTGTCTTCCTAAAGCATCCCTCCCCACAGCAAAGAGGTCACCAGAGTCTCCCTGGGAAGCCATTCTGTGCCTTGCTGAACTGCTTGCTCCTATATTGGTGCATATTGCAGAGACATACAAAGGCCCCGGTCACACGGGGGAAATTGACACGGCCAAAGTGCGGCTTTTTAGAGCCGTACCAAAAGAGACATGCGGCGGCGGGATCAGACAGATCCCCTGAGCCGCCGCGCAATTGCTCCCCGGCACGATCAGATGCCGGGGGGTAGCCACGGAAGGGAGAGCGAGACAGCCGGCTGCGCATGTGTGCACATGCGCAGTTTGGCCGGGAGCCTCGAATGCTACTGAAGACGGCCACGCCGGCGATCCCACGGCCGTGCTCGCTGCGGCGTTTCAGGTTGGTCCTACTATTTCCTCGGGGTTTTTTTACTGCGTGTTTTCGGCCTGAAGGGATGGATCGGGGACGGGTGCGCGCCGCTTCCCAGATGTTGCGGTGTGATCGTGCCCGTTTGCTGTGCCCCCGATCTGTCCCTCTTGCGGGCCAAAACCTCCCGTGTGACCAGGGTCAAAGCTGCTTTACTGCTTTGACTGTTTGTGGCTCTGCAATGACTAGGGTTGTCAGCTCCAGGTTGGGAAATACCTGGAGATTTCAGGGGTGGCACCTGAGGGCAGGGTTTGGTGAGCAGAGGGACTTCAATGGGGTGTAATGCCATAGAGTCCACTTTCCAAAGAGGCCATTTTCTCCAGGTGAACTGATCTCTGTTGCCTGGAGATGAGTTGTAATAAGGGGAGCTCTCCAGCCACAACCTGGAGGTTGGCAACCCTAGCAGGGACACAAACAGAGAAATGTCTTGGGTATAACAATACTAAATAAGCCATCTGTGTGCATGGCATTTCGTACAATATAAAAGTATATGTCTCTGCCCCAAGGAGCATACAATATAAAATTTCAATCTCCTCAGAAAGGGTGGGAAGGCAGCTGGAGACAAAATTTATTTGTATGATTTCATTTATTTATAGCCTACCTTTTTCACTGAGACTCAAGGCAGATTACATAGAGAAACAAGGATAACCCAGGGAAGAATTGGTATTCCTCTCAGTTATGTATACTTAGGCAGTTTCAGTAGGTGAGAACAAACTCATGCTTTTGATCAGGGGTCATTTCCTGCAGGAGCGCACAGGAGCGGAGCTCCAGCAGTAAAGAGCCCAAGGGGGTGGGCACATGTAACAAGCCCCACCCCCTGCTCCCAGCAGCCCTCAGTCAGAGCAAGAAGCAGCCAGGTAAGTTGCAGAGCCCCCTCCACCACCACCCCAGTCCAAAACAGTCCAGTGGCACCTTTAAGCTCTCCCTCCTCTGCTAGGACAGATCTGCACGTTCCCCCCCCCCCCAATAGCTAGCAATCCAAAACAGTCCAGTGGAGCCTGAGCAGTGGGTCAGGGGGTGTGGCATATGCAAATGAGTTATGCTAATGAGCTCCTGCACCTCTTTTTCTACGAAATGACCCTTTTGATCAATGACAAAACCTCTCAGAGACTGAGGAGTCAGCCTGTCTTGATGGGGGTTGCATTTTTCCTGAAGGAAGAGGTTTGTAGCCTGACAGTGCTGATGGATCCTGGCCTCTCTTTGGGGGCTCCTGTCTTCTCTGTGGCACACAGTGCCTTTTACTCTCTTTGGCTGGTATGATAACTATGTCTGTTCCTCAAAAAGCATGTCTGGGCCACAGTGATCTGTGATCATCCAGGTTAGATTAATGTGCTTTACGCTGTGCTGCCTTTGAAAAGTGTCTGAAAACTCCAATTACTCCAAAATGCAACTGCTAGCTATTTTGGGAGATGTAGACTATGAGATTATCATAACCACTTTGCAGAAGATGTACATTAGTGGCCTGTTTGTGCCTGAGCACAATTGGAAGTTGCTCGTTCTTACCTTCAAAGCCCTAACTGCCTTGGGGCCAGGGTACTTGAAGAAGTGCTGCCGCCTGTCTCCTATACTGTCCACCCAAGCAGTTAAGATCCTCTCCCCCAACCCTGCACTCCATACCTTTCCCTGAAGATGTAGTCAGGTGGCAACCCGTTGCAGGGCTTTCTCAGTGGTGACAAAACACACACCATTGGAATGTCCTTCCCCTTGAGGCTCATCTGGTGTCTACGTTATGGTCCTTTAGGTGCCAGGCCAAATAAATAAATAAATAAATAAATAAATAAATAAATAAATAAATACTAAAGAAGAGAAGAAGAAGAAGAGATTGGATTTATACCCCGCCCTTCACTTGGAGTCTCAGAGCGGCTTACAAACTCCTTTCCCTTCCCGTCCCCACAACAGACACCCTGTGAGGTAGGTGGGGCTGAGAGAGCTCTTGACAGAAACGGCTCTTTTTCAAGAACAGATCTTATCAGAACTAGGGCTTGCCCAAGGTCATCCAGCCAGGTGCAAGTGGAGGAGTGGGGAATCAAACCCGGTTCTCCCAGATTAGAGTCCCCGCACTCAACCACTACACCAAACTGGCTCTCTAAAGAGAAAACCCCCAAACCCTCAGGCTTTACCTGAGAAGTTCCATAATTTTCAGAGGTTTTGACAATCTGCTTCCAGCCTTGGAAGTGTTTTATGAATATAATTTTTAGGCACCATGATGCTGTTGTGGGATGTTACGTCTTGTTTTATTATTGATCCATTCTTATGCTGTTGTTTTTATAGTTTTATTGCCTGGTTGTTGTTTTTTGCTTTGTTAGGTGCCTGAAGCTGGTCTCTGGACAGGCGGCACAGAAATCTTCTTAAGGTTACCAACTCCAGATGCGAAAATAACTAAAGATTTGAGTAGGGTTGCCAGCCTCCAGGTGGGGCCTGGAGATATCTCGCATTTACAACTGATCTCCAGCTGACAGAGATCAGCTCCACTGGAGAAAATGGCTGCTTTGAAGGGTGGACTCTGTGGTATTGTAACATGCGGAGGTCCCTCCCCTCCCCAAACCCCGCCCTCTCCTGGATCCACCCCAAAGTCTCCAGGTATTTTCCGACCCAGGCCTGGCAACCCTAGATTTGAGTGTGGAGTCTGGGAGAATGGGGATGGGAGGGACCTTGGTAAGGTATAATGCCATGCAGTCCACTTCCAAAGCAGCCATTTTATCCGTGAGAATACATGTTTAACATATACAAATAAACAAATAATTAAATAAGTAATAAGCAATTCATGTAGAGATCAGTTTATAATTTTGGGAGGTCTCCAGCCCCCACCTGAAGGTTGGCAAACCTACATCTTAATACATAATCCACAGGCACTCTTGAAGCATTACTCAACATATAATAACAATTAATTGGCACAGTAATGAGATAATACGGAGAACAAGAAAAACTGTGAGAAAGTGACACTTAATATATGTCTTTAAAGAATCATAGAAAAGTGAACAAAAATAATATACATAATCATAGAAAAATATATACTGACGGTGATCTCCGGGATGTCTTGCCATTTCGAAGGAAGATCTTCTGAACAAAGATGTGGGACAAAAACTGTCTCTCAATAGTTCATCTCCTCTGGTGACGTCTCACAATTATCAAAGAAGATTTTCAATAATCATACCAGCTGTAATGTATAGTAGAACCTGCCATGGGCTAAGATGATTGTATAATCTTCTTTGATAATTGTGAGACGTCACCAGAGGATATGAACTATTGAGAGACAGTTTTTGTCCCACATCTTTGTTCAGAAGAAGATCTTCCTTCGAAACGGCAAGACATTCCAGAGATCACCGTCAATATATATTTTTCTATGATTATGTATATTATTTCTGTTCACTTTTCTATCATTCTTTAAAGACATATATTAAGTGTCACTTTCTCACAGCATTACTCAACATGACAATGCCTCTGAATATGTTCCTTTCCCCTCAGTAAGAAATCACAGCAAAAAAAAAAAAGTTCTAAGACTGCCACAGAAGTTTCCTGGATACCACCTGGGCCTCTCTGGGCAGGAAGCAGGGCCTAATTGTTGATAGTATGAGCCAGATGGCCCCCGTCTCACCCCCTTCAGCCTCTCACCCGATCCCAGCTCCCAGCTCCAACACGTCTAGTCCTTCCACACAGGGCAAAAGGGCGAGGATCTCTGCCACATCCTCTTGCGTGAGTTGTTGAGCGTTTGAGTCCAACATCATATCTTCCAGGGAGGACGCCTTTGAGTGTTCTTGCCAGAACTGGCGCATCAAGATGCGAGGAGAGGCGGATTCTGTACTGTCTGTGCATGGAGAATTAGGCAGAAATCTTAATATCACAGATGGCCAACTTTGCTGCCCTCTCCTAAAAAATCTGATCCAACAAGTTAATTAGGACCAGACAAGCCCCAGACAAGCAAAAGGCCTGTGTGAAACATGTCCTTCAGAATCTGGGGGAAATGTTCAAATTATTCCAGGGTTCGCCAGCACCTCTGTTCTATCATGACATCTTGATTCTCCTGCCCATGCCAAAACATGCCTCCCATCACTGCTTCTCTGTGCAAGCAAATGCTTCATCTTTTGAATTTCTGCCTAGACAGTGGCTGTTAAATGAACATGTGCCCAGCTTAGGCGAGTTACTGGAGAGGAGCCCTTCTGTTTCCATTGATTGTTATGGTTCAGTTGCAGAGCAGTATGAGTTGTGGCTCAGAATACTTTGCTTCTCACATTTAAGGGCTCAGTTGCTCTCAGGGTTTAGATCAGTTCCAGGTCTTAATGCTGGACCAGGTGAAATAACGGCACAGAAACAGACATCTCTGAGCATGCACAGAGTATTTCCCTTTTCCTTTCCCCTGGCAATCAGAATCTGCTCCAACCCAAGTCAGAATTAGAGGGCAGGGTTCACTGGCTATGGCAGGGGTGCGGTATGGCACCCTGCCCACCCCCCAATCACTGAGCTACTAAACAGGTACAAACCCAAAGCAACCACTGAGGAAAAAAATAGGTTCAAAAATAAGTCTTTTCTTTCTTTTTTTACATTAGAAATATCAGAGCTTACAAATGATAAGGGGATGAATAAAATAATTCCATAAGGATCAAAAAATCTATATCCAACCCTATGACATTTTTAAAAAAAAGAATAAAAGATAAAGTTCTCTCCATGCAATTATTTTAATGCCAAAAACATTAAACATTCCTAACAACTTTAAGATATACTTCAAAATTACTATTTGAGTAATTTCTCTTGGTTTTACTCTATTTCATTTACTTATAAAGGGGTACCGTCTTTGAACAAAGGGAACCTCCGGAAGTATTTCCCTGTTTTTCATCTGCTGGCTAACTGATTTTTTTAAATAAAATAGTTGTCTGTAAACAGATGAAACCTGTCCAACATGCCTGTGAGGAAAGTCATCTTTCCACACATCCCCTTCAAAACTTTCCTGAGTAGTGGAAATTCTTCCTTTCTCCCACAACTCTCAGCTGGATCCTTCCCTGGCTTCACCTTTGTCTAATTCCTTCATACAGATTATTAGTAATTTTACTTCTCTCAACTGAGACCATCCTAAGACTTTAGTTTCTTTTGGCTGATGTGGGAAGTATACGAGAGTAACAGTGGGTCCTCCTGTTCTCCCTGTTCTCTCTCCCTTTGGGACACAGAGGAAATCAGCACAAAAATTCCATAGCCTGATTCTGCCCCCGCCCTCAACCCGGCCTTCTCCCAAATAATTGTTAACAGGAGACCCTAGTCCATATAGGCAACCCCCCCCCAAATGTGACCATCCCCAGCGGCTTCCACTCACTCAGCGCCATGAGACCAGCGTGCTCCTGTCTGAATGCTCCCTGACCCCCACAGATTAATCATTAATTAACAATTATCCTGATAAAGGGGCGGGCTGGCAAAAGACAGAATCACACACTCATCCATATGATCTGCCTCCTGTTCAGTTCCTGGGGACATGTATGTCCAGGGGTAGTTTCATAGAAAAAGAGGTGCAGGAGCTCATTAGCATAATTTATTTGCATATGCCACACCCCCTGACATCACCGGAAGTGTGTCAGAAGGCAACACCCACTGCTTAGGCTCCACTGGACTGTTTTGGATTGCTAGCTATTGGGGGGGGGGTGCAGATCTGTCCTTGCAGAGGAGGGAAAGCTTGTACCTGAATACGACTTGGTCTGGTTCTTAAAAGTGCCACTGGACTGTTTTGGACTGGGGGGCCGGGGGGGAGGCTCTGCAACTTACCTGGCTGCTTCTTGCTGTGACTGAGGGCTGCTGGGAGCAGGGGGTGGGGCTTGTTGCATGTGCCCGCCCCCTAGGCTCTTTACTGCCGGAGCTCCGCTTCTGTTCGCTCCTGCAGGAAATGACCCCTGTGTATGTCATGCTCTGGATTCGATAAGCAACATTTCCCAGAGCCACATGCCCAAAATCATCCTAATTCCGTGCACCATGGAGTTACATAAGAACATAAGAACATAAGAGACGCCAATGTTGGATCAGGCCAAAGGCCCATCCAGTCCAACACTCTGTGTCACACAGTGGCCAGAAATACCAGTGCCATCAGGAGGGCCAGCAGTGGGGCCAGGACATTAGAAGCCCTCCCACTGTTGACCCCCCCCAAGCACCAAGAAGACAGAGCATCACTTGCCCCAGAGCCCCTAGCTATACCTTGTGGCTAATAGCCACTGATGGACCTCTGCTCCATATGCTTATCTAATTCCCTTTTGAAGCCGTCCATGCTTGTAGCACCCACCACTTCCTGTGGCAGTGAATTCCATGTGTTAATCACTCTTTGGGTGAAGAAGTACTTCCTTTTATCCGTTCTAACCCGACCGCTCTGCAGTTTCATGGAGTGCCCACGAGTTCTTGTATTGTGAGAAAGGGAGAAAAGTACCTCTTTCTTTACCTGCTCTTTCCCATGCATAATCTTATAAACCTCGATCATGTCACCCCTCAGTCGTCTTTTCTCCAAGCTAAAGAGCCCTAAGCGCTTTAACCTTTCCTCATAGGGAAAGTGTTCCAACCCTTTTATCATTCGAGTTGCCCTTTTCTGCACTTTTTCCAAAGCTATAATATCCTTTTTAAGGTGTGGTGCCCAGAACTGCACACAGTATTCCAAATGAGGTCTCACCATTGATTTATATAGGGGCATTATTATATTGGCTGATCTGTTTTCAATACCCTTCCTAATAATCCCCAGCATAGCATTGGCCTTCTTTATTGCAGTCACACACTGTCTCGACATTTTCAGTGAGTTATCCACTACAACTCCAAGATCTCTCTCTTGCTCAGTCTCTGCCAGTTCAGACCCCATCAATGTGTATTTATATTTAGGATTTTTGGCTCCAATGTGCATCACCTTGCACTTGGCCACATTGAACCCCATTTGCCATGTTGACGCCCACTCGCCCATCCTTGACAGATCCCCTTGGAGTGCCTCACAATCCTCACTGGTTTTCACCACCCTGAACAACTTTGTATCATCCGCAAATTTAGCCACTTCACTGCTTACTCCCATCTCCAAATCATTAATGAACAAGTTAAAAAGCAGTGGACCAAGTACTGATCCCTGCGGTACCCCACTGCTTACCACCCTCCACTGAGAAAATTGCCCATTTATACTCACTCTCTGTTTTCTATGAATTAGCCAGTTTTTGATCCATAAAAGGACTTGTCCTTCTATCCCATGATTTTTGAGCTTACTTAGGAGCCTTTGATGAGGAACTTTATCAAAAGCTTTCTGGAAGTCAAGGTAAATAATATCTATTGGATCCCCCTTGTCCACATGTTTGTTCACCCCCTCAAAGAACACTAACAGGTTAGTGAGACAAGATCTTCCCTTACAGAAACCGTGCTGAGTCTGCCTCAATAGGTTTTGTTCATCTATGTGCCTACTAATTCTTTCCTTAATAATGGTTTCCACCAATTTACCCGGTATCGACGTCAGACTGATTGGCCTGTAATTTCCCGGATCTCCTCTGGAACCCTTTTTAAAGATGGGAGTGACATTTGCTACCTTCCAATCCTCAGGAATGGAGGCAGATTTTAAGGAAAGATTACATATCTTTGTCAGGAGATCTACAAGTTCACATTTGAGTTCTTTCAGAACTCTCGGATGTATGCCATCTGGGCCTGGTGATTTTTCAGTTTTTAAGTTGTCTATCAGTTTTAGGACCTCCTCTCTCGTCACCTCAATCTGACTCAGGTCTTTCAACACCCCTCCTGAAATCAGTGGTTCTGGAGTGGGCAAGCACTTCTCATCTTCCACAGTGAAGACGGAGGCAAAAAATGCATTTAGCTTCACAAGTGCTCTTCTCAAAACTGGCTCAACAAAAGGCCAGTGGAGAATTCTGGCTAGTAGGTAGGGTTGCCAATTCCAGGTTGGGAAACCTGGGGATTGGGGGGGGGGGAGTAGGGCTACCAACCTCCAGGTTGGGCTGGGATATCTCCTGGAATTACAACTGATCTCCAGATAACAGAGACCAGTTCTGTTGTGTATATTCACTCCATCCAAAACCATGTTAAGCTTGAGACCTCAACCGGATTCTAATCTGGAACAACACCATTGGCTGAAGCATAATCTGTAACCAATGAAATGTAAGAGTCTGTGCTGGAGGGAAGATGAAAAGTACTGGGTTCGCCGCATGGATGACTCGGACGACGATGTGTTCTTGCGCACGTTTATTGTACTTAACACAAGACTAACTAAAACGGCCCTGCAAGGCCAACTATATACACACCCACCCAGCATAGCCTTAGTCCATTGGAGGGTTTCAATTTCCCGCCAGAGTGGCTATTGGTTGGGGCTGGGGGGAACTAGGATCCTATGTTCCTATTGTCCAGGGGAGTCAAGCTCCAGTCTTTGCCACGGACCCCTAGTGGCGGTCCGCATACATAACAGAAGACAAATGATTGGGTGTTATCTCTGTAACCTGGTTGGATGTTAAACTATGTGAGAGTTTGAAAGGAGCTATGCTCCACTTTTGTTGTGTGTGTGTCGTCGTGTCGTCTGATGCTGTGTGATCTTTGGAAGTTCTCGTTCTCAATAAAGCTGATTCATTTGTTACTTACTTCGTTGTTGAGTTGCATACTTAACAAGTTCCCCTGGAGAAAATGGCTGCTTTGAAGGATGGGGTGTATGGCATTATACCCCTCCCCGTCCTAGGGATACCAGCCTCCAGGTGGGACCTGGGGATCCCCTGAAATTGCAGCTCGTCTCCAGACTGCGGAAATCAGTTCCCTGGGAGAAAATAGATGCTTTGGAGGGTGGGCTCTAGGGCCTTGTACCCCGTTGAAGCCCCTCCCCTCCCCAGGCTCCACCCCCAGATCTCCAGGAGTGTACCCCAACCTGGACCTGGCAACCCTATGCCCCCCCGCCCCCCTGGCTGGCGGCCAAGGAGGATCTGGCAACCCTATCCCCTCCCTAACCCTCCTGGGGAGGACTGAATCTCCAAATATCCAGGAATTTCTCAACTTAGAGTTGGCAAGTTTAGGGGAGCCTGGCAGGGTTGCCAACCTCCAGGTGGTAGCTGGAGATCTGAGATTACAACTGATCTCCAGGTGACAGAGATCAGTTCACCTGGAGAAAATGGCCGCTTCGGAAGGTGGTCTCTATGTGATTATAGCCCATGGAAGTCTTTTCCCTCCCCAAACCCTGTCCTCAGGCTCCACCCCCCCCCCCAAATCTCTAGGTATTTCCCAAACCAGAGCTGACAACCCTAGAGCCTGGAGAGGGCAAGGGACCTCACCGGAGTATAGTGCCGCTGATTACAGCCTCCACCGCAGCAATTTTCTCCAGGGGAATTGTTCCCTGCCATCTGGAGATCAGTTGTGACTCCAGGAGATCTCCAGGCCCCACCTGGAGGTTGGTAACCCTTTGTAGGATGATGGGGCATGGAGGCAAGAAAGCTATACAAAGACTTACTTGCCTGAAATCTGCCCTGATCAAATAAGACCACACAATTTCGTAATTGTATTTAGTGTAGTGGGTTAAGAGTGGCAGACTTTTATCTGGAGAACTGGGTTTGATTCCCCACTCCTCTTCATGCAGCTGTTGGGTGACCCTGAGCCAGTCACAGTTTTTTCAGAGCTGTTCTCTCAAGAGCAG
This sequence comes from Gekko japonicus, assembly GCF_001447785.1. Taxonomy (NCBI): domain Eukaryota; kingdom Metazoa; phylum Chordata; class Lepidosauria; order Squamata; family Gekkonidae; genus Gekko; species Gekko japonicus. The sequence goes on along the minus strand of NW_015174283.1, from coordinate 17,967 downwards.
TTCTGTCAGAGCTCTCTCAGCCCCACCTAGCTCACAGGGTGTCTGTTGTGGGGAGAGGAAGGGAAAGGAGATTGTAAGCCAGAGGCTCCAAGTGAAGGGCGAGGTATAAATACAATCTCCTCCTCCTCCTCCTCCCTCTTCTTCTTCCTCTTCCTCTTGTTCTTCTTGTTGTTGTTCTTGTTCTTCAGTCATTTCATTGTGGAACTGTTTTGATCGCATGGCAAGGATTACAAAAAAACCCACAGCACCTCAGAGCATGTGCAAAGGGTATCTTTCTGTTCATTATGAAATCACAAAATGAAAGGTTCTGGGACCACAAGAAAAGATTCCTGGATGCCATCTAGGCATTTGGGAAGGAAGTTGGGCATACTGCTTACCAACACCACCAGACCTTGCCCTCCACCCCCACTTTCACATGTTCCAACATTTCACAAGCTGTGCATTGCATGGCATCTTAGGGTTTATGTGCATGGATGCCCACTCAGGGCCTAACTAGATGTTTATTGCAAGGCCCCAGTTCAGACCCACCCAGGCTTGGGGGGCGGGGGCGGGGGCAGTCAGAGAAAAAGGTCTAACAGTGCCATTCTCACAGTTTCACCGATTTAAACCAATCGCTTTGCACAGATTAGCTTTTGAAGGAAAAAATATGGCCCCCGTCATTTGCCCCTCTTGTTTCATAGTCAGTGCTAATCATACTGCCCCCGCCTCCCAGGAAGAAACTGGTAAAATGACAGGGTAGGAGGGTAAGATCCAAACTGCTGCGAAGAGATCCCTCAGAATCTCCTCTAATTTGGCCCCGAAAGACAAAACTCTTTGTTGTTGTTGTTCAGTCGCACAGTCGAGTCCGACTCTTCGCGACCCCATGGACCACATCACGCCAGGCCTCCTGTCTTCTGTCGTGCTCCGGAGTTTCCTTAATTTCATGTTCGTTGTATTGATAACACTGTCTAACCATCTCATCCTTTGCCATCCCCTTCTTCTTTGACCTTCAATCTTTCCCAGCATCAGGGTCTTCTCCAGTGAGTGCTCCCGTCTGTGTACACAGAACTATACAAGAAGGACAAAACTTTAGAGCTCCTGAAAAGGAAGTGGGGTGCATATTCCTACTTTCCCCAGTTTATGCCCACGACAGCCCTCTAAAATAGATTGTTAAGTATATGTGACTGGACAAGCTTCATAGTTTAGGGCTGTCAACTCCAGGTTGGGAAATACCTGGAGATTTGGAGGGTGGGGTCTAGGGAGGGACCTCAGCAGCAGCATGTGATGCCATAGAGCCAGATGGAGCTGCTTTACTATGAATCAGACCATTGGTCAATGAACGTCAGTATTGTCTACTCAGACTGGCAGCAGTTCTCCAGGACTGAACTGTTCTTCAGATGGAGGTCTCTCACATAACCATCATGAGATGGTTAGACAGTGTCATAGATGCAACGAACATGAAGTTGAGCAAACTTCAGAGGACGGCGGAAGACAGGAAGGCCTGGCATGATCTGGTCCATGGGGTCGCGAAGAGTCGGACTCGACTGTGCGACTGAACAACAACAAAAAATCCTACTTTGTACCCAGACTGACCACTATACCAAACTGGCAAGTATGACTACTTCTCCAGCGTCTGAACTTCCCATTCTGTCCCACCCCTCCCCATACAGGAGCCTTCTGTGCTGTCTTTTGGTTAGAGTTGCCAGCTCCATGTTGGGAAACAGTTGCAGGTTCTTGGGAGTGGAGCCTGGGGCCGTCAGTAGGGTATAATGCCATAGAGTCCACTCTCCAAAGCTGCCATTTTCTCCAGGGGAACTGATCTCTGTTGTTCGGAGATCAATTGTAATAGCTGGTGATCTCCAGGTGCCACCTGGTACTTTCAATAGCAACCATCACATGATCCTAATTTCTTTTGTCAGAGGATGGTGGAATACTCTATTGCTATACTATTTCCCCCTTCATAGGAAAGAGAGGAAGCCCGCATGGAAGCCCTATCACCTGTTCCTTCCATGCTGCTCTTCCTCTTACAGTTCCGCAGGGCCTGCAAGACGGAGCTCTTCCACCAGGCATTTGATCGAGGAGCCACATCTAATAGCTGAATATTGGCCTAAGACCTGGCCTGGAACCATCATCAGCAAACTGCACCTCGCTGTCATAAACTGAAACCAGCAAAGGACTGCTGACTGTTCCCCACTATTATTGATATACTGTGTATCACCACCGTTTAATGCAATATTGTCTACTAGCACTTTATTAATGGTTTTATAAATGCTCTGTTTTATCTATCTAAATTTTTATGTAAGCTGCCCGAAGCCTGCTTCGGCGGAGAGGGCGGGGTATAAATCAAATAAATAAATAATTACATTAAATAAACTGCTTTTGGGCCCTTCACATTCCTGGTTTTAGAACTGTTCACAGCAGAGGTTCTGCTTTCATTTTTCTTACTTGCATCTCCTACATCTGCTCAAACCCAGCAGCCCCCACTACACCGTGGGGTCAGCATGCTCCTTCCAAATGCTCCTTGGCACCAGAGATTAATCATTAATTGACAACTGTCCTGGTCATATGGGAGGGTTGACGAAGAGTAGAATCACCCCTTAATCCAGGGTTAGAAAAATTCCGGAGGGATAGCTGTGTTATTCTGCTGCAGCAAAAATAAACAGGACTTTTATGGCACTTCCAAGACTAAGCAGATTTTGGTCCAGTACAAATGTTGGTGGACTAAAGCCCAATTGACAAAATGGGCTCTCATCCACAAAAACGTATGCTGGAATAGCATCTGGTTAGTCTTTCAGGGATCTCTAGAGTCCTGTTTACCATTAGCACATGTGACCTGCCTTCTATCCAAATGCATGGAAAATGTATGTTTTTGCTGTAGATAAAATAATTGCCATTATTTAGTTGCATTTAAGGGGGAGGGCAGGCGCGGGGGGGGGAAACCACGAGGAGGTCCTCCTCACTCTAATTTACTTGCAACAATTCAAATGGCCAGAATTTTAATTCAGTTTTTTTTTTACAGTACTCCAGTTTCTGGTTATGGTTAGATTGGCAGGTGAATGTCAAAAGTACGGCTTCTTCTGGCAGCCGAATACTTGATATCATTGCCTTAAAATTTAGAATGCGGTGTTTCAAGCAGAAGAAATGTGGGAGGAATGTGAAGCTCAAAGGTGAAGGAAAATCCTACAAGAGAGGAGAGGAGACAAAGGTGGTGATAGGTATTTGGCAAGAAGAGATCCCCCCACACACACCTAAAAAACAGTTTTCAAACACTGGTTGTGCAAGGCTGAAATCAGACCCAGAACAAGGAACATGGGGCGTTGTAACAGCAACAACAACATCTAGTATTTACATAGCTGAGAGTGTTCAAAGGACTTTACAGGCAATACTGTACAACAGCCCTGCAAACAAAGCTAGTGTTTTCCCTGTATTGCAAACTGGTAAACAATTGCAGCTTTGCCAAAGGTCCCTTGTGTGTCAATAGCAGAGGTAAGATTTGAAACAGGGATTGAACCAGCCATGACACATCATTAGCACACAATGAATAAAGAATACCTCTGACGTGCCCACGTGCCACAAAGTAACAGAAGCCATGTATGGGACGATCACAATTAGTGTATTATGCATGGGGGGGGGGGGTCTGGATTGTGCCCATCAGGCGCTAGAAAGTTGTGAGTCAGTCATGCTCAGGTGTCCTCCAGGCACACTCTTTTTAGAAATTAATTGTAGCCTGCCCTTTGGAAAAGGCTATTTTTAATTCAAAACTAACCATATTGTTCAGCAATAGATGCACCCCTGACTGGTGAGAAATTCCAGAGCCCAGATCTACAGAGTTTGGCTTTCTCCAGCCAGCTCCCAGCCCTCTTCTCCCCTTAGGTAAAAGGTAAAGGTTCCCTTGCTCGAAAGCCAGTCAAGTCCGACTCTAGGGTTGCGGTGCTCATCTCCGTTTCAAAGCCGAAGAGCCAGCGCTGTCCGAAGACGTTTCCGTGGTCATGTGGCCGGCATGACTAAACACCAAGGCGCACGGAATGCTGTTACCTTCCCACTGAAGTGGTACCTATTTATCTACTTGCAATTTCTCGCTTTCGAACTGCTAGGTTGGCAGGAACTGGAACTAGAGATGGGAGCTCACTCCATCATGCGGCACCCAGGTCTCGAACTGCTGAACAGCCTGCAGTTCAGCATCTTAACCACTTGAGCCACCGCTGCACCGCTTCTCCCCTTACAACTGGCTTAAAATAGTTTCTCTGCAACCTCTCAGTAGCTGGAGGGTATCACTACCCCCAAGTCTACTCATGGATGTTACATTCCAAAGGCTGGCCAACCATTCAGTTGTTAAGCGAGCCAGTTTGGTGTAATGGTTAGGAGCGCGTACTTTAATCTGGGAGAACCGGGTTTGATTCCCCACTCCTCCACATGCAGCTGCTGGCGTGACCTTGGGTCAGTTACAAGTTCTTTCATACCCTGCCACACATTTTGTTATTGAAAGAACTCCCTCAGCCCCACCCACCTCACAGGGTGTCTGTTGTGGGGAGGGGAGGCGAAGGGAAAGGAGATTGTAAACCATTCTGAGACTCCTTTGGGCAGTGAAGGGTGGGGTATAAATCCAATCTCATCTTCTTCTCTTCCTGCAGAAAGCATCTGAGTATAGAGGTCTTGTTGCACATTGTAGCTGGGGAGGAATACCAAGGGTATGCTGGGGGAAAGAGAGCCCATCCCTGGGTTGCAGACTGACCTTGAACCTACTCCACCCAGTAAAGTTTCAGTTCTGAAGATCCCCAGTGGTGAGCCAGGGGTAATGTGTCAACCTCAGAACATTGGTGTGGAGGCACAGGGCAAGTAGCTTCCAAATTCATTGTTCAATCTGGAACTGTCATCAATGAGTTTTAATGTTGAATGCAGATCACATCCAGTCCCACTGCAATCCAGTGTTTTCTTGGCTGTCCTTTCAGTTTTTTAAAAACCTGATTTGTGATTTTTTAAAACTGCAAATTGTACCTAGGGTTGCCAACTGCCTGGAGGAAAAAAAATGTCCTTCATCAGGCTGTAGAACAAAGAACAAAAGGTAGAGAGGGCCAGTGTGATGCAGGGGTTGAAATACTGGGTGAAGATCTGGGAGACCCAGGTTCAGATCCCACTGTTCTGAGCCAAGCTACAAGTTACCCTTCTTCATCCATTTTCTGCACAGCTGTGAGGAAACACTTATTTAAAAAGACAGAGCCCAAAAGGGGAAGGAAAGACTCCTCCCCCCAGCAGTTTCCTCATGCAAAAACTGTACTGGGGTGTTATTTTGCAGATTTTGCTCTTCCATGTGCACAACTCCCTCCACATGGATATTCTGCCAATAAAGCTCTCCGGGTGACCTTGGCCTAGTCTCACCTGTAACTATGTATGCTCAGGAAGAAACATGTAGGCTGTACAGGGCCGGCCCGAGGTGTTTCTGCACCCTAGACGAGGCCAGCTTGTGGTGCCCCCAGGTGATGCCAACCTCCCGGTGGGGCCTGGAGACCACCCAGAAACACCCCGCGGAGCAGAGGCACCACAAGAACCTGGCTGGGCACCCTCCAAAGCAGCCAGGTAAGGGAGGGGGTGCAGGCAGAGAGGCTGCAAGACTCACCGGCGCTCGCTGCCCAGCGAACCCGCACCCTATCCGGCCGCCTCCAGTGGCCGCTCTGGATCCGGCTTTGACGGTGGGGACCAGCAGCTCTCCTTGGTGGGTGGCAGCAGCGGCAGCCTCAGCGCTGTCCGGCCCAACAGCCAATCCGGCGCCGAGAGAAGGAGGGGGAGCGCACAGCCAGGCGCGCCGGCCAAAGCAAGGACAACGATGCGGCAGGGCTCACTTGCGCAGGGGGCTCCGGTGGGCGGACGAATAGCAGCCCCTCCCTGAAGGGAGACAGACGGGCCAGCCCTCCCTCCCTCCTTTGGCGACCGAGCCCTGCTGCCCGGACCCAAGGGCGGCCGCGGCGTCTGGTGGTTCCCCTGCCCTGCCCACAGGGAGGGGGTGCTCCTTCCGGCAGCAGAGGCTGCCCTTCTTCCCCGGAGCCTGCTGGCTGCCGACTCTGGGTGGGTGGGAGGGAGGGGGCACTGCTGCTGCTGCGGTTGGGCCGGGAAGTGCCGGAAGGCGGGTGGATGGCGGTGCCAGGCTGGGCTGAGTAGCAAGAAGGGCTCGTCAGGGCAGCCAGGGATGCAGGGCTTTTGGTGGGGGCTTTGGTGGGGGGGGCAGGTCCTGTTTGGCGCCCCTAAGGGCCACCGCGCTCTAGGCGAGACCCTAGCTCGCCTATTTTCCCTATTTCTTACACCTGTTCTCAAGGAGCCATAATTTTATGTTTTGAGACCTGGAATATTTCTCACAAACACACTTTTAAGAGACCTTTAAAAGGTGTCCGTGTGTGGGTAAAGCTCTGAGGCAGGCATGGAAGGAGACAGGAAGTATCAGAATGATCAGTTAAAGTTTATTGAAGGAAAACGGGGATGTAATATAATATTTAAATATGTTACAGCATAAGATAACAAAATAGAATAACACAAACAAAAGTAACAATACCCATAACATCGCTCCAGTGTCCACACAAAATAGTTGTCCAAGATGAACCCCACAGAATGGTGGGGACACTGAGGAAAGAAGAGAAAGCAAGGAAAGCAGAAGAAGATATTACGATCATCTTCTGTGTGGAGATGTCATCTGGTTTGGTTTATGAGTGTTCAGGTATCCAGTGATCCAAGTGGACCATAGACCTACTGTACAGAGCCAGGATTCCAGGAGGGATTGCTTGGCAAGGGAGCCAAGTAAGAATCTGGGCACTGATTTCCATGAAGAACAGAAAACTGAAAAGCCCCAACTCTCAGATCCCAGATTTTCCTCCCAAGAACTCAGAGAGTATCCAGGGAATTTTTGTTCCAACCTCTCTGCTCCCTTGTTTGACCAGCAAACTTCCATCCTTCTCAGAGAAGACCTGGCACATGCCTACGTCATCAAAGTTCCACAGCAGCTCATTTTTTGGAACTTCTCAAGAAGGCTCAGAGGACGAAAAAGTGAAGCCCGGTACTACAGTGCCCACCATGTCCCTCTCACGGCCTGGGATGTCCTAAGGAGAGTGCCGTCCCAGGTCAAAACCCTTATTCCGCGGCTCTGTCTGTTCCTCTTCCGTAACACGCAGCAGCCGACCCGAGGAGGAGACAGGGGCTTTATTGAAGGAGGCCTCAAAGTGATGGGTGGCCTCCCTCTCTCTGCTCCCACCATTGCTGAAGGGCACGTGGTAGGCCTCTGATTTCACTGTGGCCTGTGAGGAAACTTGAGGTGATGGGTAGCAGCTGGAAGCCCAGTTTCCCCCACAAGAGACAGGAAACCGGGGTGGATGGGGTGGATTCTTCTTCTTCCAAACTGGAATGGGGGGTGGCGGGGCAGCTGGGGGGGACAGGGGGCTGGCAGCCTCCGTGGAGACTTGCACCTTGATGCTGCTCTTGAAGTGTTGACGCCGGGCCCCCACGCCCCCCAGTGGCATTCCGGCAAATGACACATCTCTGGTGGGATCTGCAGAGGCCAACTGCCTGCAGTTCTGTCCCTCAGGGTTCTGCAGAGAAAGCAGCAGAGGGTCCGTGCCCACACTCAAAGGGGAGACTAGTGGGGCCGACTGGGCAGGTTCCCTGGTGTTGAAGGACGAGCTCCAAAATTCTGGAAGGTGGAGGGGAAAAAGCAATACAGGGTTATTAAGACTGCTTGCGTCTGTGGGAGGAGGGGGAACTGAGGCAACTTAGCCCCCCACCCCAGATATCCTTTGACTTCCTGTTGCCCTCTTACCCAGGCCTGGAAAATGAAAGGCAAAGTGGGTTGCTAGGAAATGCCTGGAGAGGCCCCGCCCCCAACCCATCCGGTTCAATCACAACAAGCAGTGTCTGAAGGAGTGAGCCGTGACTCACGGAAGCTCATCCCCCGCCACACATTTTGTTAATCTTTTAAGGTGCTCCTGGACTCTTGCTCTTTTCTACAACAAGAGGTGTGCTAGGGAAAATTTGTCCTGTTCTCCTGGTTTGACTTAAAACAAGAGAAAGGTATTAAGAGTCCCGTGGGACAGGAGAAAAGCAAGATGCAAATATTTAAAATATATTTAAATTAATAATTAAAAAAAAATTAAAGCATTGTGTGATTATGTATTATTCCTTGTTATTAATGTTAGGATTTATTGTAAAGAAGTTCAATGTTGATGTATCCAGATTGAGGGGAACGAGGCAGTCTGTGTGGGAAGTTTTACTGAGTCAGACCACCAGTCCTTGTTGTAACCAGGTATTGTGTACTTCAATTGGCAGTGGTCCTCCAGGTCTCAGACCCGGCTAAATCAATGTTCTTACTAGAGATTTACATGCAAAGCATATGTTCTTTCACAGAGCTCTGGCCCGGCCTCATAATCTATGCACATACTGCCCATCCAGATCAGTACTGTGTCTCAGTGGCAGAAGCTCTGCTTTGCATGCAGAAGGTCCCAGGTTTGATCCCCGGCATCTCAAGTTAAAAGAATCAAGTTAGCTTATTGCGAGCCGCTGCCATTCAGAGTAGTTAATACTGCCCATGATAGACCAATGGTCTGTCTGACTTGTATAAGGGAGCTTCTGTACCACTGAGAGAGAGATGCCCCCACATATGGGTTTATATGGGTCAAAGTAGGGCTATTTTTGGGCAGGAACACACAGGAACGGAGTTCCGGCTGGCTCCTGCGTTGGCCACGCCCAGCAGGAACTCATTAGCATAATAGGCCACACCTAACAGCAGACACTCATTAGGATTGGCTACATTAGGGGTGTGTGGCCTAACATGCAAAGAAGTTCCTGCTACAAAAAAAGCCCAGGGTTTTGACAGCAAAGTAAACAGAATAAGAAGCAAAAGGTGGGTGTGGTTGGATGACCACACTTCTGGTAACATGTGGGTGTGGCCTAATATGCTAATAAGCTGTGCTGTCCAGGGTGTGGCCTAATATGCTAATGTGTTTCTGCTGCTGGGTGTGGCCTAATATGCTAATGAGTTCCTGCTGGGCTTTTTCTACAAAAAAAGCCCTGGGTCAAAGGCTAGACAGAGAGCATGTAAGAAAGGATGCAAGTTTAAGGAACTGTTACAGTTTTAAGACCAGGTCAGCCCAAAGGCACTTACCAAGTCCCAAATGTGCAATGGCTTCTAGCTGTTGGCAGGATGAGGCCTTCTGGATGGGCTGGGGAAGATGCAAAGGGAGAGGGAGAATGTCCCTAGGGGGGGCAGGAAAGAGAGAGAGAGAGAGAGTCTGAAATGGAACCCTTGGCAAGCAAACATACGCAAACTAAAGTTTTGCACACGCATGAAATTTGTTCAAAATCCAGAATTCAGATTTCAAATTCAAATAAGAAATGCCCGCCCCTCCCCCCCCCCCAAGCTTGATTGTGGTGGAAAGCTTTTCATTTTTTTTAAAATGAAACTTGAGTCTTGCTGGTCAACATAAATGGAAAGCATATGAAGTCTTAACTTGGCAAAATCAGTGTTTTTAATATGCTGTTTTTTAAAAAAAACAAAACAAAACACCTTTCGTCAGCAGTGTTCAAAATGGCACATTGCTGTAAAAACACTTATGTGGAGCCAAACTGTTTTCACAGTTTTTGCAGGAAAATGTGTTTGTAGCAGCAGCCCGGGGATACTTGCTTGAGAATTCCCACCCCCGCATGCCCAGTTACAGCTACAGCCAAGCCGCAGTCCTGGGGAAGAGATGGCTCAGGTTGGTGTCAAGACCAAGGCTGCTTGATTGTTACTTACGGTGTGGAGCAGTAGGAAGCGATGAGATGCAAGAGGCTGGGAAACTTCATGTCAGAGCCCTCGAGTGAGATGACTGGGCAAAAGAAGAAGGTGAACAGGATTCAATGGTTCTCAGAACTAGCACTGGGGCATATATGCTGCCTGAAATTCGTTTCGGAAAAATATCAGATATTCTCTGAAAACTTGAATATATGCCCAGACACCAACTATTTGAGATCTGTCTATGGTATTGTGTCCTTTACAACATGTCCTGTATCACAGAGGACATCCTGTCCTATATCACATGTTTACCCAGCCCTGTCCTTCCTAGCACGCGCAGATCTCCCCTCTTCCATTTTATCCTCAATTAAGCTGAGAGAACACGACTGGCCTAAGGTCAGACAGCACAGTGCAGGGGTTAGGGTGTCAGACTAGAATCTGGGAGATCCAGGTTCAGATCCCCGCTGCGCCATGAAAGCTTGCTGGGTGACCTCGGGCCAGCTACCCTCTCTCAGCCTAACCTACCTCACAGGGGCTGTTGTTGTTGTGAGGATAAATGGTGGGAGAAGAGAATTGTGTTGTAAGCTACTTTGGAGCCCCAGCATGGAGAAAAATGGGATATAAACAGAGGTCATTTCGGGGGGATCGCGGGGGATCGCAGTTCCCCCGGGCGGGGCATATGACGAAGCCCCGCCCCCTGCTTCCAGCCACCCCGCTTCCGGCCCTCATTCAGCCAGGAGGAGGCAGGAGAAGAGGGAGGGTAAGTTGCTTCCTCCCTGCCTCTCCCCACCCCTGCCTGCCTGGGGCCAGGGAGGGCCTTCGCGGGGCTTCCTTGCACTCCCGCCGGCCTTGCAGGTCCACCGCCGGGCCCCTGATGTCAGGGGGTGTGGCATATGCTAATGAGTTATGCTAATGAGTTCCCCTAGCTCTTTTTCTACGAAACGACCCCTGAATATAAATATCTAAGTTAATAAATAAGGTCACTAGTGAGCTTTGTGGCTGATTGGGTAGTTGGTGGTACTTCTAAATGCTGAGGCAAGGCTTTGCCTACCACTTTCCCTCAGTCTCTCAACACTGAGTTGCACAACTGATAGGGTTGCCAGGTCTGGGTTGAAAAATACCTGGAGACTTTGGGGGGTGGATCCAGGAGAGGGCAGGGTTTGGGGAGGGGAGGGGTATCCGCATGGTACAATGCCATAGAGTCCACTGCCCAAAGCAGCCATTTTCTCCAGGGGAGCTGATCTCCGTCAGCTGGAGGTCAGTTCTAAAAGCAGGAGATCCCCAGGCCCCACCTGGAGGTTGGCAACCCTAACAACTGAAGAAATAATGTGGCCACAGGCAAGTTGACCCAACTGCTTTAAGTCCTGCCTGAGCATATGCTGAGTATCTTCCTTTCGTGTGGAATAGGTTCTGCCATTTCAAACAGCCGGAGGGAGGGAATTGGGACTGAATACTTTGCCATTTAAGAAATAAAATGCCTCCCCGTAAAAAGCTGACTCAGTCTGGGAGAAGGCTAGGGAGAATCTGCACTGGATTTTTCTGCCTGACATACAGGAGGGAGCCCTGTTGGATTCAAAGGTTGGATTCACCAGCATGCTCCTCTCTGTCTGACCCCCTAAAAGACCATGCTGGCCTTACCTGTAGGCTCCTGGTGGAGACAATAGGTGGTCACAAAAACTGGAGATGAATTGTCCGGGAGACGCAGGCAGAGAACCTGGCATTGTCGTGTGTTTGATCTGCGCACCAGAAAGGTCTTTTTTTTGGGGGGGGGAGAGAAGCAGAAAAGGGGAGAGAGGTATAATATGAGTGAGAAGATGCAAAGATGGGAGAGCACATCAAGAACAAATATATATTGCAAGAGCCACGCTCATGTAGAACATGGAGTCTGCTGAAAGGAGGAAAAAACCCACAATGGCTTCATTATGCACCCACAAACACCACGTCCTTAACTTCCCCGTGTCAGGCTGGCTCTGCGGCCAAGTGAAGGGTCACTGAGGGAGCAGAATGGACTGCACCACTTCAGAGCGGAGCGTCCGCATTTTTCAAAGTTCCCCATCATCTATCATTCTTTGTAAGCAGAAAACTAGAACAATATATACAGAACTAGGTTAGAACTTTCTCACTGATGTGCTTTTAAACAAACAAACAAACCTGCAGGGAGTTTTTAAAAATATGATTGCCCTGCCTGAGATCTGAAGTGGTACAGCCCACTCTTTCTCTTCAAAATTCTACCATCTGCATGTGTAGACATGGCTTTAGTTAAACTCCTTCCTGGTTCTGTAACTGCAATCTCTCTTTTATCCATAAGTAAACCCTGAAAAAGAACAAGGAGATCGGGGTATCAGTCCTATATTCGAAATTGACCGTCAAGTGTAAACTGTGTGGTTAACAGATGTTAAGTGGAAAGTAACCCAGTCTGCATGAAGGGATCTTGAGTAAGGACTTTTAAATGGGGGAAACTGTGCTTTGCTTTTAAAAGGGAAGATATTAGAGGTCAAAACTCACCATGCAAGGCCTTCCTAGGGGATGCCTGGGCAAGAGAAAGACATTCTGGGCATGCTCCATATTTTACATCTATATTTCTAAGCTGTCAGTTATTTTCCCGGTATTTCCAGGTGGGCAGCCATGTTGTTCTGAAGCAGTAGAACAAAGTTTTAGTCAAGTGGCACTTTTAAGACCAAAAAAGCTTTATTCAAGGTATGAGTTTTCATGTGGACACACACTTCTTCAGATACAATGAAATGGAAATAGAAATAACCATCATACATATAGAGAGTGGAAAGTCACTTAGCATACAGAATAATGAAGGTGGTTTTAACAGATTAAAAGAATAATAAGCTTAGTATACTTGGAAAGAATAGTTAAAATTAAAAGAATAATAAGCTTAGTATACTTAGTATACTTGGAACAGGCTATCACCTGTTTGGGTTCAACTGGAGACGACGACAGAAAGTCCATACCTTGAATAAAACTCTGTTGGTCTTAAAGGTGCCACTGGACTCAAACGTTATTCCGGTATTTGTTCTCATCAACCACTTTGTGAATTCTTTTAATTGCACTGTGGTTCTCTTTTTAAATAAGCAAACCAACACAAACAGCTGAGCCAGGGTTGCCAACTGACCAAAAACCCAGCTTGGACTACAGACATTACTGCTGCCCGGCTGTTAACGTCTAAGTCTAGCCAAGTGTGCTGGGCCTGGGGTTGCCAGTCCCAGGTGGGGCCTGGAGATCTCCCAGAATCACAACTGATCTCCAGATTACAGAGATCAAGTCCCATGGAGAAAACAGCTGCTTTGGAGGTGGACTCTATGGCTATTATACCAAGCTGACCTCCCTCCCTTCTCCCAACCCTGCCCTACCCAGTCTCCTCTCCCAAAATCTTCAGGAATTTCCCAACCCAGAGTTGGCAGCTCTAGAGCCTGGACCTCTCTTGGGTTCCCAAGAAGCTCCACCTCCAATTCCAGATTGCCATTACCAACTTTTTTTCCTGGTAGGGCTCCTGTGCCCTGATAGAAAATCAGCTTTCCTGTCTCCATTCTGTGGAAAAATTACACGAACTACATTTCTGTCTGTCCTGATAAGTTTCGTTTATTGTCTTAGCCATTGGCCATAACAGCACAAAGTAAATCAAAGCACAACAGAAATATACATCAATAGCTTGCAGTAAGTCCTAGACCCCGTCTTATCTTTTTTGCCGCCCGTGCAAACAAAGCCATTCTGCTAGTAACATGTGCATCAGTATCAGAAAGCAAGAACACGGTCAAATCCTGCTCAGCAGTTCCATTATACAGAGGTACAATAGGATAAATAAACCTTTGCCTAAGTGATTCGTGCCATAAACATCTCAGAATGTAATGCTCGACATCATCCACTTAATCCATACCACATAGGCATATTCTAGAAGCGGCAGGGGCACCCAGAAAGCGACCAATACAAACCATTGAAGGTATGGCATGGAACCTTAGGGCAGTAAAAGCCCTTCTCAGCTCCAAAGTAGTTAGTTTCTCAAGATATACAGTCCTACAATGGTCTCTTTTGAAGCTCTTATACAAGGGGGCTGTCTGTCATGTGACGTTTAAAAGGCACAGGAGCCCCAAAGGGGAAAACAAAGCAACAACTTCATCCAAGCGGTGCATAAAGCTGATGGTGGCAACACAGGGATAAAGTTCCCACACCACGTATTTATTCCCCTTGTGTTTTTCATCGTGGCACAGGAATACGAAATTCAGCAGCTGCACATCATACACCACGGGATGTTCTAGCTGTTGGATTTTTGCCTGTCCCACCTGGGTATTACATGGCCTGCTGAAAGAACAAGTGGTCACCCTATTCAGTGGGGGCAGGATTAGCAGTTTGCCACTGTTTCAGAGGCACACTGCACGATTAATATTCACCCAGCCCTCACCCACTCTTTTTAGCCAGAGCTTTGGGATAAATGGAGGGCTTTTGCATTGGAGTGATTGGAGTACTGAATTAGGATCTGGGGGAGCTGGATGCAAATCCTGATTCTGCCATGAAGCCTGCTGGGTGACCTTGGGCCAGTGTCTCTTCCTACCTCACTGGGTCGTTGTGAGGCCCATCAGTGCCTATGAGCCACAAGGTATAGATAGGAACTCTCAGGCTGGGGCAAGTGATGCTCTGTATTCTTGGTGCTTGGGGGGGGGAGGCAACAGTGGGAGGGCTTCTGGTGTCCGGGCCCCACTGCTGGACCTCCTGATGCCACCTGGTATTTTTGGCCACTGTGTGACACAAAGTGTTGGACTGGATGGGCCATTGGCCTGATCCAACATTGCCTTCTCTTATGTTCTTATGTAACATGTATACCAGTGGTGGCGAACCTATGGCACGCGTGCCAGAGGCGGCACTCAGAGCCCTCTCAGTGGGCACAAGTGCCATTGCTCCAGCCAGGCCCAGACCGTCATTAAAGTGTGGAATTCTCTGCCAAATAATTTTAAGTAAATGAAAGCATTTAGGATTGCTTTCCTTACTTTGTTTGGATCATCTTATGTTAAGGTATGAGGAGTTTTTTCTAAACGAAAACCTCAGTATTCAGGTTAAATTGCCGTGTTGGCACTCTGCGATAAATAAGTGGGTTTTGGGTCGCAGTTTGGGCACTCGGTCTCTAAAAGGTTCGCCACCACTGATGTATACTGTCCTGAGCTCCTTGGGGAAAGGGTAAAATAAAAATTGCACTAGAGTCGAGGCAGAACAAACGAACCCCCTTGATCCTCACCCCAGGAGGTTCACGTTGCAAGATGTGGAGGGCCGTAGCTGAGTTGATGCCCATCTGGAGCCAAACGGGCTGGGTGAGCCGCAGCCGCCCCACCAGGCTGATGTTCCGTGGAGATGTCTGTGCCTCGTGCCGGGGGTTGGCATAGGGCTCAGGGTAATCATAGATGGGATTCCGAGTCATCCTGAGCTAGGAGGGGAAAGGGAAAAAAACCGTCTTCTAAACGCAGGGAGGAGCAGCAGCAGAAAGGGCAAATTAGCCCTTGGAAAATGGTTGTTTTTGTTCAGTGACTGCCAGACAGACAAGCAAAGGCTTGATTTCTCTCTCCCCAGCCCCCACCCCACACTCTAGGCTGGACTTCTAAGCATTGCAGGCAGAAGTCCAGCAGGTGCATATTTCTCCAGCATGGAAATACCATCATGGGAGGGGGTAGAGGGGTAGGAGAGAATGCACCAGTTACACACTGTGCCTGCCACGGGGCTTTCAAAAGGCACCAGCGTCCTGCTGGCAGCAGAGGAGGGGTGGCTGCCACCCTAAGCATGGAGGGGACACAGCGGGAAAGAACATGAAATGAAAGAGCAGGCTCCGAACTGTTATAAAACACTGTGGGGGCGAGGGGGGGGGGGAGAACAGGGCATGAATCAGCTCGATGGCAGAATGCCATGGGTGGCTGCATGCTGGGAAGTGCACAATTTTAGCACATCGTAGCTTTGCCCATTTCTGCCCCAGATAGAGAGACAGAGACTGCCAACTTCCTGTAAATGGAGAGAGGGGAAAGTCTAAACCCTCTCAGTCCTCACGCCCCCCCCCAAAAAAACACAGCCAACGTACTGAAACTATGTCTTTCATTTGATGCCTTCCCCACAGCCCACATTTGGACTAGTAGGCTCCTTGGGGCACAGATCTGTCATTTTGTGCTTATATAAACCTCATGCTCATGGATGGTCACATGGCTACCAATAATATTTAAAGTTTGCCTGCCTGCTGGTGCCACGCGGGTGGCACCTGCCCAAGGAAGGTGGCCTCTCCAGGAGTAACTGAATTCTTCAGCCAAGAATTCTTGACTCATCCCCACTGGCATGCCCTGCTGGCATCCCCCCTCTCACAGGGCGAGGCACCAGTGGCTTCAGACCCAGCCCAAAGGTGCCTTGTGGTCCTGTGGGGAAGTGCATCAAAAGGGAAGGGGCGGGGAGTTTCCTCCCATTACCATGAAGCGGGGAGGGCGACAAATCCCCCATTTCCATCTTGAGAACCCAGGAATCCTACACGCCCCCCCCCCTCCTCCAAGACACAGCCACTTGACCCCTTGACAGATTCAGGCCCTAGGGCTCCGTGCACCAAGAACTCCCCTCCCCTCTTAAATTACTAGATCTCACCCTCCTCTTGCGAAATGTAGAAATTATCTGGTTTCTACCCGGTTGCGCTATTCGGCACGAGCAATCTGCCCATAACATTCACCATCATCACTACAGCGTGGGTATTACACAACGCTCTTCTCCACAAACACGTGTTTTAAAAAGTGGGGGGAGGGAAATCGTAAATAATAGGTAAATACTTCGCAGCAGGAGTAAAGGCGTCCGGCTCCTGATTCCTCTGCCCCCCACCAGCAATAAGACCCCCCCCACACACACACACACCGACACTCACTCTGGTCTTTTGGCGGCAACGGTTAGACCCCCGGACTCCACATCCCTGGACTTCTGCGGCTCTAGCCTTTAGGCTCTACCGCCCTCCTCGGAGCCAGGATGCGCGGCGCAACAAGGCAGACCTGTCGCAAACAAGGAAATCAGCCGCCCTGAGAAGGAAACCGGGCCCGGCTCTAAGGGAGGAAGTTTGGTAAGTATGCAGATCGAGACGGGAACGACCCCCTGCAGGGGGGTTTCCAACAAGCCCTCCTTGCCTCTCCTACCCGAGCCGCTCACCTCCTCTCTCCGCCATCCCAGCGACCGCGTGTGGCTTCCCCTCCTTTCCCATGTGATTTCTCTTCCTTGCCCTCCTCCAGGCTGCGATCCAGGGAGAGGGCGAGGCCTGGGGGAACACCAGGAAGGATGGGCACCTGGCGGCGCCTCCTGATTCCGGGGCTTTGTGTTGAGGCTGAGTCCCAGAAGGCGCCGCTGGACTGCTTTTCCAGTCCCTTGAACAGCCACTCTTACGCGAGGAGTACGCAGGCAGTAGAGGAAGCCTCTGAGCGCGTGCAGAGGACGGCTTCGCAAATGTTTAGAGAGCAGGGGGTTATGGTGATACCTACTGACCGGGAAAAATTCATGTGGGTAGCCATGTTGGTGTGAAGCAGCAGAACAAAGTCTGAGTCCAGTGGCACCTTTAAGACGAACAAAATTTTATTCAGTGTGTAAACTTTACACACGAAAGCTTACAAGTTGAATAAAACTTTGTCGATCTTAAAGATGCCACTGGACTCAAACTTTGTTCTGTTGATCAGGAGGTATTGCACGGGAGGGAAGGCGGTATGGTATAGCCCGACCTCGTCAGATCTCGGAAGCTAAGCAGGGTCGGTACTTGGAAGGGAAACCACCAAGGAAGACTCTACAGAGGAAGGCAACAGCAGACCACCTCTGCTTCTCACTTGCCTTGAAACCCCGGGCCCCTTGCTGTGGTCGCCATTAGTTGGCTGTGACTTGAGTGCACTTGACGCACATGGGCATTGCACCCTGGACTTGGGAATGAATGCAACCTGTCATGTGAAAACAAGTTCCTGTTTCCTAAGAAAGCGGGACTAAGCCCTGGACTTTATTTTTCGACATCCCAAACAGTGTAAGGAATATGAAAATGTTTAGGGATGCTGGCCCTAAGCTGCAAGTCGGCTAGGAGTGTGTGTGTGGGGGGATTCAGAATTAAAATTATATATAGTAACAGAAAAACCAAACTACCTGTTTGCAGAGGCTTGGTGTGGGCAGCAGGCCTGGCAGAGGAGTATCATTACAGCTACTAGATGGCTCTGTGCTGCAGCCCTGCTAACGGCATACACAGCCATTTGTAACGATATGAGCTTATG